>NW_016809830.1:3548063-3639859 GCF_001698545.2 Rhinopithecus bieti | reverse complement strand
AAAAAAAAAAAAAAAAAAAAAAAGGACCCGCATGGTGGCTCATTTTGGGAGGCTGAGGCGGGCGGATCACAAGGTCAAGAGATCTAGACCATCCTGGCCAACATGGTGAAACCCCGTCTCTGCTAAATATACAAAAATTAGCTGGGCATAGTGGTGCACGCCTATAGTCCCAGCTACTCGGGAGGCTGAGGCAGAAGAATCACTTGAACCGGGAGGCGGAGGTTGCAGTGAGCCGAGATCACGTCACTGTGCTCCAGCCTGGTGACAGAGCAAGGCTCCATTTCAAATAAAAAAAAAAAAAAAGCAGGAAAAAAGCAGGGTGTTGTCAAGGGCTGGCCCTCTGAATGCTGCCATTCCAAAAGGTAAATGCTGGAAGAGAATCATTTTTCCCGTCTCTTATCATCATCTGTGTTGATTCATATGGATTAGTGCCCATGGTGGATTCATATTAGATACATATTCAGTGCATTCATTATCAGAGTCACCATGGAAAATAACAAGGTCCTTAATAAACGGATGAATATGTTGGTCAAGCATTTATTTCCCGTCGGGCGATGGCCCTTCCAGTGCAATAACCTAGTACTGGTTTGTAGTTAGGACGGGGAGCTGTGACCTTTATAAAAGGGGGGTGCCAGTGTTCTAGAAACCTGTTCTTCTAATTTTCTCTGCAAAGAAAATCCCCGCACGAGAGGGGAGAGGATGGCGGCCAGTGGCAACTCCTCCGAAGCTGGGAAAGGACTGCAGGATCAGAACCTACCCCAGCGTGGGCAAAACCTGCCTGGGACTCCCATTTAGCTGCTGACTCAAGGGTAGCTCTGATGAACCTCCCCCGCCCGCTCCATCACCAGATGACTCCTACCTTCTTGCCGAGGCCCTGAGTTCTTCAGAGAGGAGGGGCTATGGACGCCAGCACCACTCTTTCTCCTAATACTAGGTTGGTATCAACTCAAGACACAATGCTCTTGTGTCTGAACTAAGCTCCTTATTTATTTCATGAGCATACTGGGCATAAGCATTGCCTCATTTTTTTATTTAAAAACACTAATAAAAAAAAACAGTAACTAACAACCATGAGAGCTGTGTTAGGCCACAGGCCATTCAAATTGCTTTGCATTTTTATACCGGAGAGGAGTCTTATTAGCACCCCCATTTTACAGATGGGGAAAGTGAGGCGCCCGGAGGCTAAGGCATTTGTCCAGGGCTACCCAAGTACCGCCAGAGGCCAGACTTGAACCCAAGCAATATAACTCCTAATCTACACCCTAAATCACCAAGATACAACTTGCCCCAGCTGGGCCCAAACACCGCCTAGTATCTCTAACTCTGAATCTTTGCCTCTTAATGGCCTCTGTGTTGTGGGTGGCATGAGTAACAATCCTTCAGTGGTCTGGCCTGGAAAAGTCTTTGGTTGTCTCTACCCCGTGGTCTCCGGCAGGGCCCTCTCAGGACAAGGCTGGCTGCTCTTGCATCTACTTGCTTTGCTCAGGCCAGTGCCTCCCAGAAGGCTGCATGCTCGGTCTTTGGAGCCTTTAGTGCAATGGCGAGGTTGTGCCGCAGCTGAAATCAAAGTCTTTGACAGCGATTGATTTCAACACTGCCTATCTGGACAGTCCTCTTACCCATGGGTAACTTGAATAGTCACGGGCAAGAATTCCAAAAAGGTTGTTTTGCTTGTCTACCTTTACCTGCAAAGGAACCCCCATCCCCAAACACGGGGGTTGAGGCTGGTCCCTAGAGGCAATCTATTCAGCCTCTGGGCTGAAACCACTTTTGAGAGCTTTAAAACATTGCCTCATTCTCTCTATTTAATTTTATTTATTTATTTATTTATTTATTTATTTATTTATTTGAGACAGGGTCTTGTTCTGTCGCCCAGGCTGGAGTGCAGCTGGAGTGTGGTGGTGTGATCACAGCTCACTGTAGCCTCGACTATCTGGGGTCAGGTGATTCTCCCTCCTCAGCCCCAGAGTAGCTGGGACTACAGACATGCGCCACCATACCCAGCTACTTTTTTGTATTTTTTGGTAGAAATGGGGTTTCGCCATGTTGCTCAGGCTGGTCTCAAACTCCTGGGCTTAAGCAATCCTCCTGCCTCGGCCTCCCAAATTGCTGGGATTACAGGTGTGAGCCACCATGCCCAGCCATTCTCTTTAAGTATGTTTTAAAATATAGATACTAATAACCTGATTGGATACTTTCAAACTCTTCAGAAGGCAGTTTTGTCTTTAAACCTTTCTGCAACAGGGGTGAGGACCCATTTGATGGGATGGGAATAACAAACACCAGCCTCAAAGTCTAAGGACTCAGGATAAGAAAGGAGAAAATTCTTCCCTTCTGATAAAACAGAGCCATCCATAGCTTTTCGCTCCAGAGCACACAGGCCACTGCAGCTTGCTGTAACATTTTCTCTTGACTTCTACCAGGGTGTGCGGGGAGGGAAAGAAGAGCTCTGAAATAAAACACGCTAAAATTTGGTCCATAAATGGAATTTGGGACTGAAATGATTCCTTAGACAAAGTAGAATTAACTGCAATTTCAGGACTTTTTTTTTTTTTTTTTAACAGCATCATAGGTAGAGATTGATCAAGAACTTTTGAGGCTCAAGTGGTCTGAAACCTTGAACACAGACCTCAGAGGACTTCAGATTTAGATAAATGGGAAGGGTGAGTTGAAAAGAAATGTTATACTCAAATTTGGAAGAAAACCAAGGTTCAAGGAAGCTATTTTTAATGAAAAATCAGTGATTAAAGAGGAGAATCCCAATTTGTACCAAAATATTCATTTCCATGGTCTTCGTGCATGGTCTATTTCATTACACTAATTAGCTACACTGATTAATGTCTCTGTTTATATTTTTAAATAGATTTTGTAAAAGAGGATAATTAAACGGAAAAGCACCCTCATCACATTCCCCTCCAGCAGACATGCCTACAGGCAGCCTTTATCAGTGGTTCTCAATTGTGGTTCTCCCGATAGATCACCCGGGAACTTGTTAGGAGTGCAAATTTCACACACTGGGGGAGGGGAGCAATCTGGGTTTTAACAAGCCCTCCAGGTGATTCTGATGCCACATGCTGAAGCCACTTGGCCACAATCATAGCATCAATGCCCACCTTGGGGACACTGGCCTTAATTGCAAAGGACCCTAGAGGACACAGGAACTAGATACCTGGTCTACAAGCCCAAACTTTAACAATGATGGACAGTAACAGAGCCTCACCTCTTCCTTCTCCTTTGCAAGATGGCTTTTTTGGGTCTTGTTTCTCTTCTGTGTGTGATAATGATGTTTCGAGTTTGGGCATCTTTTTGAGAAAGGCTGAGTTCTTTCTGGCATTTTCCTTTTCTTCCAGTTTCAGCCTCAGGGCTGCCACTTTGGACAAAATTTTCTTCTTTACTCCCTCAGCTAAATGTCCACTGCCTGTGGCTTCTGGCTTCCTTTTGACCTCCTCTGACCCCGTCACTGCTGTGAGGGCCCCTGGTGATTTGCCAGCTTGGGCTTCCAGTGACTTCTCCCTCTCCCTGGACTTTTTCACACAGCGTAGGGTGCCCTTTTGATGTGGATCCTGCAGTAACTTAGGGGCTTTCGCTAACTCATCTTCTCCTGAAATGAATGCCAAGGTCTTTGCTGAGAAGCTAGATGAGCTTGGGGGTTTGGTTTCCCCAGTTTGAAGCACCTCTATTTTAGGTTCCTCCATTTTGTGGCTTATCAAAAAGTTTGTGACATTTCCTTCAGGAGATGAAGTACAAGGCAACCTGGTAAGATGAGGAGAAGAGGGTAAAGGTTTCCCACGCTCATTCTCAATAGTTCCCCTTTTCTGTGAAACAGGAAACACATACTGATGGTTTCTGGGCTCAACTAAGTCATTTTCAGGGACGTCATGAATTTGGCCTGTGGAGTCGTGAGCATCAACCCCAAGGGAAGCATGAGTCATTATTGGAAGACAGCTAGAAAGAGGTGAAGTGGGGGAAATCAATTCTGCTTTGTCCTTTTTACTTTGCTCAGCCTCCCCTAAGCTCCCATCACTGCTTTCTTGTATTTGGCCTATGCTACATCCACTTGGAATTCTTTCACCCCCTTCACTGGGTTGCAGGACTTGCCAAATGGTAGTTTTTGCCTCATCAGGTTGACTTTGTTCAGCCTCCCGCTTCATATTGCCTTCTTGGCTTCTGCTGATTCTATTTTCAGTCAGAATGATTCCCTGGAGACATGGAACTTGCAAAATGGCAGGCTGGATTTCCGCTCCATGGCCCACATCTCCGTCATTTGATTGACTCCCTTCTCTGGCGCCCTCTGGTGTGGATTCAGAGGGCTCTGGTTTTCCAGCCCTGGTGTACTCTATCACACTTGTCTCATCAATGGGATCTACAGAGGACTCTAGGATTTTAGAGCAGGTCAGAAACTTTTTAAAGAAGGTAGTGTGATCCATCTTGAGTTGCTTTTCCTCCTGGTCTTGACTCACATTGTTAACATTTTCCTTCCCTCCAGTTTCAGAAGCCACTGGCAGTGAATCTGTGACACATAACTCCTTTCCATCTACAGGGTCCACGGATGACTCCAGGAGTCTGGGTTGGCTGAAACCCCAGGAAGAAAGACTTCTCCAGTGTGCACTGATGGCAGGCTTTTCGCCTTTATGGCTTTCTCTGCTATCAGCAAGGGCTGAGTCAGCATCCTCTGGACTGTGAGCTGATGCTGCTATTTCAGAGGGGGCCAATTCAGGCACAACAGTATCTGCCTTTAGACTCTCAGGTACATCCCAGACCTTGTCAGGAATTATGGGACCACCGTCTGATGGCTTGCTCTCAGAATCTGTCAGTTGTCTTGGTGGCCGGATTTCAGAAGCAGAAGCCTCTAGAGTTATAATCTTCAGCTTGTTGCCTGCCTCCCAATTTCCAGGTCTATATTCTTTAGACTCTTCCAAAATGATATCAGAGAGAGA
The DNA here is from genome assembly GCF_001698545.2 of Rhinopithecus bieti. Classification (NCBI taxonomy): domain Eukaryota; kingdom Metazoa; phylum Chordata; class Mammalia; order Primates; family Cercopithecidae; genus Rhinopithecus; species Rhinopithecus bieti. Next base: position 3,634,922 of record NW_016809830.1, on the reverse strand, counting down.
CGGAACATTGCTCAGAGCCTGACTATCTTCTTCCCCAGCAGCTTCAGCCACCACGGAGACCCTCATCCCCCAAACTGAGCGCTGCCCTGCTCCTTCCCTAGAGCTTGCTGGTGAGTGGGCCGAGGGCACCAAGTTTATTTCCTCTTGTGCAGCAGATGTCGTAGGCAAACTTTCTTGGAAATCAGGTGCAGAAAGAGAACCCTGGTGGGACAGACTCTGCTGCTGGAGCCCCTGCTTCGTTTCACTTCCTCTTTCTTGGAAATTCTCTTCATGGCTCCTAAAGTCTGCTCTTTCCACAGTCTGGCTCTTATCTCCAGACAGGTTATCAACCTGAAGAGGGGAATTACTGAAGAAATCCTCTCCCTCCGGGAGCTGTAGGACATGGTGTGGGACTCCTGGCACACTGGGTGCTGTGCAGAGTAGCTCTTTTGTAGATTTGGTGGTAGCACCACTTAAAATATGACCCAACTGCACTTGGGAAGGAAATTGGGAAACGTTTTCATGGGATGCACGAGGGAACCTCTCCTCAGTGCCACCTGCATGCTTGTCCTCAGGAATTGACACAGCAAGGTACTTGGCTGGGTGGACTTTGGTGGCAATGGTAACAGTTGATGTGTCCTCAGTCTCCCTGGTCACTTGAAACTCATTATTAGCAGTTAATGTTGATGTCTTCTCCCAAGGAAAACTCACGACTGAACTATAACTGGTTGGGGTGTCTGTGGTGTCTGCAGCACTAGGACTGGGGCTCTTGTCACCTCCTTCTTCAAATTGCACTAAAGGATTGTTCTCAGAAGAAAGGAGCTGTGTTTCCTCAAGCCCTCCTGAGTTGCTGGGGCTTGACTGCTCCTGGCCAGCATGTACTGTGGAGGCCAGTGGGCAGGTGGAATTCTCTACCTTGGCTAGATTTTCTTCTGTGGCACCTTCACTAGCTGTGTGTGAAATGTTCAAGGTGAAAGTACTGATAAAAAGAGGGGACATGACTGACTCGCCGTCCTTGCTACTTTTGTATGTAGACAATGAAGTCTCAGATACTTGTGTCTGAAAAAGGACTTCTAGTGTCTTGCCATTAGGAGAACATAAATCAGATACTTTGCTTTGACCTTCTGCCAGTTGCAAGTCTACAGAGCAAATTTCTTGAGGCAAATATTTATCAGCTGGTGCCCCAACAAGAGAATCTATGGTATCAAAACATGTTCCTTGGTCACCAGCCTCAAAACACTCCATTGCACACACTGCTTCTCTGTCCCTTGGCCCATCATACACATTTTCCAGGGTGAGGACAGTATCTGTGGGTTCAGGGGAAGCAACAGAGACAGCCATAGGCTCCCTGAAGTCAGCATGGGCATCCTTGGGGAGACGCCTTGAGAACACACCTGGGGACGTATTCTCATCATTGGCTTCTGAGGTGCTCAGCTCATGTTTTAGGTCTTCCCTGAAATTGTCAGGTGTGTTGCCATCTCTGTCTTGTTTTTCTTCCTGCTGTGGGTCACAGGTACAGGGTTTGACCTCCAAGTGTTGAGCTAATGATGCATTTTCCTTGTGGACTCCTCCTAAGTTTGAGAAGGAAATTGTTGTGGTCCCAGTGAATGGGGACTCCTCCCCAGCAGGCTCTGAGAAAGCTGGCATCTGGCTGCAAGAGATTCTCTCTCTGACTGTTTCCTGAATTTGTACCTAGGAAGATGAAAAGTGGTATTAATAGCATTGTTCATGGGAGAGCCCACAATAGGGCATAACTGCAATCCCAAGAGTGTTAATCCTCAGTGACTGTAATAATGGACAAGAATGATTGAAATCTAAACATTAATCCCCCAACTCCCCCTAGCTATTAGAGATTTCCTAGAAAACTGCAAATTTAAGCAACTCTATGTTCCAGGGGGCCCTTTGTCAAATTCATCATTATAAGCAAAAAGCCTCCTGACAACCGTCATTTATTTAATGATTTTTTTTCTCTCTTAGGAAAGAGATGGAAATAAATTGAATGTTAACTGTTTTGATCAAGTAAGTCACAACAAGAGCTGTGTGCATCTTTCCAGAAAGATGAATCTCACATGATCATAATAAATGAAATAAACAGTACTTACAAAACAGCAATAAGCAATCTTTGTCCCCAAAATATGACAGCTTGCTGGTTAATAATTGCTATGGTTTGGATATTTGCCCCCTCCAAACCTCATGTTGAAATTTGATCCTCAGGGTTGAAGGTGGGGCCTAATGAGAGGTGTTTGGGTTATGGGGGTGGATCTCTCATGAATAGATTTATGCCATCCCTCAGGGGTGCGGGAGGATGAGCGAGTTCTCAGTCTATTGCTTCCTGGTTGTTAAAAAGAGTCTGGCACCATCCCCACCCCCACCCTGCTTCCTCTCTGTCCATGTGATCTCTGAAAATGCCAGCTCCCCTCTGCCTCCTATCGTGAGTTGGAAGCAGACTGAGGCCCTCACCAGATGCAGATGCCTAATGTTGAACTTTCCAGCCACCAGAATCATGAGCCAAATAGGCCTCATTTCTTGATAAACTACCCAATCTCAGGTATTATGTTATAGCAACACGAAATGCACTAAGATAATAAGGTTACTAAAAAACAGAAAGAAGGCTGCCTTTGAACCCACCTGTAATGAATAAATGGACTTATGATTGGCCACCAGCACTGCCAATCATTTCTTTCCTAGAGTTGCTTATAAACATCCCAGAATGTATCCCAGACTTTAAAATAGATGCCCAATGGCAGACAGACCACCTCTATAAGAAATAGAAGATTCAGGACTGCTTAGGTTTTGAGAAAAGGGGAGAGGGGAGGGAGGGAGGAAGAGAGGAAGGTAGAGAAAAAGAAACCTCTCACATTCTGAGGATTGAGCCTTTCAGGGTACCATATAAATGTTCTATGATATTGGATATTGTTCAAGGAAGCAGTGAAACTTTTAACTCATTGATTATTTCAAAACAAAGAAAACTTATGTCCAGCCAAGGAGAAGAAAATTGCTTCTAATTTCTGAAGCAACTCAGTCTTTGCTCTCAGGACTCCTGCCTTGGACAGCCCCATTCAGATGTGCAGGGAACAGATGACTGACCTTTGCGGGATGGGGTTCAGGGGTGGGGATGAAGTCTGTCTCCCAGCGTATGACAAAACAGAGCTGAAATGTTCATGTGCATTTCATAGCTCCAATGTCATGAGACTGATTCTCACAAATCATACGTGAGAATCAGTCTTACTACCTTGTGGTCAATCCCTGTAGCACTGCCCGTGGGAAAGAGGACAACAGCATAACCACACCTCTTTCCACACTTCCCCCAGGCTGCTTACAGCCTGTCAGTCATTCATCTCTCATTTTCTCTTTTAAAGCTACTTTGAGGTTAATTTAACTCATATTTGATGGGCATAAAAATGCTAACTAAACAAGAAAGAAATTTAGTATAAACTCCCCAAGTGCTAGGACTACTTAACCTTTCAACAAATATTTGGTGAATGCCTCCAGGGTACTAGGGAGTGTTTTAGATAATGGGGATACAAGACAGGCAAATGCTCCTCTACAGGAAGCTCCCATTCTATGTTCTAGTGAAAGCCTGTTATAGTGATTAGCATGCAGTAGGTGCTTACAAAGTGTTGTTGAGAGAACGAATAAATGAATGAACCATGTACCAGTTGAGACAGCTGTAGCCAACTTCACCCATTAAAGCCCTACACTTGAAAGGGTTTGAACTTTCATCTGCTCCTGACTTTGCAACAACCCTGTTTTAAAGGAGACTTTGAACCATAAGCACTACTGGTTATCCTGGTGTTCCTGGCAATAAAAATATATTTACTCCCTTTCTATATCCCTTTTCTTCTTTATTAAAAAGAAGAAATATAATTTCTGGGAAATAAGGGACAAGATTTTTTTTAAAAAAAGAATCTGCTGTGCATATGGTTCCCTCTCTATACCTCAATATCTATAACACATGTATAGAGTATTTTTCTCATTTGGTATTTTGGTTCAACCTTTTAAGAATGCTATGCGGCGCCTCCTCCGATGTTTGTTGTGTGTAGAGGTTGCGGATGGCCAAGCCTGTAATTCCCAGCACGTTATTGGTTCCAGAGACGGATGGGTCGGCTGATCACGATCCGGTCCCGGAAGATCGAGGGACCATCCTGGCTACACTCGGTGGAAACCGTTCTCGATTCTATGAAGACAATACAAAAAATCAGCCGGGCGATGTTCGGTGGCGGGTGCTGTAGTCCCAGCTACTGGGAGGCTGAGGCAGGAGAATGGTGTTGAATCCAGGAGGCGAGCTTGCAGTGAGCTGAGATCGGCACCACTCCAGCTCTGGCCGATAAGCGAGACTCATCGCAATAAAAAAAAAAAAAAAAAAAAAAAAAAAAAAAAAAAAATATCTTAGTTATGCTATAGCACAAATAGATTGAGTCATTAAGCACAGAAAACATAGAGAACTTTCTGGTCATTATGTGAAATGTGTAGAGAGACCGCCCAATCAAAAACACCACCACCCCTCTCTCCGGCCTTTCTATCCTGCCTGAATTTCCACTACCTATGTCAGTCCCTTATTTTAAGGTCCTGGTATTATCACAGTATCATCAGTGTTAACAGACATTTATGGAGTAGCTGTCATGTACAGAATTCTCTGTCAGGCACTGGGCAATTTTTTCCAAAGGGCTTCAGTTAAAAAGTTACTATGACATTTACTGGGATGGTACCTTTATTCTTCCATGATTGATTACTATTACATCAGCAAAGTAATAAGCGGGTACCTAGAAGAGATTGACATCTGAAGAGAATTAAACATAGGACAAGTAAGTTTTGATTAGGATGAGTTTGGTCACTGGAATAGATCATTATAGTATCATGCCTTGATTTACAAAATAATCATATTCCATTAAGATTTATTTCCACCTTTCCTCTTGTATTAGTCAGTTCTCGCACTGCTATAAATACCTGAGACTGGGTAATTTATAAAGAAAAGAGGTTTATTTGGCTCACAGTTTCACAGGCTGTACAGGAAGCATGGTGGCAACTGCTTCTGGAGAGGCCTCAGGGAACTTTTACTCATGGCAGACAGCAGAGCCGGAACAGGCATCTTACCCTACAGAAGCAGGACCAAGGGAGAGCGAGTGGGGTCGGGGGGCGGGGGTGCTGCACACTTTTAAACAACCAGACCAAGAACTCACTCATTGTCACAAGAACAGTATCAGGAGATGGTGCTAAACCATTCATGAGAAACCACCCACATCATCCAATCACCTCCCACCAGGCCCCACCTCCAACATCGGGAATTACATCTCAGTGTGAGATTTGGAGGAGACACAGATCCAAACCATATCTCCCCTCTTGCTTTTAAATTAAAATTCTACTTCAAAATACCCTAGTGAAGCTCCACGTGTAAAAAAATTGGTTGAATCCTTGACCATGTAAATTCATACATTTGACACACATTTAGTGACCATCTACTTTATACCAGGCACTGTTCTAGGCAGCTGGGAAACATCAATGAACATAATAAAGATTGTTGGCCTATGGAAGTTATGTTGAAGCAATGAACTATACAACTGGCCTGCTGCTGATGTGCAATTCCATACATTTGATTTTAACTCATGGGTTTTTTTTTTTTTTTAATGTGAAGCCTTTAACAGCCCAGTCCATATTTGTACTTGCTTACGGCATCGGTTCCAAGAGCAGGCTCCTCAGTTCTCATCCTGAGGCCAGCTCACAGAGAAAGGGAAACCACAGACTCACACCTTCCCAGTGAGTCAGATCTTTCTTTTAGGAGGAGATTTCTTAGTTAAGTCATTACAAAAGAACTCTACCAAATGATTCTCCTGCTGTGCACCTACTCTCAGCATAGAGTGAGTGCTGAAACAATTTCCTTATGTAGGGAAATTGTACTCATTCAAGTGAAAAAAGGAGTGTTTGGGGCTCTAGGAGCAAGCCTACCGTTGTGTGTGGTGCGTGGACTTGGAGGACTAGCAACCAGGGGTTCTAGCCCAGCTTAATTGGATATACCATTCACGACCACAGGTAACCTCTTTAGCTTCTCTGACCCTCTGTTTCCTCCTCTAAGACTAACCACACGCATGTCAGCACCATCATCTTGTCAAGTGCCTGGCATATTGCCTGGTGCCCAGAAGGCACTCACTCACTGATATTAATTTTCCTTCTTCTCTATGATAAAACAGCAGTAGCTCAGGAAAAGAGGAAGTCGGGGAGCTCTGACAGGCAGAGCCTTGAGCTATGAGCTTTATGAGGGTTTTCTCATCTGATCTGTAAAATAAATCTGAGAAAAAGATGTTATCATCTCTTCTTTACTGATGGAATGAATAGCCTGGGTCCAATCATAGAAACCACACAGTAGGTTATATAAGAGAAGTTCAGCCAGGCGCGGTGGCTCAAGCCTGTAATCCCAGCACTTTGGGAGGCCGAGACGGGCGGATCACAAGGTCAGGAGATCGAGACCATCCTGGCGAACACAGTGAAACCCCGTCTCTACTAAAAATACAAAAAACTAGCCGGGTGACGAGGCGGGCGCCTGTAGTCCCAGCTACTTGGGAGGCTGAGGCAGGAGAATGGCGGGAACCCGGGAGGCGGAGCTTGCAGTGAGCTGAGATCTGGCCACTGCACTCCAGCCTGGGCGACAGAGCAAGACTCCGCCTCAAAAAAAAAAAAAAAAAAATAAGAGAAGTTCAATATAAAGAATTGTTGACTGTGATAGGAGAGTGCTATAAGGTATAAGGAAACTGTCTATAGTACTGTAGGCAAGGGAAAGTACCAAGGAAGAACAAAGTTGGAAGGGGTTTAGACCTACTTGGAGAAGGTATGGTTAGGCCACCAGATAGCACAGAAGTTCACTGGTGCATCCAGACCAGAGCTGGCCTGGAATTGCTGGGAAAAGCAATAGACCTCCCTTCCAAGTGCAGGCAGGGAGTAGGTGGTCAGCATGCAGTGGCGTGGGTGAGGAGGGGAGTCTGGGCATGGGTGGTCACAGGGGCTCAGGCTTTCAGAGCTTGTGGGCTACATGTGGTGTGGGTCAGGAGTTTGCAGAGTGCTAGTTGAATGTCCACTCAAAACTCACATTGAAACTTAATCCTCCATGTGGCAACACTGATAGATGGGGCCTTTAAGAGGCGATTGAATCATGGGAGCTCTGCCCTCATGGAGGGATTAATCCATTCATGAATTAATGAATTAATGGGCTAAAGGATTAATACGTTATCAAGGGAGGGGACCTGGTGACTTCATAAGAAGAGGAAGAGAGGCCTGAGGTGGCACAGAGCATGCTTAGCCCCCTTGCCATGTGATGCCCTGCTCTGCCTTGGGACTCTGCAGAGAGTCCCCAACAGCAAGAAGGCCCCCACAAGATGCAGGCCCTCTACCTAGGACTTGTCAGCCTCCAGAACTGTAAGAAATACGTTCCTTTTCTTTATACATTTCTCAGTTTCAAGTATTTTGTTACAAGCAAAGAAAATGGACTAAGACACAGAGGGAATAAGTGCTGTGTGCACCAGGCCTCGGGCGGCTGTGTGTAGGCCACGCAGGAGATTGGTGGAGGCAATCTGTGTGTTGATACAGGCAGGAGGCTTTAAGAGCTGGGGTCCACATGGGGCTCCGGTTTCCAAAGAGAGAGGGCAGCAGAAAGGGTATCACTACGCTAAGGCTACAGGGTTGCAGATGACCACGTTCTGGGCCCCATGGCTGGGGCAGGATAACCACAGGCTCTCCAACTCCACCAATGCTGAAGTGACAGGAATTCTGTTCCTCCTGCAGTGTCCTTCCAGTGCCTTCTGCTGAGAAAGTGTAACACTGTGCTTACTTTAAAGAAGAATAATGGAATTTCGTTAGTACAGGGCACATATTGAAGGGTGAATTCAGAGCTGAGAGGCATGAATTAAAAACCGACACATGAGGTCAATGATGTTTGGCAACGAGAAGTCTCCCCAGGGTCTCACAGTCAAAGGCAGAGCCAGGATTTAAAGCCAAGTTTCTGAGGCTACAGAGCCCTTTCGAAAGCAGCATCTCCAATTGGATAAGTTGGAACAAATCCCACCTCACCAAGGGCTGGAAACTCCCCCTAATTTAAATCCAGAACTTCTGAGCTCCCAAAACATTTTGGATATGAGACTGCAAAGGTCCTTCTTAGGTGCAACACGGCCGTCTGTCAATTTCAACACGGCTGTCTGTCAATTTCTCTGCTTCCCTACAAGGTCTAAGGGCAGGAACAGGAACTCTGTTATTCATTTCTGAGTCTCCAGAACCCAGCACATAGGGACTCAGATAATTTTGCTGAATGAATAAGCAGATGAATGAATACAGGAGGGGAAAGGGTAAACCAAATTTAGTAACATTTCCAAGCCTCTTTTTGAAAGCAGTATTAAGCTTGGAAACTTAATGCTTGAATAGCAGTTTTCAATTGAAATCCCATTCAACATGCCTCTGATTCCACAAACATGTTATTTTCATTTATTGGCCTTTCCAAAAGTTCTACCTCCTAGGAATGTCTGCCATGGATTTAATGGAAAGGTGTGTTTCCTCTTTGTGCACCCCAGGATGTTCAAGGTTATGCTTTCTATCGTTAATGAGTGTCTTTCATGCCAGCCAAGTGCATGACACTAATTTGAGCCACTAACAATAGAAGTTTGTATGAGATAAGATCCCTCTCCTCGAATAGCTTATAATCCAGTTGAAGAGACAAGATGTACATGGAAAAGATAGATAACAATTCTTGACAAGTTGTGCTAATAGTCAAGTGGATGAAACTTAACTAACAGCACTGCTCCAGGACAGAGTGTGGAAGGTCGTCACTGTATCATCCTCTTCTATTTCAAGGATAAAATTCCTGCAGTGCAAAAATCAGAGGTTGCACTCTTATGTCATATGTATCAATTCTGAGATACTTGAACATTTCCATGCAGTCTAAGGAACTTCTCTACTGATTGGACTGGGCAGATATGGTAGACATTGTTGGCTGACTAACTTAAAAGTATCCCCAAGCCCCTTGTCTCTTGCTACCTCCAACTAAGAATGCTGGAAAACCACATACTCTCCTAGCCTCTTACATAGCTAGATGGGGCAAAGGGGCCAGTCTACCTAATGAGATGTTCAAGGAATCCCACCAAGGGATTTCTGCGGAAGGTTTGCTTTCCTTGTGTAAGTTATAGACATGGTGGTTACCTTGCCTATCCCCTCCTTCTTCCTTCAATCAGGATGTAATGTCTGGTGCTGCAGCTCTCATCTTGCAGTCCTGGGGCATGAAAATGAAAAGCCAGTATACTATGACTGGTGCAGCAGAAAGAGAGAAGGAAGTCGGAGATTTGCAGTCATCATCGAGCTACTGGAATGACACAGAGACTTTCACTAGCCCCAGACTTCTTGTGAACAACAACAAAGAGCCTTATGTTTTAAGCCACTATTAGCTAGCTAAATATTCTGTTAACTGCAGCTTCTCAGCAGCCTAATGGATAGGAGACAAAAATACATGGCTGAGGGAAGAAGGGGAAGCCAGGTGAGGGTCACCCTGGAGCCCTCTGGAGGCTCTGGGCAGCTCCTGGTAGGGATTAGCTGGAAGAACAGTGTCCCGTAGAGCAAGGGGTGTGGTCCCTGGAAGGGAGCTCAAGGTGCTGGTCAAAATGCCGAGGGATCAAAGGGCCTGAGGCAAGGTGAACTTGAAGTAGAGTGGGGTAGGGAGAATGGGAAATATGAGAAGATTGATTGTCAAAGGAGAGAGGCCACAGTTCTAAAGTTAATCAGAAGCTCCCGGGGCTAGGAGGGCCAAGGCACTCGGTCCCTAGCTTCAGCTGGTCAGTCTTCCATGTGCCAACATGCCCTACCATGCATAATTTTCATTCTCCAGCTTCTTTTTCTCTTTTTTAGTGTTCTTTTAATGTTCTTTCCTTTTATCTGGATGAGGTAGGTAGAAATAGCACTGTGTCCTTCAACAGTTGTCTACACATCATCAATTTTCCCCTGTGGTTCCAGGAAACTTTAAATGAGACCTTCCCCTCTCTCCAGCCACTCTGGGCTGCTATAGCCTCCCCCACGGATAACCTTTCCTAAATATCTGCTGAGCTGTCACAACAGGCAGAGCGTCATTCGGCCGTTTGTCATTCGATAGATCAAATCCATACCACCTGGGGCTGCAAAACTGAAAATAGATAGCCCGGTCCCCAGCCAAAGAAAGCTTAAAGGCAAGCTAGAATATTTCAGGAACTTGAGTTTATTTTTAGGAGTTGCCTGATTGCCCAGAAAGAAGCTTCTCTTAAAGGCTTTGAATGTTAGAATAACACATAATAGATTGGAGGACTGTACCTTCCTTATTATTCATCTGAAACCTCCAGTCCTGAAATAGATGCTAAACACCCCCATATCTGACCAGCTCTTCTTCGTTCCGTTCCCTCCTAAGGGACAAGAAATTCTCAACCAACTGGTATTACAATTCTGTCTTCATTTCTTGGGAGTCATAGAGTTTGTAAAATACTGATTTGATCTTCTGCTGGGAGAGGCCTGGATTTCCATGGCTCACACCCTTCCTAGGAGCTCTGTGCATTCAGTGGCAGTCTTTGCCTGGTGATATGGTACGAGTGGAAGGGCAGTAGAGCATGAGCCATGAGCGTATGAATTTGTTGTACATCTCAGGTGATGTGAGCTAAGTAGTAATGCTACTATTAATAGTAATAATTGCTAAGCCCTACAGCCTTTTTAACACATGGCAGCTACTGTTCTAACTGCTTTACTTACATTAATGCAGTTAATGTTGGTAAAATGGCATAGAAATTTATGACTTGAGGATTTTGGGTTGTACATTGCAAAGGATGGGATATGCCAACTATTCCAACACAGGACAGGACCATGTAATGGCAAACTCATGTGAAATGGGTCACAAAAACAGCTGTCTTCTTTTCTTGCATGCATCTGTGTTTTCCTGCATAGATGATGGGAGATTTCTGGGAGATGAGAGAGAGAGAGTGAGCCATAATTTCCATAAAGTGCAACTCTATGCAAACATAAGAAAAGATGGCACTATGAAGGCCCATGATTTCTTTTGAATTCCACTAGGCATTTCTGAATAGTCTCTGGGGGGCTTTTGGTTTTGTTTTGTCTTTTGTTTTTTTGTTTGCTGTGTCTAAAAAGACCAGGACTTGGATGAGGAGGTGAGAGGAAAATGGAGTAGGGTGATGGAAAGATGATTAAGTCTCAGAAAACTGGGGTTTGGTCCCGGGTCTGCTGCTATACAGGAAGTGGCTTTAAAGAAGTCACCAGGTCTCTTGGAGTCTTTCTTCCACAGTAAAGTAAGGGTTAGATAATACCTCTTGTTTCCCAAAAGCTTTGGTGTTCTGTGACCTGCTGCCAAGTAAATGGGGCTTAAGCTTCACCCCTCACTTGCAATCAGATTTTCCTTGGACTCCTAACGCTTCTAGATCTAATCTTCTCTATTAACTGGAAGAGTTGTTAGGGAAAAGGATAAAGCATGTCACCATGTCACCATAGGTAGACCAACCCAAGAATGAGCCAGTGGGGCCCCAGAGAGGGGCCGGGAAGAGACAGTGAGCTGGAGAACAGCTTACCATGAACATGCACTCTCTGGATTCCAAGTTCCTCTGCCTCCGTGGTCTCTTTGCTTCTCCCTCGTCTAGGCATTAAGTGCCTTGTGTCTTTGGTAGACTGCACTGTGTTGGCATATAGACCCTATGGTTGATCCTGCAGAGTCCTAGAGGCTCACAGATCTAGTCCAAGCCAATGAAAATCATCACAGCCACAGAATGCAACACCAGTGGCCTAAGCTTCCAATCTTTTTAGCCCTTTGTAAGATACAGGCTGCTTTGAAGAGCCAAGAAAACTTATGTCTTCTTCCCAGAAAGTCTTGTTTTACCCACACAATGTTGAACATAATTTCAGGGGAGTTTCTGACCCCCTTGGGCCTATGGATCTCCTGTTAAGGGCTCATTGAGCCTCAGAATGAATCTCTGCTGTAGACCATGAGCCTGGGGTGAGTGGGATGGTATTGTTTACGTCCCACAAACTGAAACTTTCCTGCAGATTTCAGACTAAATGATAAGGGGAAAAAATTAATTCTTAGTCAGGTTTTAGGAGAATATTTTCAAATCTATATCTCTTTATAGTTTTTAGAATTTGTGAGTAAAAGCAAAACCAAGGTAGTAGCAATTACCACACTGCAATGACAATAATACATTATATAAAGCAAGTTCTTGTAAACTTTAGAAGCAGGAAATACTTGTCACGATTACTACACTAGTACTTTGCCTATTCAGCGTGGGCTTCAAAGTGTACAGCAGTGATGGTATTCGCTATTGGAAAATCTGAATATAAACATAAATATTAAGCCAGTCACCTGCCTCAGATGCTCATTACCAAAAAATGACAAGAAAGTGCAGGTTTGGGGCTTGACGATTCCTTATATCCTATATCTCTTCTCTAGTAAGTCAGCAGGATAGTGATAGGACCTCAGGTTTGGTTTCTTGTTTTGTTTTTTTTGTTTTTTCTGTGTGTGTGTGTGTGTGTGTGTGTGTGTGTGTTTGTGTGTGTGTGTTTGAGACGGAGTCTCATTCTGTTGCCCAGGTTGGAGTACAGTGGTGCAGTCTCGGCTTACAGCAACGTCTGTCACCCGGGTTCAAGTGATTCTCCTGCCTCAGCCTCCCAAGTAGCTAGGATTATAGGCGAGTGCCACCATGGCCGGCTAATTTTTGTATTTTTAGTAGAGACGGGGTTTCACCTTATTGGCCAGGCTGGTCTCAAACTCCTGACCTCAAGTGATCCACCCACCTCGGCCTCCCAAAGTGCTGGGATTGCAGGCGTGAGCCACCGTGCCCAGCTAGGCTTTGTTTCTTGATGGGCAGGAAATAACCCCTCTGGCAGTACAATGACAGGTGATGAAGCAGGCAATAACATTTCCTGCTAAGATGGAGAGACAGCTTCGTTCCAAAAAAGAAACAACATTTCCTGGGATATTGAGATCACGGAGAGGGACAACAGCATTAGTGTTGTTCAACCTGGTGCAACGAGCATGGTAAATGCTCAGAGATTATGTCAAATGAGTGAACATCTATCCAATCTGATCTTCATCCAACATCCCTTTGCCAACATATGTAGGAAGGTTTTGCGTCTTCAGCCTAGTTCTCTTCTCTGTGTCAAAACTCACCATCTCTCTGTTGAGACATTGATCTCCTACCTGAAAATTGCCCCAGGCTCCTGCATTTTGGTTAATATGTAGCTTCTACTAAACTAAATCTCTTATTCATCACTAATAGTTTGTTGCCTGGTTTGCCGGGGTCTTTTTTAGATCTAAACAGAAGCTTTATGTTCTCCTTTGAGTAGAGAGAGAGAAGCATCTTTTGTTTTAACCACAAATAATTGAGGTTTCAAGTATGTACCACCTAGAAGACATCAGCATAACTGTACCGACTATAGCCAGGCACCATGCATGGAAAGTGGAGATGTCCGGTTTACCTTGGGCACAGAGATATAAAGTTGCAATGTACAACAGCAGGGTTGCATTTAAAGATGAGGGAAATCAAAGGCAAGATGTGAACTGAGGAAGACTATGGTGCAGATTACACGAGAAATTCAGGGGCCCCTTTGGATGGATCCATCGAAACAAACTTTCCCCTTGTAGATGGAAGGAAAAATAATGATTCACAAAAAAGTTCCTGGGAAGCTGAAGTTGGTGGGGAAATGCTTGGAGAACCAAGGAGAAAGAAAACATCTGGAATTCAATGTTGTGATTTGAGCTAGGAAGGCAAAATATACACTGAGCTGATATTTGTGCATATGGTGGCTTGAAAATTGACACACCTTTCTTCTCAGGTGCCTGAGTACATGCAATCCCTTTATTTTGTCTCTGGAACTTATCCTGTCTTCCTCATGGGCCCCCATTCAGGGATGTGGAAGATGAGTGGAAAATAACAAAATTTTCTTTCTGATTAATCCTGCTCTGGTCCAATCCCTTGGGCAGTCGTGTAGGGAATGCTCACCTTCTAGTCCTGCTGACCCCACCCTCTGCAAGACGGTGTCTGAGCTGCCCCACATGGGTAGGTGGGAGGATGGCTAGTTTCTGTGTCCAGAAAGAGAAGCAGTCAAATCTCTCCTGTCCTCTCAGTTTCTTTTAGCTTGCTCCACCACAATCCCGACATCGCAAAACATGAAGTCAGGACCTACGTGCCCATCTCGCCCTGACTCTGTCTCTGTCACCTCCCAGTAGCTCTGAGCAGGGAAAGCTGTGTCCACTTGTCCACACCCTCACACCTGTTTGCTTTCAGATTGTGCAGAGATAAGATTCTCTGATCTAAGAAGAAAGGAACATGGAAAACTCTCTCGACAAAGCCAGACTGTAAGGTTATTGTCCTGCTTAAACAAATACAAAACCTATTTATTTTCATCTGTTTGCTTTCCACAGCACAACCCTTATCTATGCCTCTCTCATAGGACAACCCACATTCTGGTCTCTATGATGTACAACCCCCATCCCCATCTCCATCACATACAACCCCATTCCTGCCTTCGTCATGAACAACCCCATCCCTCTCTCTATCACATACAACCCCATCCCCATCTCCATCATATATGACTCTACCCCCATATATATCATATACAACCCCATCCCCATCATATATGACTCTACCCCCATATATATCATATACAACCCCATCCCCATCTCCATCACATACAACCCCATCCCTGTCTCTATCATGTACAACCCCATCTCCATCATGTACAGCCCCATCCCCATCTCCATCATATACAATGCCATCCCCACTTTCATCATGTACAACCCCATCCCCACTTCCATCACATATAACCCCATCCCTATCTCTATCATGTACAACCCATCCTCATCTCCAAAACATACAACCCCATCCCCACCTCCATCACATACAACCCCATCCCTTCTCCATCACCTACAACCCCATCCCTGCCTCTATCATATACAACCCCTTCCCCATCTCTGTTGTGTATAATCCTCTTCACCTCATCACCATCTCACCCCCGAGACGGAGGTAACCCTAGTTTCCTTGGCTTCTTTAGAAGGTACTGGAAACAAAAATGGAAAAAAAATACATTTTTTTCTTAATAATTCACTGTATCTATACTATTGGCAACTGTACATGTTTCCTAGGGCTGCAAATGACCACAAACTGGGCAGCTTAAAACACTACACCTTTACTCCCTCAGTTCTGGAGGTCAGAAGTGTGCATTCAAGGTATCGCCAGGGCTGCACTCCTCTGGGGGTACAAAAGGAGAGTCCTCCCTTGCCTCTTCCAGCTTCTGGTGGCTCCTGGCCATCCTCGCCATTCCTTGACCTGTAGATGCATCACTCCAATCTCTCCCTCCATCTTCACGTGGCCATCTTCCCTCTATGTCTTTTCGTGTGTCCTCTCCTCTTCTTATAAGGACACCAGCCACTGGATTTAGGGCCCACTCTAGTCCAGTATGACCTTATCTTAGCTAATTATATCTGCAAAGACCTTATTGCTAAATAAGGCCAAATATTGAGGTTCCAGGTGCACAAAATTGCAGGGAACACGATTCAACCCACTAAAGCAATCCATTCTTTTCCCAGCCTGTCCTTCTGGCCCCCCACTCCATGGTCTCCTGTTTGCTGTCCACAATCAGCAGTGAAGCATAGTCACTTGACTGGGTGGTACAGACTTGAGAAGAGACAGGTTTCAAATGAAGTTTTAGTGGCAGGGCAATGATAGGAAGGTTGTCCCTCTCCTGGAAGTTATGCCTACTTCTGTGCTAAGCAAAGTCTGTCCAGAGAGTGGAATTCAGTGCAGCCAGGTCTATTTCTTGTCACTATCGTTGTCACCAGCCCAGCCTTCCAGACCCTGCAGTCAGCACCAGCCAGTTCAGAATGTTCTGATGAAGACCAACCCATGCCTGAGTGGAATGTTCTGCTATCTCCTTATGGAGAGGCAGGGACTGAAGAGTTCCTTAAGTTTATGGTCAGATTTAGACCCTGAACTAGAAATTTAAAAGAGGAAGCAGTAAATGGTTCTCATGATGGTTATTTTCCCATCCAACCCCATCAGTTTGATGGTAAATGTGAAAGCACTTGTTTTTAAATCATCACTTAAAAAAAAAAATGCCCCAAATCGCAAGGCAGTATCAAAATACCTGTGCTGACTCAGAAAGATAATTTTTCAAGCATCAGCAGAAAGGGGAACTTACAGAATTTGCAATTTTACCTCCTGCCCTGCCTCCCGCCCCCACCCCAGTTCTGCAAATGTGGTAGAGGCAGTCAATTGGAGGGGGTGGGGGAATATAATTTTTCATGTTTCTGTCTTGCCTCATTAACTAATCTAATTCCTTTCAACAAATATTGACATACGCTGTGTTTCTTCTGCACATTCCAAGATGAATCAGACCTAGTGTCTGTCCCCACCCAGCTCACAGAATAACACCCCAGCTGGGCAAACAAATGACTATAGGTAAAGGCTAGCACAGAGACAGAAATAACTTGCTACAGTAGAAATTAATCTACTTTGGGGAGAAGAGAAGGGACGAGTGTATCAAGGAAAGATGCAGAATCAATATATTTGCTGCTGATGCATGTACATTCATTAATTCCTTTATTCAACAAATACTTGTTGAAAGCCGTCAATGTTCCTGGCCTTGTCCTAGCTTCTAAGGAAAACATCACCAGCCAAAGTCTCTGTCTTCTTGAAACTTACGTTCTGTGTAGGGAGGCGATCAAGATTTAGGGTAGGCAGGTGTTCTATAAGGAAAGAAGGTTGTTAATGATCTAGAAAGAAAGCGATGGCAGTGGCCCAGATGAAATTAGGAAGCCTGGGCTACCATGGTGGCTGGGAGAATGGAGAGTGGGTTGATTGTGTCCCCCAAAAATAAGTTCAAGTTCTAACCCTTTGTACCTGAGAATGTGACCTTACTTAGGAATAGGTTTTCACAAATGCAATCACATTGAAATGAGGTCATACTGGATTACAGTGGGCCCTAATCCAGTGACTGTTGTCTTTATAGTAAGAGAAAAGTTTGAACACAGAGACACACAGGGAAGAAGGCCGTGTGATGATGGAGGCAGAGATTGGATTAATGTTGGCTCCAAGCCAAGGAACCCCAAGGGCTGCTGGTCACCACCGAAGCTAGAAGGGAAGTGTGGGATGGCTTCTCTCTCAAACCTCCAGGGAAAACCGATGTCGCCAACTGTCTGCTGATTTCAGACTGTGCTCCCTGAATTGTGAGAAAATAAAGGTCTGATGTTTGAAGGCACCCCAGTTTTGGGTGCTTTGTTATGGCAGACCTTGGAATCTAATACAGAGTGGAAGATTCCAATGCAGGAGACACTGTGGAATTAGAACAGACAGGATTTGGGAATGGGTTAGACACAGGGCCTGAAGGCTAAGAACGCATCAGCAACCACCGTCAGGACTCCAGCTCAGGGAGTTTCACTACAAGTAGGCTCAGTGAGGGATGGAGACTGCTTGCTCCAGTACTTGATACACCAAGTAAGTTCTTTATATGGTTAGGCTTTGTGTCCCCACCCAAATCTCATCTTGAATTGTAATCCCCAGAATCCCCACGTGTCAAGGGAGAGACCAGGTGGAGGTAGTTGAACAATGGGGGTGGTTTCTCCCATGCTGTTCTCGTGATAGTGAGTTCTCATAAGAACTCGTGATAGTGAGTTCTCTGATGGTTTTCTAACGGCCTGTTCCCTGCTTCACTCGGCATTTCTCCTTCCTGCTGCCTTGTGAAAAAGGTGCTTGCTTATCCTTTGCCTTCTGCCGTGATTGTAAACTTCCTGAGGCTTCCCCAGCCATGCTGAACTGTGAGTCATATTAAATACCTTTCCTTTATAAATTACCCAGTCTCGGGCAGTTGGTTTTTATGTTTTTTACTTTTTGAGACAGAGTCTCACTCTGTCACCCAGGCTGGAGAGTGCAGTGGCATGATTTTGGCTTACTGCAACCTCTGCCTCCCAGGTTCAAGCAATTCTCCGGCCTCAGCCTCCTGAGTGGCTGGGAATACAGGTGTGCGCCACAAAGTCCGGCTAATTTTGTATTTTCGGTAAAGGCGGGATTTCGCCATGTTGGCCAGGCTGGTCTCAAACTCCTGACCTCAAGTAATCCACCTACCTCAGCCTCCCAAAGTGCTGGGATTACAGGCATGAGCCACTGTGTCCACCCTCGGGCAGTTCTTTATGGCAGTATGAAAACGGACTAATACAAACGTGTTAGCTCAGCTATCGTCTTTGGGGCTGGAATGATGGACATTCATGTGGATGCTCCTCAGGGTAGATCTATGTGGAACACAAAGGCAGTCTGCCTGGCACAGAGTTGGTTCAAAATGGTAACAGTAGGAAATATGCCACTCCTGTGTCTGACTGCGGGGGTTTGGAGAATGAAACTAGGCACCACGGATGATGTTACTGTGATGGGCTTCAGAGTTCATTTCTCCCTGTCGCTAAAGGCCACATCCTGATCCTCCAGCCCTGATCATAAGACAGACTGTAGCATCACGGAATGGGCACTGACCTGCAGGTGCTCCTCCTTCCACCCCATGGGGGATGCCCCCTCCCCAGCAGCCTGCCAAGTGTCTCCAGCCTCTAATTCTCTTGAGGATCTTGCCTAGGGTCCCCAAGATCAGTATGTCTTGTGCTTCAGTTGGTCCTTTAGACCAGCCACGAAGTAACAGGCTTCTCTGCCCTCCCTTTTCTCAGGTCTGGAGACTCAAAGGATCTGGCCTGGGGGTTAACAAGCCTATTTATGCGCATCACTAGAACCAGCTTGATATGGTTTGGTTGTGTCCCCACCCAAATCTCATCTTGAATGGTAGCTCCCATAATCCCCACGTATTGTGGGAGGGACCCCACAGAAGGTAGTTGAATCATGGGGGTGGGTTTTCCCATGCTGTTCTCATGATAGTGAATAAGTCTCCCAAGATCTGATGATTTTATAAGGCGGAGTTTCTTGCACACCCTCTCTTACCTGCCACCATGTAATACATGCCTTTGCTCCTCCTTCGCCTTCTGCCATAATTGTGAGGCCTTCTCAGCCGTGTGTAACTGTGAGTCCATTAAACCCAGTCTCGGGTATTTCTTCATAGCAGTATGAAAATGGACTACTACACAGCTCAACAGGCATATGGCAGGGTCTGCTTGGTATAATCTTAACACACAACACTTCAACACTTCAAGAGGGTGGGAACACAGAAAACTGCAAGTTCGTGTTGTTCGAGTAACAACTGGTTTGGCCAGAGCCTCTTCTTGTAAATCCTTCTTAACAATTAGATTCACTCCATATATGGATTTGGAAGTAATTAACCTGCACTTCTTTAAAATATGTTAAAATTCACATTTTCAGGAGTACAGTAACTAGCTTAGGTTAGTGAGATAACACTGAGATTCGAATCATATCTAGGTACCCACAATGGCTAAGTCTAATCGTTTCTTGGTTATTATCCTGATTTTCTCTTCTTTGTCAATGTATAATATCACAAAAGAGCAAAGGTCAGCACTGAGCAATTCAGACTTGTGCCAATCTGTCTAAAGGGAAAGAATTCTCATGTCTGACTTTGAATAGCACCATTATTAACCAATATTACTATTTATTGAATTGTTATTATAAAGTCTACCTACTCTGGAAATGTCCTTGCCAACCAGGTGCTAAGTGTAGCCTTTATCATCTGGTGGGAAGTTGCAGGCCAGCTTTGTCTTGCACACTCCCGGAGAATGGGAGGGGCATGGATGAGGCCCGAAGAACCCCAACCATTTCAGTGGAGATGCTGGTGGCCTAACGTGGTGAACATCCCCCTGCCCTGAGAACAGGCTCTACTACTTGTACATGGTTCTAACTGTGAAGGCCCTGGGCTTTTTAAAAACTTTTGTTTTTGAGACAGTCTCGCTCTGTCACCCAGGCTGGAGTGCAGTAGCATAGTCTCGTCTTACAGCAGCCTCTGCCTCCCAGGTTCAAGCAATTCTCCTGCCTTAGCCTCCCAAGTAGCTGGGATTACAGGCACCCACCATCACACCCGGCTAATTTTTGTATTTTTAGTAGAGATGGGGTTTCACCATGTTAGCCAGGCTGGTCTCAAACTCCTGACCTCAAGTGATCCACCCACCTTGGCCTCCCAAAGTGCTGGGATTACAGGCTTGAGCCACCACGCCCAGACTTAAAAACTAATTTTTAAAGCTATTCGTTTATTTATTGGACTAGATCACACACACACACACACACACACACACACACACACACACACACAATTCATAAGGTATGCAGTGAACAGGTATATAGTAAAAATTGTGTCCCTCCCACCCAGTTACTCAGTCACCTTCACCAGAGGCCACCACTGTTATCGACAGTTATTTTAGTCTTGAAGAGAGCTAAGGAACTCAGACCTAAAATGGAATTAGGGAAGCTATTTAACCTCATCTATAGAGACAGAGCCTGGAGTCAGGCAGACCATTCAAAGCAAGGCTTTGCCGCTTCCTGATGTAGAGCCTGGCTGACAGGCTTTATCTCACAGGGCTGTTGAGATAATGAAATGAGCCAACCCCTGCAAAGTGCTTAGCTCAGGCCCCGTACATTTCTACCTTCAATACATGTCAGCTGTTATTAGCTACTGGGTGGTGGAGCTGGTGGAGAAGGTAGGAGGGAAGGGTGGGGCATATTTAATCCTTTCTGTGGAAAGCCCTAAGCCCTCATTATCCCAAGGGTAGAAATCCCTAGGAGTCTGTTAGAAATGCATGGTCTCAGGCCCCTCCCCAGACTCACTGAATCTTGAAAAGCTCCCCAGAAGAGAAGCACTGTCCTGTGTGAACTTGGAGCCCCTGAGGGCCGGGCCACTGTCCTGTATGAACCTGGAGTCCCTGAGGGCCAGGCTGTGACATCCCTGCCCCAGGGGAGATGGTGCTGCTGTCTCTTCATTGCAGACATGAGCCCTTAGACTTTGCATGATGAAAGCTCATAACAAATGCTACCTACTCCCGACCCCCCAGCTTCCTATTCCACATAAGATCGCCTAAGCCCAATAACCTGTGACCTCACAGATGAATGGAATGTGTCCTCTTTTCGTCCTGTATCTCCGCGGTAACCTGAGAGATGGCCTGGAGGCAGGGTGGCATGTTGTTTTTAAAGTGATACAAGAGACACAGTGGAGACTGTCCAATGAGTGGCATGGCTGCCAGGATGCCAACTGGGACACTAAAGCCCTGGCAGTGGGGGCTGCCCAGCAGGGCTGGCCACTGGAAATAAGGTCTGCAAGGGTTGAGGGCCGAGAGGCTGGAGGGGCTCATGGGTGGCCAGTGCTGCTGTTTGCCACTTGTTCTAAACCAGCAGACCATGGCTAAGAACACTGCCATACAGAGGCTGCCCTTCCTCTAGGACAGGATCACACGTGATGGTGGGGGAGGCATGTCATTAGACATCGTCCAAACCCACAGAATGGGTGCCACCGAGAGGGAACCCTCATGTAAATCATGGACTTTGGGTGATGGTGATGTGTCAATGTAGGTTTACCAACTGTAACAAATGCAGTCTCTGAGGCGGTGTAGATAGTGGGGGAGGCTGTGCATTTGTGGGGGCAAGCTATATATGGGAAATCTCTGTACTTCCTGCTCAATGTCTCTGTGAACCTAGAAGTGCTCTAAAAAATAGTCTGTTAAAGAGAAAAAGAATTATATATATATACATGAATTACATATAAACTATATGTAGTGTGTGTATATATACACACTATATGCACATATATATACGTGTGTGTGTGTATATATATATAGTTTGTCATTGGATCAGCTGTAAAAGAGGAAAGAAAACCAACATTGAGGCCCAGGGCAATAGTTTTTTAAAAATTACAGTAGAGCTGGGTGCATGCAGTCCCTGCTACTGGGGAGGCTGAGGTGGGAGGATTTCTCGAGCTCAGGAGCTTCCAGGCTGCAGTGAGCTATGATCACACCACTGCACTGCAGCCTGGGTGACAAAACGAGATCCCATCTCTAAAATATATAAAAATCACAATGACAACAGAAATCACTTCGAGCTGGACTATCCAACCTGGGAACCTTGAGCCACATGTGGTTAGTGAGGCTTGAAATATGCCTAGTTTGAAGGAGGAACTGAATTTTTAGTTTAATGTGCATTTAAATTTCAAAGTTGATATATGCGATATGGTTAGGAAAAAATTTTAATAGGTTTGGAACAATTTGGATATGTGAATCTACCCTTCCAACTTAATTTCATGAACTCTAAATACAGATTAAGTATCTCCAAAGAATAATTAGCATCCAAATTGAGATATGCTATGAGTGGAAAATATACACCAGAGTTCAAAGACTTAATACAAAAAAAAGTAAAATGTCTCATTAATTTTTATATTGTTTACATATTGAAATATTTGGTTACACTGAGTTAGCAAAATATGTTATTAAAGTTCACTTCACCTGTATCTTTGTAGTTTTTAAAAATCTGGCTTCCAAAAAAGTAAAAGACATAAGTGTCTTACCATCATATACTGCTGGTAGGAATGTAAAATGGCGTAGCTGCTTTGAAAACCAGTATGATGATTCCTCAAAAGGTTACACATAGAGTTACCCAGCAATTTCACTCTTAGGTATTTACCCGAGATAATTGAAAACATATGCCCACAAAAAGATCTCGTACATAAATATTCATAGCAGCATTACTCGTAATGGCCACACAGTGGAAACCACCCAAATGTCCATTAACTGATACGTGACTAAAACCAGACCTGGTATACCCATACAATGGAATATTACTCGGCCATAAAAAGGAGTGAAGTATTGATAGATGCTCCCATATGGGTGACCCTTGGAAACATTACACTAAGTGAAAGAAGCCAGACACACAAAGGCCACCTACTGTATGATTACATTTATACAAAATATCCAGAATGGGCAAATCTATTCAAGACAGAAAGTATATTAGGATTTGCCAGGGGCTGGGGGAAGAGGGGAGAGGAAGTGACTGTTAATAGGTATGGGTTTCTTTCGGGTATAATGAAAGTGTTCTGAAATTAAATAGTGGTAATGGTTGTACAATTTGTGATTGTACTTACAAAAAATTACATATTTGGCTTGCATTAAATTTCTATTGGACAGCACTAATTTTAATGAGATAACTATTTTCTTTCCCAACTGTCATTAGTGATAGTATAGAATCTAGCCAAAGCTAATCAACGTGGGGTGATTTTAGCCCCATCCCCACCCCATGGGACATGTGGCAATGTCTGGAGATATTTTTGATAGCCACAACTGGGGTGGGGGTGAGAGGAAGAGATTGCTACTGGTCAGGGATGCTGCTAAACATCCTACAACCCACAGGCAGCTGTCCAGAACAAAGAATTATCTGGCCCACAATATCAGTAGTGTGGAGGCTGAGACACCCTGCCCTAAAGGCTGCTCAGAGGATTCCTGCCCCAGCTACAACCTCCTTTGCTCCATCTCTGCTGCTTTGACTTTCCAGGGGTCTAATTCAGGCTGTGGCCTTCTCAGAAGGCTTTCTCCTGGAGTCCACCCCATCACAGTCCTCAGGCCAGGAGCTCCTAGTGATTCTGTGGACTTGGAAACTTCCTGAGCAGAATCCTGAAAGGGCCTAGGGATTCTACAGTTGACTGGCTGTGGAGTCTCTGACTCAGGCCTTACCCTCCGAGGCTTCCTGAGTTCCCAGGTGTGATGCTTACACTCAGTGAAGCTAGCTTCATGCCAGATAGATTGCCATTTTTCTTGTTTTCTCTTCCACATCAGATTTTCTAAGCCAAAGACAACTGAAATTTGCAGTCTGTGTGAGGAATGGGCTGCTTCTCTGACACCTGAAGTAAAAACCCAACCAAGGATATCCAGACTTGCCTTCAAGCATGTTATTTTCAAATTACCTACTGTGTCTGTTTCTGATGGCTGCTGTAACAAATTGCCACAAATTTAGTGGCTTAGACAACATAGATTTATTACTTTGCAGTTTGGGAGGTCAGAAGTCCAACATGAATCTCACTGGGCTACAATTAAGGTGTCAGCAGGACCATGTCCTTCTGGAGGCTCCAGGGGAGTGACATGGTTTGGCTGTGTCCCCACCCAAATCTCATCTTGAATTGTAACTCCCACAATTCCCACATGCCATGGGAGGGACCCAGTGGGAGGTGACTGAATTATGGGGGCAGTTCTTTCCTGCACCGTTCTCATGATAGTGAATGAGTCTCACAAGATCTAATGGTTTTAAAAACAGCAGTTACCCTGCAGAAGTGCTCTCTTTGCCTGCCACCATCCATGTAAGACATGACTTGCTCCTCCTTGCCTTCCGCCATGATGGTGAGGCCTGCTCAGCCATGTGGAACTATATGTCCATTAAACCTCTTTTCTTCCCAGTCTTGGGTATGTCTTTATCAGCACATGAAAACTAATACAGGGAGAGAATCCCCTCTGTCCAGCTTCTGGAGATGGCCTGCATCCCTTAGTACATGGTCCTTTCTCGATCTTCAAAGCCAGCACAGTAGCATCTTCAAATCCTTCTCTGACCGATGCTCCTGTCTCCCTCTTCCACTTAAAAGGACCCTTGGGACCAAGTGGGACCACCTGGGTCAAAGCTAATCTTCCCATGTCAGTGCTGATAACCTTAATCACATCTTCAATGTCCCTTTTGCCATATTCACTTCGGTAACATATTCACAGGTTCTGAGAATCAGGATGTGGATGTATTTGGAGGGGATTATTCTGCATACCATACTGTTACATGGGCATGGGCAGTCTACTGCAGGGGGCAGGGTCCCTTAGGCACATTCTGCTGCCTTCATTCCACAGGGAAAAGAAATAGGGTATTTTTGTTTTTCTGGAGTTGGAGAATTTGCCCAATCTGAGTTCTCAGGTAGTTAGATGCTGACTTTCCAGATCGTAATTCTCAGCAGTCCTATGCCCCATAAGGGTCAGTGAGAGATTTACTTTTCCATTTTTATATCTTTGAATAGCTTCAAATGAATTACTGTGATTCAGATTTTTTTTACTGTTTGGGATTACAATGCTTCTGAAGTTGTCACACTCGCTGAGTTTAAATCTCCTGTAACAGGTAAACCTATCAGATCACATGACAATGTTTAACTTAACATT
Source organism: Rhinopithecus bieti (assembly GCF_001698545.2). Lineage (NCBI taxonomy): Eukaryota > Metazoa > Chordata > Mammalia > Primates > Cercopithecidae > Rhinopithecus > Rhinopithecus bieti. The sequence goes on along the minus strand of NW_016809830.1, from coordinate 3,609,862 downwards.
TATTGAGATCTATCAGATACTGTGTGTGCCCAAGAAAGCTCAGCACTGACCCACAAGGAATATAAAATCTAGTAGGGGAGACAAATAAGTATACTGCCAATCTAACCCCAGTGTGGTGTGCAGCAAAGGCTCTAAAGTCAGTAAAATAAAGAGCTATAGGACTACTGGGGAGGGCGTGAGGCAGGACTGGATGGTTATGTGAGGATGGTGAAATACCGAAAGGGTGATGAAATAAGCTGCATTGAAACACTGGGCCTTCAGGAATAGGCCAGAATCCTTTAAGGTTAAACCTAAAAAGGGGATGTCCTCAGTGTCCTGGAGGACAGGAAGTTCAACCTTAATGGTCAGCATTAGGAAATTGTCTTAAAGATCCCCCCCAGAAAGCAGACCCTGAGACAAGAATGTGGATGCAGTTAGTTTATTCAGGAGATGATCCCAGAAAACATGGGGAGAAAAGGGGAATATAAGATGGAAGCAAAAACCACCAGGAAATGGGACATGAATGAATGATTGTGGGCTGCTATGGACAACAGGGACCTGACAACATGGGGATCCTCTAAGGAATCGTGTGATGAATGCCTTAGACTAACTCCACAGGAAGCTATGGAGTCTACCAACTCCCACCCCCACTGGTGAAGGACTTTCCTGACTTCTAGATCCACTTTCTGGTGTGGCCAAGCAACCTCCCAGCTCATGAAGTTCTCAGACTGTGGGAGCTGTCAGGTGGTGGAAACTGCCTTCACCTACAGCTGCGGGGAACCTAGGTGGACTGAGTAGCTATGGGGCCAGGCATTATCAGCACCTGCCTTAGAAGCAATTGAGTACTTTCAACAATCTGGATGTTGGGGCCAATCCATGGGGGTTCTTTCACCTGAGTTAATCTGACTACACTCAGTCAGCATTCAGTCATCATCCTCACCTTCACCCGCTTCAATTTGTGTTGTGTTGATCTGATTTTCTTATGGAACTTGAGTTCCAGTTTTGTCACTTACAGATAGAGGTGGCCTGGGCATGTTAATTAACCTCTTTGAGCCTTGTGGGCCAGCTCACAGTTTTGTTACATGGACTACCAGAAATGCCAAATGTTGAGCATTAATACAGTACTTGGAACACGCAAATATTCAATGAACAGTTATGAATTTGTGGATGATGACAACACTTCTGTTTCTCCCTACCATCAGCGCAGACTTGTGACCTGGTATAGAAGTTAAGGTGATCTAAAAATGTACCTCCAAGATGGTTTCATTTTCAGTCTTTTTAACTACAGAACTGACTGATGTGATTTGTGGCTTACTGCTTACTTTGGGTAAATAACAATTCCATTTCAGAAAAATGCCTTACTAAAGTGTCAGTTGGTGTCATGCAATAAGCACAATATCAGCATCATCATTCATAAGAACCTAGAGCCTCCCAGTGAACAGGCTAACCTCTGGCGTAAATTAGGTACACATGGAAGCTATTTTAGACTACAGGGATGCCCTTTAGTAGTTCACTATATTTGTATACCAAATGACTCCTAAATTACCTGGAGCTGTGGATGTAATTTCTGAGGGTGAATTTATGTCTTAGCTCAGGCTGCTATCACAAAAGGCCATATACTGAGTGGTTTAAATAAGAGACATATATTTCTTCTAGTTTTGGAAGTTGGGAAGTCCAAGATCTAGTTATGGAAGCTGGGAAGTCCAAGGTGTTGCTGATTGAGTTCTTGGTGAGGGCTCTCTTCCTGACTTGCAGGTGGCTGCCTTCTCATTGTGTCCTCAGATAGCAGAAGGAAGAGAGGAAGCAAGCTCTCTGGTGTCTCTCCTTACAAGGGTTCTAATCCCATCATGGGGCCCCAGCCTTATGACCTCATCTAAACCTGATTACTTCCCACAGACTCCACCTGTTAATAGTATCACATTGGAGGTTAGGACTTCGACATGAAAATTTTTAGGGGTTACAAACATTAGTCCATAGCACCTTAGGATTACAGAGTGATGCTCCCCCTGGGGGAATTTGGCAGCTCGTGTAATACAGTCTTACCATATATGGTTCTAGAAATATAAGAAAGGAAATTTTATCCATATCAATTTGGTTTTACAACACTCATTTTTAGAGCCCTTGGACTCTTGAGGGCTCCTATCCAGCATCTAACTTTCAATATCTGTTCATAATCACACTATTCCCTCAGTGATCAAAGAAAAACATTCTCTTGCTGGCTTTTGTCTCTTAAGGGACTTTTAAAGCTGTAGTATTATAATATACATACTATTTTCCAGTAAAACAGAGTGGAGCTTATGTTGTGAAACATCTAGAAAGGGGAACAGAGACATTGTTTTAAAACCATTGAATGTATTGTCAGTTACCTTAGGTAAGAGTGAAAGAAGTGACTTTGAGACTGACTCATTTAGGCTAGAATTGGCGTGAGGTATAAGGGCATAAAACGGAGGGAAAATGACCAGGGCTGTAGCTTTGGTTCTGCCAAAAAACAAATTGTGTGACCACAGGCAAAGAGATTAATCCTCTCATGAACCTGTAAGTTTCTCAAGGTAAGAAACAACATATATATTGTTTTGTAAATTGTCTCCAAGCATTTAAAAAATATCCTTAAGTATTTTCAAAGCATGATTTTTAATGCCTGCATAGTCCAAAGAATATTGTACCATAATATATTTTGCCAGTCCTCCACTGTTAGATTGTTTCAGTGTTCATTATTGTGAACCATGCTACAATGAAAAGACTCTTGTCCCGATGGCTCTATTTATACTTCTGATAATTTTATTAGGCTAATTACAGGGCCAAAATTAGCATGTTAAAGGATTACTAAATATCACCAATTTGACATCCAGAAGGGTTGTGCTAATTTGTACTCTTGCCAGTAGTGTAAGAGAAAAGTCTGTTTCCACACAGTCTTATTAGCATGAAGTATTATCACTTTAAGAACAATCTTTGAAAATTGAGAAAGGAAGAAAAGGAGGAAGCGAGAAAGGAATGGAGTTGATAAGTTTATGATGAATTTCATGAATTGCATATTTGATGTCTTTGTTCTTTTTTTTTTTTTTTTTTTTTTTTTTTGAGACAGAGTTTTGCTACCACCCAGGCTGGAGTGTAATGGTGCGATCTCAGCTCACTGCAACCTCTGCCTCCCTGGTTCAAGTGATTCTCCTGCCTCAGCCTCCCACATAGCTGGGATTACAGACGTGCACCACCACACCCAGCTAATTTTGTATTTTTAATAGAGACGGGGTTTCTCTATCTTGGTCAGGTTGGTCTTGAACTCCTGACCTCAGGTGATTCACTCACCTTGGCCTCTCAAAGTGCTGGGATTACAGGCATGACCCACCACGCCCGGCCCTGTTCATTTTTTATTGAGCTATTCATCTTATATCAGTTTCTTTGTACATCACAAGTGCTTTTCTAAGTTTTTATTTGTTTTTAATATCAGTTTATGGTAGGGGTTTTTGTGGAAAATTCTTACATCATCAGATTTCTTTCTTTTTTTCCTTTTATGCTTAGAAAGACATTCCTCACCTGGAAAGCCACAGTGTCTTCCACTTTTTTTGATATTTATTTTGGCAACTGATGTAAAATTAGGGATTCACAGGACCTCAGGGCCTTGGAAATTTACAGATCTCCATGTTTGACCCCTTCAGTTTACACTGAGCAAAGAGGCCCAAAGAGAGGAAAGGAAATCACCCAAGGATCTACAGTTGGTTAATGGCAGAACCAGAGCTAAACTCAAGGATTTCTAGCTCCTGGTTTATGTCTTCCTTTAAAAAAAAAAAAATTTAAAAATAGTTTTCAATAATATCAGTAAACATAATTTCTGTAAACATTTAAAAACATTATTAATCACCTCTCCAAATGTTAGGTTCCTTGCTTCCCTCTCCAGAGTCAATCCTGTCATTTGAACGTACTCTTCCAGACCTAAAAAATAATTTTATGTGTTTATGTATGTACAAACCACATATACTACTATGGAATGGTTGGAGGGCATAAATTGTATCATATTGTATGTATTATTCTTCAATGTACCTTTCTAACTCTATGTTGTTTTGAAGCATCCATCGTTTGAGCAGGCCACATTTTATTTAGCCAGTTACCCATGAACATTTCCTTAGAAACAATTCTACAACACACATGTCACATGTTTCCTTGGGTCTTCATGCAAGCTTCTCTCAAGAGTCGATATTGAGAAGTGAAACTGCTGCATCATGGCTAATGTCCTTTTCAGTTTTAAGAGATTTTAAGACATGTTTTATGAGAGTTTGCCAAATTACTCTTACTGGCAATGTAACCATTTCCTTATAATATCAGCTTGATATTGTACTTTCAATTTTTTTATCTCATGAAAGATGTTATAGCTTTAAAATTTGTATTTTCCTAATTACTCATAAAGTTGAGCATCTTCTTGCGTATTTATTGACCATTTATCTCTTCCATAAACTTTGTATATATTTCCCTTTTAAAAATAATTGTTAGGGGTGTTTTATCTATTTGATTTTATATACCCTGGAAATTAATCTTTGTCTATTATAATGTCCTACATACAAAGTATATCACTTAATTTTCTTTGTGGTATTTTCGTTCTATAGAAAAATTTTAATTTGATGTAATCAGAATTATTGATATTTCTTTTTTTCTGTTCTTTTTTTTCTTTCTTTCTTTTTTGAGATGGAGTCTCGCTCTCTCACCCAGGCTGGAATGCAGTGATGCAACCTCTGGCTCACGGATTCAAGCAATTCTTCTGCCTCAGCCTCCTGAATAGCTGGGACCACAGGCGTGCACCACCACGCCCAGCTAATTTTTGTATTTTTAGTAGAGATGGGGTTTCACCATATTGGCCAGGCTGGTCTCGAACTCCTGACCTCATGATCCACCCGCCTCGGCCTCCCAAAGTGCTGGGATTACAGGCGTGAGCCACTGTACCAGGCCTGTTCTTCTTGTCCCAAGAAGATCTTATATCTCTCAAGATCAAGAAAATCATTTTGAAAATTTTTTTCAGTACTTCATAGTTTTTTTAAATTTTAACTCAGAGATCAAATAACCTCAGAGTTTATTTGGATCCATCGTAAGGTAGTGGCATCTTTTCCATATGGTGGCTAATTGTGTCAGCATTGAAGCACTTGTCTCTTCCCTACAAGTTCAAAGACTATTTCTATCCATAAACCAAATTCCAGTATTGGATTCTGTACTCTTTCCTCAATCTGGTTTATCTACTTATTTACGGCCACTCCCACACTATCTTATCACCACAGCTTTATCATTTATCTTGATATATGATTGGTTAGTTCAATGCTTTTTCCATCTCCTTTCAGAGATGCAAGTTCATCTTCTATCATAGCCAAAGAAGACCAACAAAGACCAACAGAGGCCATGTCTCTGGTACTGAGCTCCAACAGCAGGCAGTAGATTTGTTACAGAGACTAAAACCCACCTTATTGCCAAGTGACCCTCCTCTCACCAGCCTCCCCTGTTGCCACCCAAATTCCTGCCACTGAACTACTCCTCAAAATAAAACACAGCTGTAAAATGCACACCTGTTTTGGATTAGTTACAATAAATCAGGATCTGTATTTATTTCAGTTCCCCAGACAGGTGAAGAACAAGCTGCGTTTATAGCAAGCCAACTAGAAAGCAGAAGAAAATTCCAATCATGAGTTTTTGTTTTTCCTCTTAGGGCAAAGGAGGTTACACTTCAGGAGCCTACACTTTTTGTTGTTTCCAAACTCCTGTGAGTCTTTACAGAAATGCTTCTAAAAGTTGTAGTATTCACTCTAGATCCATCTAACTGAGCCCATGGTTTTCAAACTTTAATGCCCAAGAGAATCCTCAGACAGCATATTAAAAATGCAGGTTCAGGCCAGCCACAGTGGCTCATGCCTATAATCCCAGCACTTTGGGAGGCCGAAGCAGGCAGATCACCTGAGGTCAAGAGTTCGAGACCAGCCTGGCCAACATGACGAAACCCTGTCTCTACTACAAAAAAAAAAAAAAAAATAGCCAGGTGTGGTGGCAGGCCCCTGCAGTCCCAGCTGCTTGGAAGGCTGAGGCAAGAGAATCGCTTGAACCTGGGAGGTGGAGGTTGCAGTGAGCCGAGATTGTGCCACTACACTCCAGCCTGGGTGACAGGGTAAGACTCTGCCTCAAAATTAATAAAAATGCAGGTTCAGCAAGTCTGGGGTAAAACTTAGGGACCTGTGTTGTTTTTTTAAAAGACCCACCTCATCAGGTGATTCCAGTGCGAATCATCTAGGCCCTCACTTTAAGACACTGCCCTGGGGACTCCAGGCAGAGCAGAACCACCTGAACACGAGGCATCCAAATCCTTAGTGCAGGCTGTTTGCCGTGACATGTTTTTGTGATGACTTAGCTCTGTGAGATCAGTCTACAGGGGAATGATGTCAGTATAACCAACACGCTGCATTGGTTCATATGCAGTTTTTCTTTAGCAAAGGGAACCAGAATAGCTGGAATAAATTACAGAAAATTGAGCAGGAAAATAAGCCTTTAACTCAGCTTTTGTGTTGGCAGCAGGGGCCCTATTGTATTTTAACAGACTTCAAATGCAGCCTGCCCTCAGCGTCCTCTCTCCTAAGAAGCACACTCCAGGCCTGTGTGTCTAAGGTCAGATTGAGCGGCACCCCCAGGCCCACCTTACAGCATCTTTGCTGTCTCAGAGATCCACTTCTGTCTTTCAGGTCTCAGAACCCTCAAGCTGGCTCCATCTGAAAGACCTCCAGCATCTCCACTCTATCGTGTGTTTCTAATATCTGCCATGGTGTCCTCCTGCCAGCCTGGGCCACCTCCCTGGGCAGTCCAAGTGAGCTTCCCGGCATATTTTTAATTTTGTTAGTCTCTGGTTTCAAAATGGTCTGTTTCCTAAGTGACCTCTTGGGGATACTAATTTTCCCCAAAGTCCTTACACTTTAAGCATGTGATTTTTCAGAATGTGAGGTGTTTCTGGGATGCATATATGGCACTAGGGCAGGAACGCTTTCTGTGAAGAATACCCATTGCCTCTGTTTGAAAAGCAATATTGAATAACCTGATGCTGTGTTCCTTGGCTGAGATTGTGGGAAACCAGGGGCAAGGACTCCAGAATCCCCAAGAAAGTACGTCACAAGCTGTATAGCCTTTAGCTCTCTGCAGCCCTGCTCTGCGGAGGTGGAACTTGGAACCCCCCAGGAGTTAGCTCCATGTGGGCTCCAGGACTCTCAACCATGGCTGTGCCTCGGTCACCCAGGGTCAGTGGGAGCTTCCATATAAGAGCACACACACCTGAGCTCTAACCGAGATCTGCTGAAATAAGGACCTCCGGGATGGGGCTTGTACGTCTGTATACAGTCAGCCTCCTGTATCCGTGGGTTTTACATTTGTGGATTCAACCAATCATGGACCCAAGAGATTTGGGGGAAAATTGCATCTTTACTGAACATGTACGGACTTTTAAAATTGTTATTCTCAATGATAGAGTATAACAACTACTCATGTACCGTTTACATTGTATTAGGTGTGATAATAATTAGAGATGATTTGAAGTGAACAGGAGGATGTAAGTTATTTGCAAATACTATGCCATTTTATATCAGGGACTTCAGCACCCTCAGATTTTGGTATCTGAGGGGGATCCTGGAACCAATACCCCACAGATACCAAGGGACAACTCTATTTTGCAGTTACAGGCCAGGCACAGTGGCTCACACCTGTAATCCCAGCATTTTGGTAGGTGAAGGCAAGAGAATCAATTGGGCCCAGGAGTTCGAGACCATCCTGGGCAACATGGCAAAACCCCATCTTTACTAAAAATAGAAAAATTAGCCAGGTATAGTGGCACGTGCCTGTAGTCTCAGCTACTCGTGAGCCTGAGGTGGGAGAATCACCTGAGGTCCAGGCTGTAGTAAGCAGTACGTGGGCCACTGCACTTCAACCTGGGTGACAGAGGCCCTGTCTTGGGGGAAAAAAACAGTTTCCATATGATTGTGTAGCTCAGCTAAGGCTCTCAACCTTGGAAGTATAGAGAATAACCTGGGAGCTTTTAGAGCTTCCAAGGCCCACACTGCCGACCAAATCACGCCAGAATGTCTGAGAGAGGGCAAGACCCAGGCAGCTGATGTTCTAAAGCTCCCAGGTGATTCCGCACATAGCTAGGGTTGAGGGCTCAGCTCTGGGGTCTTTTCTCATGTGCGAAGGATCCTATGCTCTGTAGACTGTGGCTACTGGAACTTTAGTGTGTGTACGGATCTCCTAGGAGTCTGGTTGAGAATGCAGAAGGACTGGAACAGGGCTTCCAAGCCTGCATTTCTAACCAGCTGGTCCGTGGACCACACCAAGAGTCACAAAACTGCAGGAACTAATGACTCTTCGTTTATTGTTTAGCCCTGACAGAGGAAGATAACTGCAGTGAGCCAGGACATTAAACTGAAGGTCCAGGACAGTTAATGGTATTTGGCAGAAGTGGCAGAGCAGGCTTTGTGATTAAAGAGAAAACAAATGTTTGTTTTCCTCCCTGGGTCAGCTAAGGAATGGTACTGACAAGAGGTGTGCTGGCCACACTAAGAGATGAGTGATTAGAAACCTCTGCCCTTCCAGCTGGGCGCAGTGGCTCACACCTGTAATCCCAGCACTTTGGGAGGCCGAGGTGGGCGGATCACAAAGTCAGGAGATGAGATCAAGACCATCTTGGCTAACATGGTGAAACCCTGTCTCTACTAAAATTACAAAAAAATTAGCTGGGTGTGGTGGCGGGTGCCTGTAATCCCAGCTACTTGGGAGGCTGAGGGAAGAGAATCAATTGAACCTAGGAAGCGGAGGTTGCAGTGAGCCGAGATCGCGCCCGTTGCACTCCAGCCTGGGTAACAGAGCAACACTCCATCTGGGAAAAACAAAAAACAAAACAAAAAAAACCTCTGCCCTTCCCATCATCAGCTGAGATCTGGAGTCATTGTTTTAATAGTTGTTATTTTAGGAGAACACAACTGAGTATGCAAATGAACTCAAGATCTCAGGTTGTCCATAGAATGGAGCACTGTATTACAAGATGGTTTCGATCAGCTGCTTGTATTCTTCCATACCCTAAAAACATTTACTAGAGCCTTGCGATGTACCCTGCCTGTTACTGATGGCCATGCAGATTTTCAGGCTGCTGCTTACTCTGTACCGCCTGCCTAGCAACTAGCCTGAACTTAGATTAACATGAAGTTTCATACCACATCAGCTCAAATCTGCTTAGCATAGAAGTAAATTTTCTCCTGTTACTTAAAACACAACTGGGAATTAGTGAACTATGGTGGCAGTTTGCCACCTTTGTAGGCATGAACTTTCAAGGTGTGAATACATACATCATTTAGTAGGAACTACTGGACTTACACATCAAGGCCTCTGTCTCTAGGTCTCTCTCTCACCCCCAGCTTTCTGTTTAAATCAGTCAATCCTCATATTGTGAGCAAATCCAGGAAAGACGGCACATCTAGACTTGCTCATTCTTTCCAAATGGCACATAATAGTCCTATTGATTAACTAAATGCCTCTTAGAAACCAAAACACCCTTGGTTTCTTCAACCTTTAGTTCAGCTGGCTTTGATCATCTGTTCAGTCCCACAGGCTCATAGGGGCACCTCTTTCCTGGCTATACTCCCAGTCTTGACTGTGAGGCTGATGTCGTCCTGGCCACTGGTAAAATCCCTGGCAAGAAAGTGACCAGAAGCTTTCCTCTGACCTCAAAGAGGAGATGAGACCCTGACATTTTTCTTTTTTTGAGACAGAGTCTCGCTCTGTGGCCTAAGCTGGAGTGCAGTGGTGCAATATCAGCTCACTGCAACCTCTACCTCCCAGGTTCAAGCAATTCTCCTGCCTCAGCTTCCCAAGTAGCTGGGATTACAAGCAAGTGCCAACATGCCCGGCTAATTTTTGTATTTTTAGTAGACATGGGGTTTCACCATGTTAGCCAGGCTGGTCTTGAACTCCTGGCTCAAGTGATTCACCCACCTCAGCCTCCCAAAATGCTGGGACTATAGGCATGAGCCACCGCACTTGGCAAATCTTGAGAACTTACTGGGTGCCTGGCACTATGCTAAGTTCTCTTTTTGAACATAGGTACAAAGTCTTATCAATAAATGGTGCTAGAAAAATTGAACATCCACAGGAAGAAAAGAAAAAAGAAAAAACCTTAACTTAAACCTCATGCTTTCTACAAAAATCAACTCAAAATGGATGATTGGCTTCAAATCTAAAACATAAAGCTATAGAACCTGGAAAAAGACCATGGCAGAAAGAAAATCTTCAGGATCTAGGGAAAGGCACAGAGTTTTAGACCTGACACCAAAAGCAAAATCCATAAAAGGAAAAATTGACCATTAGATCTCATCAACATGAAAAGCTTTTGCTTTGTGACAGCCCATGTAAAGAAGATAAAAAGACAAACTACAGACTAGGAGAAAATATTTGGAAATTTTTGGGAGGCCAAGGTAGGCAGATCACAAGGTCAGGAGTTTGAGACCAGCCTGGCCAACATAGTGAAACCCCATCTCTACTGAAAATACAAAAATTAGCCAGGCGTGGTGGCAGGCGTCTGTAATCCCAGTTACTCCAGAGGCTGAGGCAGGAGAATCGCTTGAACCCGGGAGGCGTAGGTTGCTGCAATGAGCCAAGATCGTGCCACTGCACTCCAGTCTGGGTGACAGAGGTAGACTCCATCTCAAAAAAAAAAAAAAAAAGTGTGTAAACCAACAAAGGACTATTCTCTAGAATGCATATAGAAGTCTCAAAATTCAACCATAAAATAACAATCCAGTTAGGAAATGGATTTAACAGACATTTCACCAAAGAAAATATACATTTTAAATAAATACATTTTTAAATGTCCAAAATTGTTAACCATTAGGGAAATGCAAATTAAAAACAACAATGGGATATCACCACACACACATCAGAAAGTCCAGAATAAAAAATAATGACAACACCAAATGCTGGTGAGGATGTGGAGAAACTGGGCCCTCATACAATGCTGATGGGAAACAGCATCTCTGGAAAACAGTTGGACAGTTTCATTACAAACTAAATATGCAAGCCCCATATGACCAAGCAATGACTGTCCTGGACATTGGTCCCATAGAAATGAAGACTTATGTTCACACAAAAGTCTGTACATAAACGTTTTAGCCATAAGAGCAAAAAACTGGAATCAGCCCAAATGTTCTTCAACCGGTGAAAGACTAAGCGAACTGCATGGAATACTACTCAGCAATAAGAAGGAATGAACTTTTCATATACACAAGTTGAATGAATCTCGGGGAATTCTGCTGGATAAAAAAAATCTCAAAAACTTATATACTGTATGATTCCATTTATGTAACATGTTTGAAACGGCAAAATTTTAGAATTGGAGGACAAAGTAGTGGTTGCCGGGGGCTACCGAAGGGGGAGTGCAGGAAGCAGGTGTGTATGGTTATTAAGGGTAACACAAGGGATCTTTGTGGTAATGGAATTGTTCCATATGTTAACTTTGGTAGTGGATGCAGGAACCTACGTAAGTGATAAATGTCTGTAGATCTTAATACACACATACAAGTACAACTGGGGAACTCCAAATTACATCAGTAGATTGTATCAATGTCAATATCCTGGTTATGACATTATACCATTGTTTTGTAAAATGTCACCATTGAGGGAACCTGGGCAAAGTGTACTGCCAACTCTCTGTATTATTTCTTACAACTGCATGTGAATGTACAATTATCTCAGTAAACATTTCAATTAAAAAACATGTAATAAAACTATTCGTAAATGGTATAGATCTGCTAACGAATTCTCTTAGATATACTTAGTGTATTCTGTTGCTTTATGTTTAATTTTAAATTGAGCATTAGGGGAAATGCAGTATATATATATATCAGATTTTTTTTTCAGAGACAGGGTCTTGCTCTGTTTCCCCAGCTGGTCTTGAACTCCTGGGCTCAAGCAGTCCGATTGCCTTGGCCTCCCAAAGTTCTGGGATTACAGGCATGAGCCCCTGCACCTAGCCAGGAATGCAGTATTTTAATTGGAACTCCGCCAACACTTTTATCTAGAGGCGTGTTGCCATTTTTGTCTTCCATAAAACTTTTGTCCCAAGAAAGTCAGGATTACAAAGAATGAGGATGAGAATGTTATGGGTTGCTCTGAAAGGAGAAATTGTAGTTAGGGATGAAAAAAGCAACTCGAAGCACCTTACAGGATCTCAGTCTTGAAGCAGCAGGTAGGCTGAGCTAGAAACAAGGTGGGCAAAGGAATTCCAGATGGAAAGATGGACCATCCACCACCTGTTTTCCAGGTAAGGAAACCAGCTTATAGTCCTGCTTTGCCTTTCAGAGATAGACAGAGGCAAAAGGCAGGAAGTCCTGAGTGCTAGGTGAATATGGTAAGATCTTCCTGGATCTAATTAGCAATTTTTCAGAGATAATGAAGCACTAATAAAGCAAAGTTGTAAATCACCAGCATTCACAAGGGAACCCAAGTGCAAGATTTGGATGGTGCTGGGCACAGCAGCTCACGCTTATGATCCCAGCACTTTGGGAGGCTGAGGCGGGCAGATCACAAGGTCAGGAGTTCGAGACCAGCCTGACCAACATGGTGAAACCCTGTCCCTGCTAAAAAAAAAAATACAAAAATCAGCCAGGCGTGGTGGCACCTGTAATCCCAGCTACTCAGGAAGCTGAGGCAGAAGAAACGCTTGAACCTGGGAGGTGGAGCTTGCAGTGAGCTGAGATCTTGCCACTGCACTCCAGCCTGGGCAACAGAGTGAGACTCCATCTCAAAAAAAAAGAAGAAGATTTAGATGGTTTAGAACGGGGGTCCCCAAACCCCGGGCCATGGAACAGTACCGCTCTGTGGCCTGTTAGGATCTGGGCCACACAGCAGGAGGTGAGCGGCAGAGCATGAACCCTATTGTGAATGGTGCATACAAGGGATCTAGGTTGTGTGTTCCTTATGAGAATCTAATGCCTGATGATCTGAGGTGGAACAGTTTCATCCTGAAACCATCCCCGCCCCGTTCTGGCTGTGGAAAAATTGTCTTCCACAAAACCAGTCCCTGATGCCAAAATGTTTGGGGACTGCTGGTTTGAAACAGCCCATTCCCAGGCCAAAAGAGTAACAAATAGGAAGCACATCCTATTAGCAGAGAGTTGGCCTCAGCATCTTTTATGTGAAGCCAACCAAAGAACGTGCTCAGGAAAATAAAGGCCATAAAGTGGTAGAGACAGACGAGTGATCATTAGAAACACACCTAACTGGCTGGACATGGTGGCTCACGCCTGTAATCCCAGCACTTTGGGAGGCCAAGGTGGGTGGATCACCTGAGGTCGCGAGTTTGAGACAAGCCTGAGCAACATGGAGAAACCCCATGTCCACTAAGAATACAAAATTAGCCAGGCATGGCGGCCCATGTCTGTAATCCCAGCTAATCAGGAGGCTGAGGCAAGAGAATCACTTGAACCCAGGAGGCAGAGGTAGTGGTGGGTGGTGGGCTGAGATCGCCCTATTGCACTCCAGCCTGGGCGACAAGAGTGAAACTCCGTCTCAAAAAAAAAAAAAAAAGAAAAAATCACACCTAATTATACTTGGCATTTACTCTAATATTGTATGACTACTTATCCAGTCAATGATTGATTGCCTATTACATGGCAGGCACTACTCTAGGGACTTGGGTTATATCAGCGAACAGAATACACTGAACAAATTACCTTCCATCACAGAGCTCAATTCTGTGCTTAGTGCTGATTCCTGATCAGGAAGATTCTTAATTACCAGAGCCCAAGAACACATTTCCTTACTGTACGCTTGCGATTCCATGACCCCAAACAGAAATGCAACTCCCTCTGGGGTGAAGCTGGGCAACTGTGCAGGAGCACAGACACAGCACTTCTGACTTAAGAGTGAAGATGATCTTACCCCAGTGTGGTTGCCGAGAAACTTAAGATGGGCAGACTGTCAGGCCTTTGCCTCTGACTTGGACGAGGAAAGTGAGCTCAAAACCAAGGTGAAGAGTTGGCAGTGTGACCCTTGAAGATGATTCAAGTTAGCCTGGGGTACCCTCTCTGTTTTCCACTCCCAAACTGGGATTAACTTTATAATCTTCCATAAATATAGAGACACTGGGGGCTTTCCAATATTAGCCTGGCTAGGTACTATTTCAAGACAAATAACAGCAAGATGGCCTTGCGTTCTAAAAGAGAGAAAGGGAGACAGGAAGCGAATACATCTGGAGATGCATGTTTAGGCAGGAGATAGTCTACAATATGGCCTTGTTCTTAGAACATTAGAGAGATGGGGTTTTTCTCAGCATGCTAAAAATGGTATGCAGATGAAGAGAAAATACTAGGAGGTAAACTGCTGGTCACTGTTTCTGCAAAAAGGCACCTAAAGGTAAGTGAATCAGGCAAGACTCAAGATTGGGCAAATTTGGCCGAGCGTGGTGGATCATGCCTGTAATCCCAACACTTTGGGAGGCCGAGGTGGGTGGATCACCTGAGGTCAGGAGTTCGAGACCAGCCTGGCCAACATGGTGAAACCCTGTCTCTACTAAAAATATGAAAATTAGCCAGGCATGGTGGTGGGCGCCTGTTATCTCAGCTACTTAGGATGCTGAGGCAGGAGAATCACTTGAACCCGAGAGGCGGAGGTTGCAGTGAGCTGAGATCGTGCTATTGCCTTCCAGTCCAGGCAACAACAGCAAGACTCCGTCTCAAGAAAGATGAAAAAGAGTGGGCAAATTTATTACTATGGCCCCCATCGCAGCATTTTTAACCATTTCAAATTTTGAGGTCCCCACAAACCTCAAATGTCTGAGAATAAATATTTAGAATGTCTTTTGAATTTGTTATGGAGAGATTCACCTATCTTTTGTGAACAGTATTATTTTAAAAGTTGAATTTAGTTACCAATGACCCCCAGTGCTTCTGTGTCACATCTGCGATGATAGTTAGTCACTTGCTGTAAATTTAGCTACATTGTATACGTGTGTAGAAAATACAGGTATCTTCTACAACTAAACAGAAACTTTTTGCATGGGTAAAAGAATCTCAAATATGCCAGTCCTTATGGCAAAATTTTCCTGCTTTAGTCAAAGGAAAACAAACACCACAGATATAAAGATCCTTTTTTTAACTCCAGGCTCCACAGAACTGCTCTTAAATGTACAGCTTCCATTCACATTTCTGGTTGTCCCTCAAGTGAGAGGTCAGCTCTGCTACTGACCACTGCAAAGTGAGAAATGGTCTCACCACTTGCAGAAAATGCAAGCCCTTCAGTTTGCTTTCTGAACAACAGTGTTCACGGTTCTGAGATGATTGCCTTAGTCACACCACAGAGCACAGGTTGGACCTTCAGCTGATACCTGGTAGAGTGGGTGTGTAGTGATGAATATATGTGTGAGTGTGTAAGCCAAAGAGTTCCATAAGACCTTCCATAGGGTGCATAAAATAGATGACCTGGCTCCCCAGAAATGGCCCATTTTACTCAACTGTCTTGCTAGTAAACAAGTGAGCCAGGGCTCTCGATCTCAGAATTCGGTTTAGGTCACAAGCTGAGGATGACAAAGGGGACTCCTCCCTCTAGCTCTTTGAAATTTGGGGCAGATGGATGAGACAGAAATTGCCTTTCACAATGGTGGGTCTAAAACCAATATCGTCAATCAATAGCCCCCTTCCCTTCCACTTCCTCCTTTTGAGTTACTTTATCACCTTCCCCCACCTTTAATAATAATTTGTCCAATGAAACACTTTGAGTGGATAAATGACTGTAAATAAAACACTTAGCTGAGCAAGGAAGATCATTTTATAATTAGAAAAGGAAATGCCACGTTTTTCAACATGAAAAAATTAACATTGTCACTTTATTTTGTATTAAAATATGGTCAAAGCACCTCCCTAAGCTTAGCTTGGGCATGAAACTGTGATCATTGGTGTGTGAGCTGCTAAGAGATGTGTGTTAAGTAACTGGATAGGAGAATCTGGTTCTCCTGTGAAAGGTAAAATATAAATGTGGCTTTTATTTGGCTAGTTTGGCTAGCAGAACAGAACAATTCGCTCAGTCAACAGTTACCTAAAATCTGGAGATTTTTAGATTGGCTTTTTTATGACTGAGTCTTTAGAAATTCATGTGTCAATTTTTAATATTTTCACAGAGTTAAGTCACTTTGCATTGGGAATATTTTATCTTTGGAGTGTATCTAGTCTTCTATAAAAATAATACTAGTTTTCTAGTACAAAATTGGGAGAAAGGGGAATACAGAGTATAGTAAAATAATAGACAAATCAGTTTTCTTAGGTATTTATTTACAAAACTCCAATCTTGCCCATACTACAGCATAAGTCCAAAGCTCACTGGGGACCCTTTAAAATGGAAAATATCATTAAAAACATAAGTTATGTATCAAACACAACATCTTTTGTGCATTGATTATTCCCATAAATTTAATTCCATCTCTTTACACTCCCAAATCGGTAATGAGGGAAAACACATTTATTTCTTGGCAACTTTTTTTCTCTTAGCCTCGTTTATACTCTGTTTTAAAATAAGACAAACATCCACTCAAAAACATCCCACCAGTGTGGCAAAAGTTACTCTGCCTGCTTTCCCTAGCATCACAAAAAAAGTGAATTCTACAAGTCTTTCAGACACACTGAAGTCTTTCATTCATACCACAAATTCTGATTAAAGCCAAAACCTATCATTTTCAAAGCACTCCCTTGCAAATGACTAAAAGCAATGTTTTTTCCCCCTTCTTCCTTTAAAGGCTACACTCAAAACATTCACTTGAGAAACTTTCTGAATAGTGGTATTGCCTGGTAAAACACATGCAGCAGACAAAATATCAGATTTCTTTTTCCAGCTGTCCAGAATCCCATTAGTGCCTCTTAACTTCTATCAGTCTTTTGCTATAATTAGGATGGCTTAGGGTTTATCTGGGCCTTTTTTCAAAACCAGATTTCCTTCCGAGCAGCAGCAGCTGTCATGCACAAGTACCCTGATGGTGTTGGGAAACTTATTTTGATTTACATTATGGTATAGCAATTGTGAATGTGAAGTAAAGGAAAAGACATACACGCACACGCACACACACACACGTTCTTTTTATCTCGTAATTTATTCAGAAGAAAAGTCTTACCTGAGGATGATCCCTCCAGGCTGGAACCTGGCTTGTTTCAAATAGAGTATTAACTTGCATGCCTTCGCCCTTGCAATTGGTGTTACCTTCTTTGGAGAGTGAGTCTGTTGAAGTTTGAAGGGTTTTTGCTTCTTGCTCTGCCTGGGTTGAAATAGCACATTCTCCTGCATCAGCATGGGAATTCTGACCAGTCGCTGCTGCTGTGGTGTGAGAAGTCTCTCTTTTATAATTCTGGGGTAGTGGGTGCTTAGCAGATTCTTTGGCATAGCAGAGATGAAGGGTACCTTCTGTTGTACTTTCTCTCAGGTTGGCATTCGGCTTCTTGGGATTTCCCTTCATTCCCAGCTGCCTCACCCTGGCAGGTTTCTGTGAACCCCTCTCGCTCCATAAGTCCTTTCCCCCAACTCTCTTCTCAGCTGCCGTCTCCCAACACTGGCTCATCCCTGCGTTTTCCGACTCACCAGACAAGGGCTTCATCTCTGTCTCTTTTACTGATTCATCCATGTTGAGCAGATTGTCACTGGTAAATTCCTCTCTTGCTTGGTGGCTGTCTCTGGTTTCTCCTTGAATTCCTGGATAATCATTTTCAGCAGCCTCAGGAGCAGTGGGGAGTTTATATCTCCCCTGTTCTGTCACTGAAGACGTCCCATCCTGGTGAGGTCCCAAAGTGAGAGTCATCCCTGTTTGTGGGAATGAGGGACCGTGCTTGCAGGCTCTGCCACTCCTCACCCCAACTTCTTGGGGTTGTGAGTGATGACCACAGAAGCCAGCAGTGGCAACCATAGGCCCAGCGTCACCTGACACCTGAGGTCCACAACCCATTCCACTGAGGAAATGCTCACACCCACCCAGGCAATGCTCACCGAATTCCATCTCTTCGTCATTGCTTTCTAATAAAAAAACATGCTCAGTTCCCAGCAGGTTCCTTTGCCAAACTGCATTAGAGTAATCCGTCATAACATCGGAACATTCCAGATACTCCAGGTCATCATCTGAAAACTCCTTGGTGTAGGTTAGGGTTATCTCTGGGCAAAGTTCATAGTCACTGTCAGAGTCTTCACTGGAAACCTGTGGGCTGGGTTGTTTCTTGGCCACGGCATTGTCACCCGGGTAAATGTGTGCAGTTGCCTCAGACAGTGGGAGACTGAGGCTAATGTATTTCTGTACTTTGGGACTTTGCTGACTGGAGTGTAAGCCTTCATCATGAGGGCCATCATTGTTCAGGCCACCATCCGAGAACTTGGATGCTGTGGAATGCACAGTCTTGTGGCAAAGTCTATCTTGTTTTTCATAAACATGACTTGAATTAAGAAAAAGCAACGCATCTGCAATTTCTTCTGTGTTACTTGGATCATAAGCCTCTCCAGGGTGCCTTGTTCCTTTGACACCCAAGGGATTTTCAGAACTGGACACACTAATGTCAAGATTGCCCAGTGACTGGAGGGAGAGTGAATGGTTGGACCTGGGAGTGCCTGGGGAGATGCTTTCTTCTTCCTTATAAAGATGTTCCTTCTCATCAATCTGATTTGCACTTTCTTCTTCACATGTCCCTGTTTCATGTTTCCAACCTGTGTCCCTGTCATCTTCCAGGTTAGGAGACAGTTGTGGGTCCTCTGATGAGCACTCAACCTCAACGGAAGCAGAACAACAGATCATTCCAAAAGAGTTTTTAGCCGAGATTTGATAGACAGCAGCATCATTTTTGGTACAGCTAGGATGAAGAGAATATACAGGTAAGTGTGCCACATTTGGACATGGATGCCAACATTTTCAAACCATGGCACACAGAGAAAATGACCATAGTTTTAGTGCATGTTCAAGGAGATCTATGATCTCCCTGGAAAAGAGTTTGTGGCCAAAGGCAACTGACCTCCGGTGCCCCTAGTGCTGAGAATCCTAGGCGCTCAGCATCCTCCCTTGAAACTTTCCTCAACACTGCCTCAAATGGAAAATGCTGAGGATTGCGTCATGGCAGTTTACAAACGCCATGGCAATGTCAGGAAATTACCTTATATGGTCTAAGAGGGGGAGAAACCCTCAGTTCCAAGAATGGTCCACCCCTTTCTTAGAAAACTCATGAATAATCCACCCCTTATTTAGCATATCATCAAGAAATAACCATAAAAATGAGCAACCAGCAGCCCTCAGGGCTGCTCTGCCTATGGAGCGTCATTCTTTTATTCCTTTATTTAAAAAAAAAGAAAATGCTGAGAATTACTTAGATGAATGGGGAAAATATTTATATTCTAATTTCTTCTTTTGCCTTTTACATCATTTTATATTATGGAAATTTGATAAAGCATTGTTTTTCTAGAGTGAGACATTGTACATGAATAAGTAAAATATCAATTCTTCATGTGGTGGAATAGCACAGAGAACCCTCAAATCTTTGGAAGACCTTGCTAAAAGGGTGTCATTTTTGCCAGAGGCCATAAAGATAAATACCATGATAGGACTACGTATGTGAAGGACAGTGCTGTTTCCTTTGTAATTTAATGTGATTAAAAGTCTAAACCACAGCCTGTGAGCTCCACTGGCTGGAAACCCAGGTCCACACGCCATTCTGACCTGCATAGATCAAGTCAGATTTCAGCTTTGGCCCAGCAGGGGAGGAATAGAATCCTGGATCGGACTGCTTTCTCAGTTCAGGATGGATGGTACTCCTGAGACTCCTCCCATTGTGGATCAGAACCACAAGGAGCCTGCAGCCTGACATGCTTTACTGGGTCCTTTCCCACTGGAACCCTTCCCCAGACACTGCAATCCCAATAAAAACTTGTTACCTGTGTTTTGTATGTTTCACCCTTATTAATCTCATTTGACCTCATTGTAATTGTAATATGGCTGACCTCATTGTATGCATCAGCCAACCCAGAAGTCAACAATCATTTTTAGAAGGCAGGGGCTGTGGGTCTGGCTTGGTCCGAGAGGTAATGCTTAGATCTTTATTGACTGTTCTTTGTGTGAAATACACACAAATATCTAACCTAGGAAGGGTCTGTGTGAGACACAGACAGATATAACATGGTCATCTTTTCTCTTCCCCACTGAAGGGACCCTTGCCTCTACAATCCTATACGTCCTCATAAACCCTCAAGTGGTAGTCCCAGCTCACATATGTCTCATTTTCAGAAGTCAAAGACATCTAATCCCAATTTCAATAATGTCTTGTTGAGTTGGCAACCTGGCTCCTGGGTAGAAGCCATTCAGGAGTGGCTGAGATTGGCCAAGCTTGACCCATGGCTGATACTGGGCTTTGCCTTGGCCAACAGCACACATAGAATAAAATTTAAGGCAACTTTCTGGAGAAAACAATACCTGCACTCCTGTGTATTTCACTAAGTTATTCTGAGGTTTAAATGAGAAGATCAATGTTAAGGGACTTTGCAAAGAAGAAATGTTATACCAGAGGAATTCTCCAAGAAGGTGGCAGTGCCAAGACCAAGTTACCTCTGGTGCTCAAGAATCATGCAGAAGAATCATCAGAGAACTCTGTTTAAAATTCTTGAAGCAGAATCACTAGGTCAAGGGCCTGAGAATCTGCTTTTAAAGATTTCAAAGCCATTCTGATGCAAATTGTCCTTGGCCTACCCTTGGAGACATCCTCATCCTCATCACTGTCAATTAGGCTTAGGGCTCCGCAGTTCAAGCAGACTCTTCTCAGATGAAGAAAAATGCCTGTTGCTACAGTTTCACATCATCCACATTGTTGGCAAAAAAAAAAAAAAAAAAACTGTGAAATATTTAAAGAGGTTTATTTTGAGCCAAACATGAGTGACCACGGCTGGGGCACATCCTCAAGGGGTCCTGAGAACAAGTGCCCGAGGTAGTCAGCTTTTACAGTTTGGTTTTACACATTTTAGGGAGACAGAAGTTACAGGCAAAGACATAAATCAATACATGTAAGGTGCATGTTGATTCAGCCCAGAAAGGTGGGACATTTTGAAGTGGTGAAGGCAAGGTTACAGGTCATAGATGGATTCCAAGATTTTCTGATTGGCAATTGGTCAGAAGAGTTAAGCTTTGCCTAAAGAGTCGAAGCCAGCAGAAAGAAATTGTTAAGATAAGTGAGTTGTGGAAGCCAAGGTTCTTGTATGTAGAGGCAGCCCCTAAGTAGCAGGTTCCAGAGAGAATAAATGGTAAATGTCCTCTCTGGACCTTAGAAGGTGTCAGATTCTCTCCTGAATCAGGAGAAGACCTAGAAAGGGAAGGAGATTCACTACAGAATGCAGATTTCCTCCCACCAGAGTATGGCTTTGCAGCGCCATTTAAAAATATGTCAAAGAAATATATTTTTAGAGTCAAATACTTTGATTTTCTTTAGGACCTGCTCTTTGTTATGGGATGCTATACCAGAATCAGTTTGAAGTTGAGTATCTTCCTGCTACAGAGTTTGCTGTGAGTCTTATGATCTCTATGTTAATGTCAGTGGTGGTCAGTTGTGCCTAAACTCCAAAGAGAGGAGGGTATAATGAGGCCCGTCTAACACCCTTCCTGTCATGTCCTGAACTAGATTTTTAGGTTTCTTAGGGATTCCCTTGGCCAAGGGATGTGAGGGGGGTACGGCTTAGAATTTAATTTTTGATTTTTTATAACACTGTCTTCTTCATGAACATTTTCAATTAATTCCTGGATATTTGGCCTCTGTTAAGAACTGACAGAGAGCATAAAAAAGCACTACAAGCTGAGTACAGTGGCTCACACCTGTAATCCCAGCAATTCAGGAGGCTGAGGTGGGAGGATCAGTTGAACTCATGAGTTCAAGACCCACCTGGGCAACATGGCAAAACTCCATCTCTACAAAAAATTTAAAAATTAGCCAGGCATGGTGATACACACCAGTAGTCCCAGCTACTCCAGCCTGGGTGACAGAGCAAGACTTTGTCTCAGAAAAAAGAAAAAAAGGCAGAGGGGCTGTGGCAGGGTAGGGTAGGCAGTATGGACTACTGGGAAATCCCAAGTAATTTTGATATCCTGACCTATCCAGTCCACGAGCCCTCTGCAGAGAAACCACTTCCCTGGAAGGTACCATGATTTGTGTAGAAGAGAGAGAAAGGAAGAAAAGAAGGCTGAGAGGCACAAGGGGCAGTAAAGCAGTAAGAAATCAGGAGAGGTGGGGAGCAGAGATGATTCTCAAGAATCAAGGAGAGAAAACAAAAAGAATTTTAGAAAAACGTAGAGAAAATCTTTGGGTTAAATATACTCTATTTAAATTCTTAACGACTAAATAAACAGATGGGAGATTGTCATAATTTTGTGATATATAATTTTATGAAACATGTGTTTTAGTTGATAAGAGATTTATAATCCATCCTAAGTACAGTAAATAAAGAGAAAAGGGAACTGGATTAAGTGTAATTAACTTCTCACTGGCTAATGAATGCCTTTGAAAGAGTTATGATTTGTGGCTGACACGTCCTTGCTAATTATCTCAAAGCATCCTAAAGAAGAGGGGAAGAAAGTCGGGCAAGGAAGCCAGCATCTGCTGGGTGCCTCCTACATTAAACAATGTCTTCCTCCTCCCTGTGTGCACAACTGAGGCTCAAAGGAGTTATTTCCCCAAAGTGACAAAGTCGGAAAGCCATAGAGCCGGGATAAGAGCCTTCCGCCCTGGTTGTCTGGCTCTGTGGATGCTGTTAGAAAACTAACATTACCAGAAAGGAAATGACACAGTATAGAGAGATCATTCTGCAAATAAAGTGTTTCTGTCCTAAGTCTTCATCTTGATCAGCCAAATGGCAGACTTGCATAGAGTGATGGGCACCGTGGTGCCCAGCGTTATGTTGCGAGGTGCAGTGGAGTGAAGGAGATGCCTGAAATATCATGTCCAGCTTCCAAATGGCTAAAAATTGACTGAAGGAAATAGTATTAATTTTCCAGAGAACCTTGTAGATGAGGTCTGTGCTAAGGTGCACAGAACAGACTGGATGGGAAAAAGGAATTCAGAGAAGGGACTCCAGAGGTAGCAGTTAAAATGGTATTAGCAGGGTCGGGGTGTAGAATCTTTGCAGGAGGCTGGCAGAGAGAGCTGCGTGCCCCACAGTGATTTGACTGGAATGCAAAACCATCCAGGAAGAAATTCCCTGAACAATTAATTGAATTCCCTCCTTGCATATCTTTTCTTTCGGCGGAGGGAAGCAGTAACATTCCTCTCCCCTGCTGTAAAAGTCTTGCTTGAATTCTCTGGGTTCTTTCTAAATTAATCATTTCCTTATTAAAGAAAAAGAAGTCCATGGTACCTTAAATGAATGAAGCTTCTTCTGAGTTTGAACCCCCAGAAATGGTCTAAACCAGAAAGTCTGAAAACATTTTGGTATCAAGACTCTTTAATACTCTTAAAATAATTGAGGACTTCAAAGAACTTTCATTTATATGGGTTATATCTCTCAATAGTTACCACATTACAGTTAAAACAAAATTTTTAACAGTTAATTTTAAAATAACAAGAATAAATTCATTGCATATTAGCATAAATCATGTTTTTATAGAAAACATATTTTTCCAAGACAAAGCAACATTTCATGAGAGTAGTTTTATTTTAAGCGTCTTCATATGCCTTTAATATCAAGCTTAACAGAAGATGGTTGGATTTTTGTATCTGTGCATTCAGTGTGATACAATACATGGTTTTGATTAATACACGTAGAAAAGCTGGCCTGACACATAAATGTGTTGGAAAAAGAAGGAATATTTTAATAACCTTTTCATCTGATTGAAGATATTCTGATTTGATATACATGAAGATTAGTTACAGTGTGGAATCTGAAACCACATCAGTGAACTTTCTATACTTGTTACATAAAATCCATCATTCTATGTTGCTTTTTTATTTTTGAGACAGTCTTGCCCTGCCTCCCAGGCTGGAGTGCAGTGGCGCAATCTTGGCTCACTGCAACCTCTACCTCCAGGGTTCAAGTGATTCTCCTGCCTCAGCCTCCCAAGTAGCTGGGACTACAGGCATGTGCCACCATGCCTGGCTTATTTTTGTATTTTTAGTAGAGATGGGATTTCACCATGTTGGCCAGGCTGGCCTCAAACTCCTGACCTCAGGTGATCCGCCTGCTTTGGCCTCCCAAAGTGCTGGGATTAGAGGCCACCATGCCCAGCCCTATATTGCATTTTAAATGCATCTTTTACCCATGCAAGATTTTGTAACATCATACATTGGTCATTTGGAAAAACTTGGCTCATGAGATCTTCCAAATATTAATACACTTTATTAAATATAACTTTTTAAAACCACATTTATTAATATTACCACTGATCTTATCAGAATAATTTTAAAGTATTAGAAACTGTTAAGCTTTTGATGAAGGGCACAAGTTTTCCAAAATTCTACTTAGGGAAATAATATGAATGTTAATTTATCAGAGAACAGTGTAAATCAAGTCTGTGCTAAGTTGTATGGTAGAAAGTATAAGCATGGAGGATATGAGCAAGAAGGTCAGAGGAAGCATCCCTGAAAATTCTCACTGCTATAAATGCAACAAGAACACTGGCAAAACTTGTCTGAATCAACTTTTTCAGGGCTCTGAAAATTAAAGGCAATCTGGGGAGCCTTTATTCAAGAAAAATGACTGAATCTCAGAACAGTTTTCTGGTGCTTTAACCCGCCCTAGTTCTATTCCCCCATAACCAGCTCCACAGTAGTCTTGAAAACCAAGACTCCACAATCACAGTGAAAACAGCCTGGCAGCAGCTTGAGGGGGCAGGACACAGTTGGGGCTCCTTCAAATCTCCATACGCAGAGTTGTCATTATTTGACCTGTCTAGTAATTCCCTGGAAGACCCCACTCACAAGACTGTTTTTGTGTGATCTGACTTAGAGTTCACCCAGCAAAAATAACTTTTCACTAGGGGCATTTGTATTAATTTAAAAAAAAAAAAAAAAAGGCAATTGTTTAACACCATGGCTGCTTGAGGCAGTAGATAATAACTGGGTTAAACAATAGGGGAACCAAAAAGGTTAAAAGGGAAAGCTGGGAATGAGATGCCCATAGGCGTCATTGAAAAGCTGAGACATTTTCCTGGGGATCTAGGAGGCAGGCCATGCACATGCATAAGGCTGTGAGCAGCCTTCCTAAGCACGTCCAGTGCACATGCTTAGGAAAGACCTGAGAAAATTCTGAGCTCTCACCTCTAACTGACCTTAAGGCTTTCTACTAGCAGGAAGTGAAGGCTAAGGCAGAGTTGTCATTTGCCTGGCTGAGTGTGAAAGCATGCTTCATACCCCTACATGCACACACAGCCCCTCAATAAACCGAGAGACCTATTGGTTCCAGGCACCTAAGGAAATCTCTGTCCATTCATTAGCTGACTAAGCTAACTCAGTAGAAACTTCAGGGGCCACAGACAACAAAGAATTCGTTCAGAAAAGTCACTAAGCAAGCAAACAATAAGCCCTGGGAAGGTGGGAGAATCTCATTTCCAGAGTTGCCACATTACATTGTTTAAAATGTCCAGTTTTCAATAAAAATTATGTGACATGCAAAGAAACAAAGTATGGCCTGTACACAGAAGAAAAAGCAATCGATAGAAATTGTTCCTAGACTTGCTGGACCAAACTTTAAATTATCTATTTTAAATATGTTCAAAGAAATAAAACCATGTCTAAAGAGCTGAAAAAAAGTATGAGCATAGTGTTTCAATAAAGACATATAAATTATACATACAAACTAAATAGAAATTCAGAAATTTAAAATTACAGTAACTGAAATAAAAAATTCACAAAAGGGCTCTACAGCAGATTTGGGCAGATGGAATAAGAATCAACAAACTTGAAGAGGTCAGTTGAGATTATCCAATTGTAGTAACACAAAGAGAAAAGAATATAGAAAAATAAAGAGTTCTGGAGCCCGATGGTATACCAGCTTACAATATATACATAATGAGAGTCCCCATAGGAGAGAAGATAGAGGAAAAAACAGAAGGAACATTGGAAAAAACTGGAAGTCCCTAGTTCAGAGAAGGGACTGCAATGACAGCTTGCAAGTTTGGATTTTATCACTGGCAACACATACTTTTAGTTTTCCTTGAAGTGGCAGGCTTGTTTTGTTCTTTTTTCAGAAAATGTCTGCCAAATACCCAAGGCTGAATAACCATCATTTGTCCGTTATTCTTTTGAGTAAAAATTATAATCCATGAAAGAAGTGGCTAGTTCAGCTTGCGACTTAAGCAATCATGCAGAAGCTTGTCCTCAAGATGTTCATCATCTAAGAAAATCCAGCAGAGGTGCTCTGTATATATTTCCCATTTTATTACATGGAGTATTAAAAGGGCTACTGAGTTATCAAGATTTAACAAAAATCCCCTATTTTTACTGATGCATAAAGGACATTAAAAGGGCTACCGAGTTATCAAGATTTAATAAAATTACCCCATTTTTACTGATGCATACAGGACATTAAGTAAAACTTTGGTTTGTTGTTTTTAACTGTGGCTGTATGGAAATGCAGAATTCTATGGCAACTAATATGGTTCGGGACCACTGCCATGATTCATGCTAAGCCACCAACAGACTTATACCCTTCATTGCTTTTTACCATGAGTGTACATTTCAACACAGTGAAAAGGGCAAAAAATGTTTGAATTTTTTTTTAATTTTTAAGTTCTGGGGTACATGGGCAGGATGTGCAGGTTTGTTACATAGGTAACGTGTGCCATGGTGGTTTTCTGCACCATCAACCCATCACGTAGATATTTAGTCCAGCATGCATTAGCTACTTTTCCTAATGCTCCACCCCTCACACCACTCCTCCCCAACCCCCATCCACTGACAGGCCCCAGCATGTGTTGTTCCCCTCCCTGTGTCCATGTGTTCCCATTTTTCAGCTCCCACTTATAAGAACATGTGGTTTTTGGTTTTCTGTTCCTGCATTAGTTTGCTGAGGAAAATGACTTCCAGCTCCATCCATGTCCCTGCAGAGGACAGGATCTCATTCCTTTTTATGGCTGCATAGTATTCCGTGGTGTATATGTACCACATTTACTTTATCCAGTCTATCATTGATGGGCATTTGGGTTGATTCCATGTCTTTGCTATTGTTATTGGTGTGACAATGAACATATGTGTGCACATATCTTTATAATAGAATAATTTATAGTCTTTTGGGTTTATATCTAGTAATGGGATTGCTGAATATGTTTGAGTATTTTTAGGATAACATTTGTGACCCTGAGGATCCCTAAAAGGGTGTTAGGGACTTCCAGAAGTCCAAGGAACACACTTTGAGAATCATTGATTTAAGCTATTCACCAAGAGAAGCCTGGATACACTGTCACAGCAGAACAGCTAGCTTTTGCACCCTGGAAGATGGGCATTAGCATGGAGGGGTCACTGCTTTGCTTGGTTTGTTCATTTGTGTATCCTCTTAGGCTGATGACATAACCTCTGTGGTTTTTCTTGCTTGTTGCAAATAAAGAAAGACGGGGAAAGAAGACCTACGTCTGGGCTCCACTTCCAGAGATTTCTGATTCAATGCTTAATACATGGGCCTATCTAATTTAATTTTGGGCAGGAGGAGGGTGGTTCCATCAATTCTGGAAGAGCTAATCCTAAAAGTTCTTTAGGATTCAGCCAACTTAGCATGATTTTGTGCTTTGGGAACAAGGATTAGAAATATGAGTAAAAACTAAGCAGGACAAGAATCCACAGGACTAGTAACCCTATCAAAGAGGAATATGAAGACAAGAGGTTGGGGAACAGAATGAAACAAGTAGAAAAGGAAGACATAAGCAAACAATTTTTTTCTAGCTACCAGCACAATATAGCCGTCAAAATGATATACTTTTTAGTCTCTACATTTCAATCGTCATCATCTTGTTCATCATCATTCTTATCCTCATCCTACCCTAAGGGTCATGTGCATTATTTCATACATCTACTTATTGACCATTAAGGTGGGTGATTCCACCAGCAAAAATAAAAATAAAATCAGTAATCTCATGTGGCCTGAAAAGTGGATAATCCTTTATTGCCTGCCCTGAGGTCATTTTCCTGCTCCCAACAATATTAAAATTGCTGAAACTCAAACTGCTACTTGAGCAGGTGCCCTGAAGACAGGGTTCATAGAAGAAGCAGCTGAAGTATTAGCTAGAGGTAAGATTTGGAATTCTCAGCCAGGTGTGTTGGCTCATGCCTGTAATCCCAGCATTTTGGGAGGCTGAGGCACGTGGATCACTTGAGGTCAGGAGTTTGAGACCAGCCTAGGCAACATGGTGAAGCCCCATCTTTACTAAAAAATACAAAAATTAGCCAGGTGTGGTGGCACATGCCTGTAATCCCAGCTACTTGGAAGGCTAAGGCAGGAGAGTCACTTGAACCTGGGGGGGTGGAGGTTGCCGTGAGCTGAAATTGCACCACTGCACTCCAACCTGGGTGACAGAGCGAGGCTCCATCTAAAACAATAAAAAAAAAAAAGATTTGGAATTATCTCTGGAATTTAGATGCTATACAACCACCACTTTGCACCACAGACATTCCATTTTATTATGCATTCCACTTTCCAGTGAAAGAAAACAAGATCAGGAAACACGAGGTCTGTAGCGTCTTCACCCTTTCAGCCAGGAATGCGGGGGGAAGGAGGTCTCTGAAGCTCCCCCTCCTGTGGCTGTGAGTGTTTCGAGCCTTCCTTCCCACTGCAGCAGGGAGGGGGAAGAGGGCTCCACTCAATAAATAATCACACGATGACATCCGTGTCCTTTCCTTGGCCACAGCACCAGGTGAAGGTCATCATATTTTCTTAAGCCAAGTGTCTGTATTTTATTACCTGACAGCTGCTATCAATAATCACATTAATAACTGAAGGAATAGGAAAGACTTTGGTCTTTCCCAAGCTCCAAAGCTGTGTTTGTCCTGGAGATGGAAGAATTCTCTGAATTTCTTGATCATATTTTCTACAAGTAACTTGATACCTTTCAAAACAATGAGGAGATTCCTCACACATTTACCAATTTATTCAGTTATTTATTCAACAGATTGGTTGAACCACACACCTAAAGAGCTGAAAGGGACTTCAGAGCTGTGTCTCTCCCAGGCCGGTTCTTAGCCACCTGCCTTCTTCCCCAGTTCTGCTCTCTATCACCAGGGCTGACCCCTGAAGCTGCAACACCCCAGCTCCCATGACTGCTGGCTTCTTGCTGTGTTTGACCAAAGAGAGACAGTACATCGGGGGGTGGGAAGGGAAGAAAGAAGAAATCATCTCTTCCGTAGTTCCAGGTCCCATGGGACAGCCTACCAGAGGTCCAGTTTCTGCCCTGTGGCCTGTGACCTGGAACTGCAAGTCTTGCCTCCTCCCTTTGTCTCTGCTGCCCAGGAGATAGTGGCTCTGGGTGACCTCACTGTTCCCTGTTGGCTGTCATCTGTGCAACCCTGCACTAAATGCTTCAAAATGGTTTTTGTCTTCCTGATTAGACCCTAACAGATACAGGAATTGGAACTATGTTACAGATATTGGAACTGAGGCCCAGAGAAGATGTGACATGTCTTAAGTTATATGGCCAAAAAAATGATAGGAAACGTCCACCATGTCTACCATGTATAAAGCATTGTGTTAGCCACTATGTGGATGATAAAGAGGTGAAGTTCGTAGGCTCTTCTCTCGGGAGCCTCCCATCCAGTAAGGGAAATGACGTGTCTATACAAACAGCTATAATACAGGACAGTGTGTGCCAGGCACCATTAGCAAGCATACCAGTTGTAAGGATTCAGGTGTTGGGGGCGTGCAAGATCATGAAGGGAGGTTTCCTGGAGAGCTCAGCAGCTGAAGCAGACCAGGAAATACAGGGCGGGATTTTGGCGGGAAAGATGACGTGTGTCTGTGGTTGGTGGAGGGGTGATCGTTCCAGGCAGAAGGAATAGCCTAAATGTGGAAGGAGGTAGGAAAGAAAGCTTCAGGCCCTCCCAGGAAACAATAAACCATTTTTAATTTGGAACTTGGGGGAGTGGTAGACGGGAGGGTAGGGTAACTGCATTGTTCGCTGTTTAAACAGGACACTTCAGAGAGTGAAAAGGGGCTCCTTTTTTTTTTTTTTTTTTTTTTTTGAGACGGAGTCTGGCTCTGTCGCCCAGGCTGGAGTGCAGTGGCGTGATCTCGGCTCACTGCAAGCTCCGCCTCCCGGGTTCACGCCATTCTCCTGCCTCAGCTTCCCAAGTAGCTGGGACTACAGGTGTGCACCACCATGCCCGGCTAATTTTTTTGTATTTTTTTAGTAGAGATGTAGTTTCACCGTGTTAGCCAGGATGGTCTCGATCTCCTGACCTTGTGATCCGCATGCCTCGGCCTCCCAAAGTGCTGGGATTACAGATGTGAGTCACTGTGCCCGGCCTGAAAAGGACCCTTAATACATCAAAGCAACAGGCAGAGACTGGGGCCATGCTGGAGAAACTAAGGCTGGCCCAGGTGAATCAAGAGATAGGGTCACCTGCCAGGAGGTGGCTCAGCCCAGATCATGGAAGGTTTTCCATCCCATACTAAGGGGTTTAGACTTCAGGTTCCAGTTCACTGGGAAGCAAATAAAACAGTTATATAGAAAGGGATGGAAAATAATTCTGTAAGATCCTAACCACGTTTTATACCACAGACCGGGGATGAGGAGCAAACGCTCTTGCTCTCCATATCTGATATGATCTGTGGCCCCCAAATGAGCAGGAACACCCTGTTCTCCCATGTGTCCTGCTGGACCTACAACCATACATGCTTAGCACACTGCATGGGACTTGAGAAGGGAAACAAGAAATTAGTAGAAGACTTGCTTCCTTCCCCAGAGATGAGACTTTTGGGTATCAAACGGAGCAGTATGTGATTTGCAAACTCCAGTGTCATTGAATTCCAAAAGGCACAGCTGAGGCAGCCAGTGCTTCTGGTGGTTAGGAGGGGAGAGGTCACAGTGGCCTGGGCCTTAGGAAATGAAGCCAGGAGCACAGAACTTGAGCCCGGCAGGGAAGAATTACATTTTGGCTGGGTGGGAAGAGGGGAGGGCATTCCTGGCAGATGCACCAGAGCTGGAATGATCAGGTCATGTGTAAGGGACAATAAAGCAATGAGCTGAGGTGGGATTCGCAGGAGGTAGGGCTGGGGGAGAGGGCCATAAAGAACAGGGGCAGTGGGTGGGAAGCAGCTCCCGTGTGGAGGGTACAGAATTCTATCCAGGAGCACTGTGAGTGTGTGAACTGCAAGGGAAAGTTTACTTTTCTTCTTCACCCAAGAGCAATTGGGAGCAGATTGCAGAGGCAGCTGGCAAAGTCAGTAAGTACTGCATAGTGGTTAAGGGACAGACTTAGCAGCGAGTGTGCCTGGGTTCACATGCCGGCCCATCTGCTGGGCAGCGTTGAACAAACCACTTGACAGCTCTGGACAATGGCTGAACCGACATCAACCCGGTGACATGAGGATTAAGGGAGTTAACTCCTATAAAGTGCTGAAAGCAAAGCCTGGCACACAGTAAGACTAAATCAGTAGTTCTCAGCCCTGGCTGAATGTGCAAATGACTTGGAGCGCTTTGTAAAAATATCAGTGCCAGAGGATTTTTAAGGCAGGGAGATAACTGTTGATTCTACAAAGGTAGATACATGTCATGACACCTTTGTCCAAACCTATAGAACGGACACCAAGAGTGAACCCTCATGTAAACTATGGACTTGGGGTGATGATGTGTCAGTGTGGGTTCATGGATTGTAACAAATGTACTATGCCGGACAGAAGGTATGTGGGAATTCTCTGTGCCTTGTGCTCAATTTTGCTGTGACCCCAAAACTACTCTAAAAAATAAAGTCTCACGCCTGTAGTCCCAGCACTTTGGGAGGCCAAAGCAGGCGGATCACGAGGTCAGGAGTTCAAGA
The DNA here is from genome assembly GCF_001698545.2 of Rhinopithecus bieti. Lineage (NCBI taxonomy): Eukaryota > Metazoa > Chordata > Mammalia > Primates > Cercopithecidae > Rhinopithecus > Rhinopithecus bieti. The sequence continues at coordinate 3,577,898 of NW_016809830.1, read as the reverse complement.
CCAGTCTGGCCAACATGGTGAAATCCCGTCTCTACTAAAAATACAAAAATTACCTGGGTGTCGTGGCATGCGCCTGCAATCCCAGCTACTTGGGTGGCTGAGGCAGGAGACTCGCTTGAACCCGGGAGGTGGAGGTTGCAGTGAGCTGAGATTGCTCCATTGTACTCCAGCCTGGGCGATAGGGAGAGACTCCATCTCAAAAATAAATAAATAAATAAAAAGGCAAAAAAGGCCAGGTGCGGTGGCTAACACCTGTAATCCTGGCACTTTGGGAGGCCAAAGTGGGTGGATCACCTGAGGTCAAGAGTTTGAGACCAGCCTGGCCAACATGGTGAAACCCCATCTCTACTAAAAATACAAAAATTAGCCAGGTGTGGTGGTGCACACCTGTAATCCCAGCTACTTGGGAGACTGAGGCATGAGAATCGCTTGGACCTGGGAGGCAGAGGTTGCAGTGAGTCGAGATCGCACCATTGTACTTCAGCCTGGGTGACAGAGCAAAAACTCCATCTCAAAAATAAAAATAATCTGAAAAAAATACCAGTGCCAGGACCCCACCTCTTCCCCACACCAAAAAAAAAAAAAAAAAAAAAAAAAAAAAAAAAAAAAAAAAAAAAAAAGTCACAATTAAGCAGCATAATGGGGTGAAACCTTCACCATCAGGTTTTTTTTTTTTTAAGGCTTCTAGGCTATTCCTTTGGGCAGCCAGTGCTCAGAAGCACTGAACTAAATAAATGGACATGGATTCTTGTACAATAGCAAACACATCAGGGAACAGGCACATTTGTAGTAGAGCCAGGATCTTTTCCTGGGGATGCGTGGGGAGCGGTTTCCTGGCTGCCACTTGGTGCAGAAGCTCTGCACTTTCAATAGCTTTCTAAGCCTCTTGGAGCAACACAGACCCACCAGAGATTCTTTGAACAAGAAACAGGCAAACTGATTTCAGAAAGGAAAAAAATCCTGTGGCATTACTACCACCATGCTTAGTTAATAGATGACTGACGCTTCTTATCAAAAGAAAACTGAAAGTTATCTGGAAACAATTACCACCCAAAGCACCTAACAGGCCACCAAGTGAGCATAATGTCCCAGAAATCTTAAGGAGCATTGTGACAATATACCAAAACAATTGTAAGTTTGAACTGTAAATCTATTCTCTAAATCTATAAGGCCCGTCATCTTCGAGCAGGACTAAGATGAATGCTCCATTAGACAAGCCACGGTGGGCAGCCCCAGCTCTCAGCAGCACAAACATCCCTGGCCACAGGGGCCCAGAGCTCTGCTAATTCATCAAACACCCAGCACGCCCCAAGCCAAACTGTGGATGTCCCTATCCAGACTCACTTCTTGTCTTCACAAAACTGCAATTCCATTCTACCAGTTGCTCAGGCCAAAAATCCTGGAGTCCATCTTTCACTCCCCTTTCACATCCAGCATCCAGTCCAACAGCAGCTCCTGTCAGACACACTCAGAACCTGGCCGCTTGCTCCCACCTTCTGCAGGACCGTCCTGGGTGGATGCACCACCGTCTCATCTGAATTACCGCCATGCTTGCTTGCAGGTGCCCATCTGTGCCCTGAGTCTTCTCCAGAGGATACATTCACAGCACTGAGACGAGAGTCATCCTTTTATACTAAGCCAGAAAATGTCATCACATCTCTGTTCAGAAACCTTCTTGTGTGTCTCCATCTCACTCCAAATCAAATCCAAAGTCGTGACCATGTGCCATGGCCTACAAGCAATGAGCTGACGTGAGAGTCACAGAAGGTGAAGAGAACCTGCCTTCCCTGGGTAATAGCCACATCACCTCCTGCTCTGCCCTTTCACCTCTGTGCTCAGAGCCCCTCACCAGAGAGACCTTCCCACCGTCATGCGCCTTCCCTCCCTCGTGCCGCTTTATCCTTTTTCACCTGACCCATGACATAGTTCCTGGTGTGTTAAATGTCTGGTTCCTCTTGCTATCCCTTTCCCATGAGATCAGGGCGTCCAGTATTCACTGCTGTATCCTCAGGGTGAGAACAATTCCCAGCATATAGTAGGCCCTCCATGAATCCTTATTTTTGAATGAAGTCCTTATGATCACTCCTTTTTGAATTATATTCCAGGATGCATCTTAATAGATTTTGTTCGGGAGGATGGCACTGGTAGGATGAGATGCAGTGATTAACGTAATGGACTCGGGGGCCCTGGAAAACAGAATTTGGGGGTTCTAACCCTAGCTTTAATTCCTAACCTGTTGTGTTACTTTGGATGGGTCCTGTGATCTCTCTGGGCCTTGGGTGACCTATAGGGTGTAAGCAGTGGACTAGACCAGTTGGATTTGACCAATTAAAGCAGAATTTTTTAGGGGTGGGATATAAGCATAAATAATTTTTTAAGTTCCCCAGAGGTAATGTATAGCCAGGAGTGGGCTAAGCCTAAGCCTTACAGTGGGGTTTCTCTTGCATTAAAAATGCACATGAATCATTAAAATGCAGGCTCTGATTGGCTGGGTCTGGAGAGGGAGCTGGGATTTTGCCATTCTAACAAGCTCCCAGGGGATGCTGATGCTGGTAGTCCAAGACCAGGCTCTGAGTGGCAACATCTTGAAGTCGCTTGCAGCTTGGTGACTCCAATGTTTCCATCAAGGGTAAAGGTCCCTTTATTAAATTCTCAGGAAAACATCAGCTGTCACTCCACTAGCTGCTCAATTTGAGCTGAGTTTCCTAGTCAATGACTGGCAAGCTGCCCCCGCATGCACTCTGTGGATGTTAAGAGTTGGTTTTCCTTCTTAAAAAATGAATTGCTGGACCCAGAAAGGGGGAATGAGCAAAACCAGGCCCGAGAATTTCTCTCCCAAAATCAGAGACCTGTGGTCAGGGAAGAAACCCGTCACAAGCCAATGGTTTCCCTTCGTCTGCCGTTCTGTTGTCAGGGCCTCAGTGCTGGCTGTGTCCTGTGTCCCTCTCTGTCTTCTTGATCTGACCATCTCAGGACGCCTCTGCCTGGCTGCCACCTCCTGATGCCCACTGGTGAGCAGCGGCAGCCACTGGCAGGCAGATGGGCAAGCAGGGCACCCTGCTCTGGGCCGAGGGAGCAGCCTCATTAGGGCTGTCAAGGAGCAGCTCCAACAGGAGAAGAATCTCCATCCGGCTGCCGCAGCAGCCGCTGCAGGGAATGGGAAGTGACAAGGATGGAAAGGGAGCAGCCACTCTCTGACACCCTGCAGCTCATATGGTGACCAGTGCTGCTGACAACGGGGCCTTCTCCTACAGCAACTGCGGGAGGCCTGTTAGATTATTCTGCTCACCTAGTGCCCTAAGGATTCAGCAGCAGAGCCTCTGACCACCAAGAAGCCACCGTTCATTCAAATCACTTCCTCCAGTTCAGATGCTGTACGTGGAATGGCTCTCCTGCCTGCTTCCCTTGAGGCAAGACTCAGTGAAGAACAGAACCCCTGGATGCCTTGTGTTCATTCCTCCCACAAATCTTTTGTTTGTATGGTTTTGAGACAGGGTCTCATCTTGTCACCCAGACTGGAGTGCAGTGGTGTGATCATGGCTCACTGCAGCCTCAACCCCCAGGCCCAACCAGTTCTCCCAGCTCAGCCTCCCAAGAAACTGGGACCTCAGGTACGTGCCACCACCCCAAGCTAATTAAAAAAAAAAAAAATTGGCCGGGTGCAGTGGCTCATGCCTGTAATCCCAGCACTTTGAGAGGCTAAGGTGGGTGGATCACTTGAGGTTAGGAGTTTGAGACCAGCCTGGGCAACATGGTGAAACCCCATCTCTACTAAAATACAAAAAAAAATTAGCCAGGTGTGGTGGTGGGCACCTGTAAACCCAACTACTCGGGAGGCTGAGGCAAGAGAATTGCTTGAACCTGGGAGGCAGAGGTTGCAGTGAGCTGAGATCGTGCCACTGCACTCCAGCCTGGGTGACAGAGGAAGACTCCAACTCAAAACCAAAAGAACGGCTGTGTCTTACAATACACAGGAGATCTCAGGGCAGAAAGAATGAACATTTACTTAGCATTTGTTAAGTACCAGCACTGATCAAAAAGTTTCCTTACATGTATTATCTCATTTAATCTTCACCCAACCCTGCAAGGTAGATACTGTAATCATTCCCACTTTACAGATACAGAAATGGTGGCAGATGGAGGTTAAGCAACCTGCCCAAGTAAGAGGTGAGGCCAAGAATTGGACCTGGGTAATCTGGCTTGAGAGCTGAGTATCTACTTATGATACTTAGAATGTCTACTTACGCTCTCACACAGTGCTGCAAATCTCTGATTCTGAACCAGTGGGTCCCTGTCCACCCCCATTGGCATTGTCTTAGTCTGGCCCTGTATATAGCCAGAGCCCTTCCATATTTGGAGCTGTGCTAACTACTGAATTATGTCCCCTACCACCACCAATTCACATGTTGAAGCCCTAACCCCTAATGTGATGGTATTTGGAGACAAGACCTTTGGGAGGTGATATGGTTTAGATGAGGTCACGAGGGTGGGGCCCTCATGACAGGATTAGTGCCCTTAGAAGAAGAGACACCAGAGAGCTTGCACTCTCTTTCTCTCTCTCCCATGTGAGAACATAGTGAGAAGGCAGATTCTGCAAACCAGGAAGAGGGCCCTTACCAGAACCTAACCATGATGGCACCTCGATCTTGGACTTCCAGCCTCCAGGATGGTGAGAAAGAAAAATTCTGTTGTTTAGACCACCCACACTATGGTATTTTGGTAGGGTAGCTCAAGCTGACTATGACAGGCAGGGTCTGAGGGACCATCCCAGAGCTTAACTCCTCTCACGGGCCATGCCCATTCTCACCCATTCTCAGGTTCACCTGGGGCCTAGGTGTGGGGCGTGGCCTGAAGGGAATCCTGGAGGATCCAGAGCAGCAGCTCCCCTCCCATGTGAGGGGGACTCTGCTGAGGTGTAGCCTGGTGTCTCATGGAATGTACCGAGACTGGCCCAGCATTGTGGGATTCAGATAAAAATGAATGGGAACATGTGCTTGGGAGAAGACAAAGCAGGGATTCCAGGTGATGGAGCCTGGAGGCAGACAGGGAGGGGCATGAGGTCCAAGTCAAACAGTGGTTCATGGAGAACTCAGGAGGCAGGGGCAGGAGAGGCTCCCAGGTAGGACCTGGCAGAGGCAGGGAGACCTTGGGTCTGTCATGAGAGGCCCTCAGCTGAATGCATGAGGAGGAGAAAGAGGCTGGTCTGAGACTTACGCTGCCAAACTGAACCCCTTTCTCAGTCCTGCCCTCTCCCTACAGAGTGGGGGCAAAGCCCTTCCCAGGACTCACAGGGCCTGATTAATTTCAGCTTTGCCCATAACTAGCCATCTCCCCTTGTCAGGTAATTTCTTTATGAGTTTTACCTTGGAGTTAGTCAGCTGTTCCCTAGCACTAACACATCACGATTTCTACATGAGTGAGGCACCCCATCTTTTCACTCTTTCCAGACGTGTCTGCCTCTAATTCTGTGATTACAAAGTAGGGCTGACTCCAAGAACTTCCCTAACATGCCTGGCCTGCTCAGTTCTCAGAAGGTGTCAATGGAGTGACAGTTTCACAGACTTTCAGAACGTTTCCAACTTCTAGTGATTGGTGCACCTTTCCCTGACTGTCCCAAAGTCTTGGGAGGGGCTCTTGGATCAACCTATCACCTGCCACCTTAGTCATGATTTGCCCTGAGGAGTCTGCACCATGGTGGGAGCAGCCACCCAGGTCCCATCCCCAGGAAAAGGTGAGTGAGTGTCCCAGAACATGGCCTATAACCATTCGCTCTTCTGAGACACTTACCTACTAAAGTCACCACCAGAATGTGATGACAAGCAGTGGATTCTCAGAAGGGACCTGTCACCCAGGGACTAACTGGGAGTTCCTCATCAGACCCTCGGAACTCATTCAAGCAGGGCTCCAGGCATGGTCTGAATCACGGCCCTGATGCGTGCCTGCTGAATTCATTCAGGGAGAATGCCACGGGAAGCTGCCTCAGCCCTGTGTTGGGAACACAGATGGCTTCCAGGTGTCGGAAAGTTCTACCAGTCATCCTTAAGACTTGTTAGACCTACCTAAGCTCACAGGAACATGAAGTTCACAAAACACTTTCCAACCTTGGATGAAACGCATTTTCCATCTTAGCCAAGACATAGCAAGATTCAGTCATCTTTATTTCTACCTGATGATTCCTTGAACAATCATGTTAACTACTTTTTTTTGACCCTCCAAAAGAGAAATAGCAGAGGGGAAAAATGCTGCCTTTCTTACCTCCAAACTCTCCTATTTTAATCAGTTCCAAAATTATAGTTTGGGGTGGGGAGCATGTTTAAAGCACCTGAAATAGCTATTATTTATTGAGTATTCGAAATTCCTTGCATGTGTTGGTTTAATCCCCCACAACAATCCTATTAGGCAGGTGTTATTATTATCCCCATTTTACAGATGAGAAAACTGAGACATAGAAAAGTTAAATAATTTGCCCAGGATGATACAACTTACAGATCTGGGGTTTAAACCCAGCTCTTTGAACCCTGGCTGTCAATAGTGGAAAGAATTGTGAAGTTGATGGTGACAATTCTATCAGCAGGTTGTGTGCTCTGAGGTGTTTCTTCCAGCAATGGGGATATCTTTTTTTTCTTTTTTTTTCTTTTTTTTTTTGAGATGGAGTCTCGCTGTTGCCCAGGCTGGAGTGCAGTGGCATGATCTCTGCTCACTGCAAGCTCCGCCTCCTGGGTTCAAGTGATTCTGATTCTCATGCCTCAGCCTCCCAGGTAGCTGTGATTACAGTCTCACGCCACCATGCTCAGCTAATTTTTGTATTTTTAGTAGAGACAGGGTTTCACCATGTTGCCCAGGCTGGTCTTCAACTCCTGACCTCAAGAGATCTGCCTGTCTCAACCTCCCAAAGTGCTGGGATTACAGGCATGAGTCACCATGTCTGGCCCCAGAGGGGGTATCTTTAAGTGATTCACCTATACTCACTTGCCTAGTCTCATTCACGAACAATAACTCATGTTTTTCAGATGTCTGGCAAATGGTTTAGGTTTCCTTGGGTGAGCATGTATAGAAAGAGACTGATGGCCCTCCCCAGTGCAGAGATGACAAGCACTTACAAAGAGCTCTCAAACCAGAGTATCCTGAGGAAGGTAACACCGTACCCCATGGCTCCTGGGGTCTGAAATAAATGAGAATGCTGACACATTACTGAAGTCACAGAGTCCGCCTTCTAAAAACATTCTACTCTGTGAGGTGCAGCAAGTTAATAGCATGTTAGAGTTCTAGTGGAAAAGAAAATTGAAAATCATCCAAACAGGGTTGCAAGTATGAAACATGTGTAACAAAAACAGCTTAAAACTTTGTATCTGGGTGACCACTCTCTGGTTCAATATCCATTTCTGAAATGTCAGTGTCTGTTTCCTCCACTGGACTGTGAGTGAGATCATAGAGAACTTTGCTTCCTCTTACTTGGCACTGAATTCTAGAGCATATTAACTGCCCTTAATATTTGTTGGATAAATGAATGGTTAAGAATAGGCCAAGCATGGTGGCTCATGCCTGTAATCCCAGCACTTTGGGAGGCTGAGGTGGGCAGATCACCTGAGGTCAGGAGTTCAAGACCAGCCTGGCCAACATGGTGAAACCCCACCTCTACTAAAAATATAAAAATTAGCCGGGCGTGGTGGCATGTGCCTGTAACCCCAGCTACTTGGATGGCTGAGGCAGGAAAATTGCTTGAACCTGGGAGGTGGGGGTTGCAGTGAGCCCAGATCTTGCCACTGCACTCCAGCCTGGGCAACAGTGCGAGACTCCATCTCAAAAAAAAAGGATAAAAAAAATTATAGGCAAGGGGCACTCATAGATGGTTTTTTTGAGAAGGATAAAGATACATGCAAATAGATGATTTAAAAAATCAATTAAATGTTCCACAGATAGAAGATGCAGATTACAAACTCTGGCTGCTAATTCCACTCATGTGAGTATGCACACCTTGTTGCAATGTGACTTTGCTACTCTACTCTTCAAAAGTAGAGTCTATTTTTCTGCCTCTTAAATGTGGGTTGGCCTGTGACTTGCTTTGGCCAAGAGAATGTGAGAGAAATGATGTTGGGTGGAACTCATTTCTGCAGGAGGCCCTGCAGCTCCATGACCTTGGAATGCTGCCCTGAGACTGTCCTGTAAGGAAACCAGTGCCGGCCTCCCGGGGGATGAGAGCCCATGTGGAGGAGAGCAAGGCGGCCCAGCCAACAGCAGTATCCACTGCCAGTCCTGCCAGGGAAACCACACTGGACCTTCCAGCCCAAACAATCCTTAAATGGACTTGAGTGGCATGAATGAGCATGAGAAAGCCAGGGAAAACCAGCAGAGAACCAGCCGCAGCCCACAGACCCATGAGAACTAAGAAACTGCTGCTCTTCAAGAACCCACCAGTTTTGTGGTAGTTTGCTAAAGTTGCTCAACCTTGGTGCTCCAGACATCTTAGATTGGAGAGTTCTGACTGTGGGGGCTGCCCTGCTTACTGTCCAATGTTCAGCAGCAGCTTTGGCCTCCTCCTGCCAGATACAGTAGCACCCCACCCCCTCCTGTCAAGATAATCCAAATGTTTCCAGACATTAGCAAATGTCCCCTGGGGGAAAAACACAAGTGACCCAAACCTTATTGATTTCCCCTTCAAATCCTTGAATAATCAATTGTGAATTTGGGGCAGACTTGAAAAAAATGTTTTTGCCCCTTGGTCCCTAGACATCTCCCACTGGGTGGTCTGGATGAACTCAGCTGGTGTGTCTGGAACCAACACTGCATTCTCAGATAAATCTGGCCAGTGCTTATGTCCAGGTAGGCAAAAAGCCCTGCCTCCTTTGACGGGACTGCTCGGTAAACCCAGGTTTTAGCTTCCTCGGGCTGTATAACAAACTACCACACACTGGGTGGCAAAAAGCAACAGAAATTTATTCTTCCACAGTTCTCATGTCCAAAAAGTCTAAAATCAAGTTGTCATCAAGTCATGGTCCCTTGAAGGTTCCAGGGAAGACTCTTCTCTTGCCCCTTCCTAGTTTTGGTGGCTGCTGGCAATTTTGGCGTGTCTCTGCTTGCCATTGCATCACCCCAAGCTCTGTCTCTGTCTTCCCACCGCCATTTTTTCTCTGTGTGTCTCTGTGGCTCTGTTTTCCCTTTTTAAAAGGATGCCAGTCATTGAATTAGGACCCATCCTGTCAGAGGTGTTTGAACCAAAGTGACTCCAACTTGAATAGCAGCTGGGTAAACTAACTCTGCGACCTACTGGACTGCATTCCCAGGAGGTTAGGCATTCTTAGTCACAGGATGAGACGGGAGGCACAAAATACAGGTCACAAAGACCCTGCTGTTAAAACAGGATGCGGTGAAGAAGTAGCCAAAGCCCACGAAAACCAAGATGGCAACGAAAGTGACCTCTGGTTGTCCTCATGGCTCATACGCTAATCATAATGTGTTAGGTGCCAAAAGACACTCTCACCAGCACCACGACACTTTGCCAATGCCATGGCAACATTTGGAAGTTACCCTATATAACCTAAAAGTAGGAGAGACTGGGAAATCTCTGCCCTTTTCCCAGAAAACTCATAAATTATCCATTCCTTGTGTAGCATATAATCAATAATAAGTATACCCAGGCGAGTAGGCCACACCGCTGCTCTGCCATTCTTTTACTTTCTTAATAAACTTGCTCTCACTTACTCTATGAACTTGCCCCAAATTCTTTCCTGTGTGAGGTTCAAGAACCCTCTCTTGGGGTCTGGATTGGAACCCCTTTTCCGTAACAATCCAACAACCTAATCCAATATGAACTCCTTCACTGATTATACCTGCAGAAATCCTGTTTCTAAGTAAGGTCGCATTCTGAGGCTCCAGGCAGACATGGATTTGGGGGACACTATTCAACCGTGTATACACTCCATGAGCTGATTGGCTTGTGGTGACTGTGCCGTTCTCCTGGTCATTGTCCCTGCCCGGTGCTCTACAGACCTGTCCCCAGCCCAGCTGATGCTAGGGCAGAGTTGATGAGAGAGCAGAGGGGCTGCTTTGTCCCCCTTTAGCCCAGGTAGGGGCGGAGTTTGCTGCTCCCATGTGTTCTCCGCCCCCTCCCCCTTCCTTCCACCTCCCTCCTGCTGGCTCTCAGCACAGCCATGTGATTGCAACCATCAAAGGAGGCCTCCCCGCTGAGGAGAGGGTATATCTAAGTGCGGGTTCCTGGACAGATTTTTATCTGTTGCTTTGCTGCCTTTCTTTACATTGTGTTCATAAGAGACCACAATTCCCCATTTGTATACACGTCGTTGCATTTTGCTTTCATTATGAGGTAGAAAACATCTATTTGCATTTTCCTCCCCACCCTTCAACTCCTACATCTTTTGGGAAAAAAACAAAAAACAAAAAACAAAACTCTATTTCAAGCTACAGTGCATACCATAATGTGATTATTGATGTTTCTCTCCCTGGAAATGCCTTCTTGGCTTTCCATTTCTCTTCCCTGCCAAGCACACTTGACCTGTGGTAATGTCAAGGTGACAACAGCAATGATAAATCTCTTCCCCGCCGTCTCACTCGCCTGAAGTGCCCAGGTTCATGAGATGAGGACGGCATGCGGAGGAGAATGCAAGGAACATAGAGGAAAGAAAATCAAAAGGTTCATAAATACAACCGCAGGGCTCTTAGCCTCCAAGCAGAACTGCAGATTAGATTTGTTAAACCAAAAAAAGCCCTTGGGAAACACAGAAACGGGAGCTTTCAAATATCTAAAAACTCGGATTTAATGACCCAAAGACCAAATGTAGGTGAAGAAAAGTACTTTTCTTTGGGCTATGAGCTAATCCAGTGGTTGACGGTGTATACCAGGAAATTTTGAGACTAATATTATAACGAACAACTAACTTTTAATCTTTGAAAGGCATTTGCACAAAATTCCATTCATTTTCCTCACCAGCAGTTAACATACTGGTATAAGTCAGATTACTTTGCAGATGAATGTTTAGGACATACAGCGTGTCTCATTTTCGGCAAAACACTGGAATCACCTGGGATTCTGATTTAATTGGTCAAGAGCGAAGCCCAAGCATCAGTGGGTTTTAAAGGCTCCCCAGGTGATACTAATGGGCAGCTAGAATTCAGAACTACTGGTATAAAAAGTCAGAACTTTCCACAATCATTAGTGCCCAGAACACTTACTAGTAAGCAGCAAAATGTGACCACATCTATTATAGGGCTCTACCAACATTTCTTGCATTACGACTGAATACTTTTCCTAGTAGATGGGTTATTTTTCAAAATGGCAGCCCAGGAGCTTGGAAAGAGTGGATTCTGTTGTGTCAAATCCTCAATTTTTATGGTGCTGGATCTCAGAGCAGGGAATGGTGACTGCCTGAACCTTCCACAGGGCAAGTTCCCTTCCCAAGTTTCTCCTCCTGCTTTGTATACCTCCTGCTTTGATTTGCCCACCTGCCTCTGGGGCTTCCTCATGGGCTTCTTATTCCTCCATCCCTTTATATCCTCATCCTGTATATGGAGCATAAAACAGTAATAGCAAATCTCAGTTCTTAAAAGAACACATGTCAAGCTTCTCTTCTGGCTAAAATATGGGTATAATATTTTGGTTTACTGTGAGAGTAAAATTAGGAAATATGCATTGAATGCTCAGAGGCAAATAAGCAAGGGTGGGAAACATACAAAGAGGTTCAGCATGTAGATCCTCAAGGATATTACCAGGGTAGGAAAGCTATAGCCCACAGGCCAAATCTGTTCCCTCATCTGTTTTTGTAAATAAAGTTTTATTGGTACACAACTATGCTCTTTTTTAAAAAAAAGCATATTATCTATGACAGACGTAAATAGTTGTGGCCTATTTTGCATCTGGCCTGCAAAGGCTAAAATACTATCTGCCCCTTTTAGAAAAATGTTTGCTAACATTGATCTAGATAAACCAACCACAAAAACAATAGATAGAGAAAGGGAGGGAGATAGATAGATAGGTAGATAGATAGATATCTCCATCAATCTTTCAACAAATATTTATGTTGCAGGCACTGTGCCAGGTTCTAGGGGATGTTTGCGTGAATCAGAGAGGGCTCCTGCCCCCTGTGAGGCCCACAGTCTACTGAACTTGTCATCAATCCTGAGCAATGAATAACCACCAAAAGAGAGGCCTGTTCATCAAGATCAAAGGAGATGAGAATGTTTGAGGCTGGACAGACCCATGGGTAGCTGGAATCTCACCTGTGAACCTCACGGGTGGTTTCTAAGCTGAATGGGATAAAGATGAGGAAGGGGAGACTTTGATAAGGTTGGAATGAAGAAGTAGGAAAGTTCAGGCCATGGTCAAGGGCCAGCAAACGCCAGTCTGGCTGCCTCCCAGGTTCACTGGAGTGGTAAGGGGAAGAATGGCTTTCTTTGTTCACCACTGAACGTCTATACCAGAGTTGATGTTTTGTAAGGGTGTGGATGATGTTTGTGTTATTTATTTACTGCCATCTCTAGCATTAAGCAAAATGCCTGGCATATGTAGGTGCCTGAAGAATATTATCTAAAGAATGAAAGAATAGATGAGTAATGAGTATCTTAAATGTTAGGCTAGATATGCTCTAAGTCAGGTAAACATTTCAACCATGGTAAAATAATGTCTGATGTTTATTATTTATTTACATATTTACTTATTTTTGTGACAGGATTTCACTCTGTCACCCAAGCTGGAGTGCAGTGGTGCAATCATAGCTGACTGCAGCCTCAAACTCCTGGGCTCCAGCAATTCCTCCACCCTGGCCTCTCGAGCAACTGGGACTACAGGCATAAGCCACCATGCCCAGCCGATTTTTCAATTTTTTTGTAGAGATGAAGTCTCACTCTGTTGCTCAGGCTTGTCTCAAACTCCTGGCCTCGAGCAATCCTGCCTCACCCTCCCAAAGTGCTGAGATTGCAGGCATGAGCCACCACCACGCTCAGCCTGTTACTTTAAACAAAGTAATAGATGGGAGATAAGAAAGCCTTCATGTTTATGAACAACTCCTCTATAATGAAACTTCTACAAGCATTACATTCTTTAACTCTCTCTGTCATCATGAAGACGGATGATAAAATTGAGTTTCAGAGAGGTTAAGCAACTGGTCAAGGTTATACAGCAAGAAAATGGCAGAGCTGGAACTCAACAAGTCTTTTTTTAAATCTCAGACTCAAGGCTATCAGCACACTCCCACGCCTACCATTCATTTTCATACCATGCTTTGAAGAACTCTCAGGCTCCTCAGAGCCCCCATAAGGGCACTGTGACCAATTTAGTAGCATTGAGAATGAAAAGCACTGACTCCCTACCCAGCCTCACCCTGAGCAGTTCGCATTTTCTCTCCCTTACTTATTGAGTTTCCTGGTTTTATCCAAACAAGAGCTCCTGGAGGAACAAAAAAGAATTTGAAATCACTGTACTGGACCATACTACTTCCTAAAATAAAGCCGGGGGTATGGCTTCCAGCCTGAACTCCACCACCAACGTGCTATGGGATCACTGCCAGCCACTTCTCCTTCCTTCCTACCCATGGAAGGTTGGACAACAATGCTGAGATCCTATCACACTTTCTTTACTTTCCAGAGAGATCAAGATGAAATGAAAAGCTTATTTAATGGATAACAGTGGCTGAATCACCTTGAATAAAATTCTAGATAAAGCTTAACTCCATTGACAGCAGCAAATTAGGGGAGTATAATTAGTTACTGAACAGAGTTCAGGAAATCGTCATTGCTGGGTGCTTTGGCTGATGCCTGCTAATAGCATCTAAAATTAGGACTCTAGAAGCAAATATGAGCCATCTTTTGGCCTTACCTCATAGTAACCAGCACATGACAGAATATAGGGATATTAGTAAACAGTCCACAGGGGTATAGCCACTTACCAAGAGAGATGTAACACATGAATATACTGATTCTCAAAGAATTCATAGCTGGAAACAATGCCACTCTCATCCATGGTTTGACCATTCTTATACCAAGTTACCTCTGGCTTGGGCTGACCTGACAATAAAGAAAGAAAAATATCCTTATTAGTTTAGGTATTTTTAGGGAAAAAAAAAACCCCATAAAGCTATGAACAAGGATGGACAGTAAGCAACAGGGATGAGGGTGATGGATTATGTTAGGTGAGGAACTGAAAAGGCTTCTTGCTGATACAAATAAACACATTATTCAGTAGACACGATTGAGCATGTTATGTACCTAAGATGGTGCTGTGCTGATGGGTGGGATACAAAATGAAAAATGCTACCCCTAATCCTAACGTGCTATTAGGAAAAATTGTCCAATACTTGGAAATCAGGCAAAGATATGGATAGTATCTTTTTTCAATGTCATATGAAGGCAAAGGCCCATCCAAGCGTGGTCTTTGGTCATATACTTTGTTTCACTCAATGATAACTACTGATTTAAAGTGAAGTTATATGTTAATTTGTAGGTTTTTATCCAATAGAAATGCAAATAATTTCCATCTAGGAGAAAACATAACCCTGTAAGTTAGTGTTTATTGCTGTGTAGGATATTAACCAGTGCTACACCTAACCCAGTAGTTTTATCCCGACATTTTTTTTAAATTGCCTATACATACCTAGCTCCTCAGACCTTAATAGTTTCCAGTTTCTTTTCTAATTAATGAGTTGAATAAAGTCTTTAAAATGTGTATTTCTTATCTGCATGGGAATCATTTTACCTTTTGAAAATTATACTTTAATAGTGCTGAAAGTTAGTGTGTTAGTTATGGTACAAAAGAGAGGAGAACAAAGTAGATTTGCAAATGCCACTTTCTTCCTGAGGATGAAGAGTTTGGAATGTAGGCTTCCCAGACTGATGCTATGTGTATGTTACTGATATCGTCAAAGAAATTGACCTACACTTTCTCCCTTAGAAGAGATTCATCCTTTCCTGGTGTTCAGTAATGGGACATGATGTTAATGGGCTAATCCGGTAAAACCTCCAGGAATTTCATCCACCCCTTAGGATTTTTGCCTCTTGTTACAGAGCAGGAAGGTTTCCATTGTGTTCCAAAGAGCTTTCTCATTAGCCTTCATGTCACTGAAAATATATGGAAATGTGCTATATATGCAGGAAGGAAAGCCTGGTATTTGGAAACAATACACTATTCTTAATCTGTCTTAGGAACATTCTTGTATTTTTGTCTTATTTATTGCATGATTTTTGGCAAGCAACTGCAGAGACCACTAAGATGAGAACCCCATGTTCTGGCCAGGCATGGTGGCTCATGCCTATAATCCCAGCACTTTGGGAGGCCGAGGCGGATGGGTGGATCACTCGAATCTAGGTGTTTAAGACCAGTCTGAGCAACATGGCAAAACCTCGTCTCTACAAAAAATACAAAAGTTATTTGGGTGTGGTGGTGTGCACCTGTAGTCTCAGCTACCCGGGAGGCTAAGACAGGAGGATGACCTGAGCCTGTGTGGTCGAGGCTGAAGGGAGCTGTAATCATGATTGTGCCACTGCACTCCAGCCTGGGAGACAGAGTGAAAAACTGTCTCAAAAAAAGGAAGAAAGAAAGAAAGAAAAAGGAACTCCATAGAAAGAGGAAAGACAAAAGAAGTACAGAGGGAAGAAAAAGTCCATTAGAACTGCACCTGCACCGTGAGCAGGACCTGAAAATGCTGAGTCCTCCTCCCTCCCTCCCTCTCTGTGTCTCCCAGCTAGGCTGCCGCTGTGCTCATGCCATGAATGTGCTTTTTTTGGCAACTGTGGATTTTTCCTCCTTGCCTTCTCCTTCAGGTAAATGCCTGAGTAGTGACCCTGGGGCTTGGAACAGATAGACCTGCATGCAAGGATAAGTCCTCCAGCAGCTGCGTGGCTGAGCCTCTTACGGGCATTTGCCTATAAAAAGACACCAAAAAATGGGCTTCCCTGAAAAACTATCAAGGGATTTCTGATCATAATTCATTTCTGCCTGTTCTTATCAGTCCTGTGTCCCCCTTTAACACTGTTTCATCACACTCCTTTATAGGAAGCAGTTAATTCCTCCTTTTTGTGGGTATGTGGCTGTTTTGAAGAAAATACATAAAATATTCATGAGCTGGGCCTGGGAACTCATTCTGATCTCTTGGATTCCAGTTTTTCATTCAGGCTGATGAGGGCTGATTGATTTCCCCCAGTTTCCTAATGGCTGACTGTTTTTTTCCCCTGTGCAGTATAGATCTGAACAATCAGCCAGAAATGAGACTTGCATAGGGAAGTGGTATCTGGTATCTTGTGGGTGGTTCTCTTTTCTCCTGCCACTTGCTGGAAATCTTACCTGAAAGTCCTCCCCTTGTTTTTGGAACCTACTGTGGGTCACATATTGAGAGCCACCTCCTAAACATTTCAGAAGTATCTGGGCGAGGGGACCACAGCCAAGTTCAGGGCGTGTCCAAACACACGAAGGCTCTGCTCTGAAGACTCAAGGTCAGCCTGCACCATTCTGTCTGTCTGAATGACGACAGACCATCACAGAGACAGAAGCCTGGGCTTGGAGAGGCTGAGCGCACAGTTCTACACTGCAGCTCCAGGCTGAAATCAAGGTTTTATGACGACTTCTGCTAGCGAAAGGCAGCCGTTGCTGAGACTCACCCCTCTCCTATCTGGACTTAGAAAAACAGGATCAGAGACCAACCTGGCAAGCATAGCGAAACCCCATCTCTACTAAAAATACAAAAATGAGCTGGGCATGGTGGTATGCATCTGGAAGCCCAGCCACTCAGGAGGCTGAGGCACGAGAATCACTTGAACCTGGGAGGTGGAGGTTGCAGTCAGCTGAGATTGTGCCACTGCACTCCAGCCTGGGCAACAGAGCAAGAGAGACCCTGTCTCAAAAAAAAAAAAACAAAACGGGGAGAAGAGTTTTCTGTCTGCCCTCAAGAAACACCATTGGAACCTTCATGTTTTCAAGGGTAGAGACATAATTCAAAAAAGAAAAGAGAACCACCCATGAGGTACAAGATATCACTTCCCTACCCAATTGTTTTATGTTATGTTCTTTGAATGATAAATCCTTTGACCACTGGGAGTACCCATACTTGATCAATTCTGAGTTCTTTATTCTCCAATTCAGGGGGAATCTCCGTTCCCTGCTTTTTCTCCACTGGTCACCCATTGCCTCCGTTTTAAGATTTTCACTTCTTAGCATCCCTGAAGAAGGTGTGCAGAGGAGAGACTAATTTAACCAGTTTTAAGATATCAATTAGGGCCAGGCACAGTGGCTCATGCCTGTAATTCCAGCACTTTGGGAGGCCAAGGCAGACAGATCATGAGGTCAAGAGATCGAGACCATCCTGGCCAACATGGTGAAACCCCATCTCTATTAAAAATATAAAAATTAGCCAGGCGAGTCGGGCCCAGTGGCTCACACCTGTAATCCTAGCACTTTGGGAGGTCGAGGTGGGCAGATCACCTGATGTCAGGAGTTCGAGACCAGCCTGACCAACATAGTGAAACCCCATCTCTACTAAAATACAAAAATTAGCCGGGTGTAGTGGTGGGCACCTATAATCTCAGCTCCTTGGGAAACTGAGGTGGGAGAATCACTTGAAACCAGGAGGCAGAGGTTGCAGTGAGCCGAGATCGTGCCATCGCACTCCAGCCTGGCAATAGAGCAAGACTCTGTCTCAAAAAAACACAATAAAAATAAAAATAAAAAATTAGCCAGGTGCGGTGGCGGGTGCCTGTAGTCCCAGCTACTCAGGAGGCTGAGGTGGGAGAATCGCTTGAACCCAGGAGGCGGGGGTGGCAGTGAGCGAAGGTCATGCCACTGTACTCCAGCCTGGGTGACAGAGACTCCATCTCCAAAAAAAAATTAAAGAATAATAGAAGAGTTCCATCAATTTACTGAAAAGAAGTTATTCATGCCATTCCTCTGTGCCCCATGAATTTAAGCTATGGTTAAGGACACCCAAGAAAGAAAGAAAATTAAGAGTGGATTATCTGAAAAAAAACAACCAGTGTGAGAGCTGCCTAACCCAGAACCACAAGGTGAAGTGAAGATCACTGAATTGTGTCCAGGAAGTCACTCAAAGAAATCTTTTAGAAACAAATCATAGGGGATGGAGTTGCTTCAGTGATTACACAGAAAAAAAACATTTCCAAGGTAATTTTCCCAAATGATGTTTTAGTAATGCCTTTGTGAGCCAAGAAACCTGGTATGCAGGGAGATTTTAGAGGATGATTAGCTGGTCTAGTGATGGTTACCAGATACTATGCAGCGAAGCACAGCGTCTGACTTCTCAGGAACCTTCTGGGAAAGCAATGTAGACAAAAAACACAGCGGGGACCTCTGGGGCCCTTCGGAGTCTGTCATCCTTTCATGCCACATGAATCTGAAAAAAAAAAAAAAATCCCCGACATCACCATGTGTTCTGGGATTTCTCTGGCCTTCTTAGGAATTCCAGAAACCACAGGGTGCCGCCCTGGCAGCTCATTGTACGCTGGCTGGTGGACAGACTGAAGGTCTGGGCAGCCTTTCCAGGCCGTGGTGCTGCTGGTAGGTGGGCTGGATCCTTCTGTGTTTCGGGGATGTCCTGTGCATTGCAGGACATTTAGCTGCATCCCTGGCCTCTACCCACCAGATGACAATAGCACCCCCACCCCTCCATGCGTGACAATCAAAAAGTCTGCAGACACTGCAGGGGGGTGGGGAGTACCCTGATTGAGAACCATGAATCCTATTGTCCTAGGCAGATCCCAGGGCAGCCAGAGCTCCAATAGGGAGGGAAGCATCCCATGAGCCTACGGTTAGTGCCACCTCCCCTCATTCTCCTTCCTTTCTCTTCTTAAAGTCTTTTCATACTGTGCTCCAAAAAGTGTGTGTGTCTCTTTGCCTCCAAAAAACAGGTTGGTTCTGTTGAAATGATGTCCAGGTAGGAGATATTTTGAAATCAGGATACGACTGCTCCTTCTGAGCACCAGGTGGGTGCCCCAGGGGAAGGCAAGTACTAAACACTTGCTTAGTCACCAGATATATTATTTCACTTAATCTCTTTGAAGCTACTTAAAGGATAGTTACTAATGTCTCCTACATTTTACAGATGCAGAACCTGAGACTCAGAGAGGTTCAACAACTTGCTCAAGATCACACAGCTCAAGCGGCAGCCGCCTTGCGGCTGTCCTTCAGGCTGTGCAGGCTGACAGCCTGACAGTGTAAGACACCACTGGAGCTTTGCAGGGCACAGCTTGCACAGATATGAGCCAGCCCTGAGGGCGCAGGTTGGTCTGAATCCAGAGAACGCTTTCCTTTCCACGCTGCCGGCAGATACAAGCTGGCTCCACTTGGCCAGACCTCTCCTTTGTGGAGCCCCAAGCTTCGAAAGGGCATTTAGCTCTGTCTACACAGCAGCGTCCACTTCTTCACAGTGGCGGCTGTTCTCCCACACCACAGAGCTCAGAGAAAGAAAAGAACCACAGTGCAGTGTGGTTAGCCTGAACAGGGAAGGGGCGGCTAGGGACTGCAAATGCTGAATCCAGGGATGCTGAGTGCCCCAAAACAGACGCCTGAGCTAAGCTCTGGGTAGGAGAGGCCAAATTAAAGCAGCCACAGCTGTATTGCCAAAGGGGACACCCCTTTCCATATGAGTGTCGGTAGCAGCTTCTTACCCATTTAGAAATACTTCCTCCCTATTTCTTCCCACTTTTCCAGATTGTCTCAGATACCCTGAGAGGCGAGTTGTCAAAGACAAGTTCCCTGAGGACAGTTCAAGGTCTCACCAACACCTAAAACCTCCTGATGAGCAGAAGTGAGTAGAGGGAGAAGGAGGGAGTGCAGGGCCAGTGATGTTTGAGGACCCTTGCCGCAGTAGCAGGATGAGCAACATAATTTGCAGGGCCCAGCTCAAGACGAAAATGAGGGGTTCTTTGTGCAAACAGGATTAAGGATTTTAAGATGGTGACATCAGAGCATTAAACCAAAGATGGCACCCGGCCCGGCGTGGTGGCTCATGCCTGTAATCCCAGCACTTTGGGAGTCTGAGGCGGGCAGATCACAAGGTCAAGAGTTCAAGACCATCCTGGCCAACACGGTGAAACCCTGTCTCAAAATACAAAAATTAGCTGGGCATGGTGGCTCATTCCTGTAATCCCAGCAACTCAGGAGGCTGAGGCAGGAGAATTGCTTGAACCGGGACCTGGGAGGCGGAGGTCGCAGTGAGCCGAGATGGCGCCACTGAACTCCAGCCTGGGCGACAGAGCGAGACTCCACCTCAAAAGAAATAATAAAAAGACAGCACCCTTCTGGGCTCAGGGCCTTGTGTGAAGAACAGATCTTGGCCCATGAGGCCCCCCTTGCTTGGTGGATGCTGCCCTTGGAGCATTCTGCTTACAAATGCCTCTAGTGCTTTCTTTTGAGATCACTCCTGCTGCTTTAGAAGTTCCCACAGTATTTCCTTAATCTCAAGATGTTCTGTTTAGAAATACGGCGGGAACTGTATTTCCCAAAAAGTGTTCCCAAACTGCCCCTCCATAAAGCACCTACACTCTATAAATATCAGGGTTAAATAAATTAATGTAGGGGAATACACTGCCTTCCCCTCCTCAGGGAGAGTGTGTGCAGGAAGCAACTTTGTGCTTAAACCTGAAGTTCAATTAATTCACCTGATGGGTAGAAAAAGCCGTAAGGTTGAGGAAGTGATATGGTAGCATCAAAAAGAGAGAAAACTGCTTGGGTGTGGGACAGAACACATGAGATGGGAGAGAGGTTTGAGAGACATACCTGCTGGGACAGGTGTGGAAGACTGAGCAAGAGAGGCTGAACTGAAGATTTTTCAGAAACTATGCATTGTGGTTGTGATTGGGTCCTTTTGACATTATTTAACAAATGACTTACATTTCCAATTATTTTTGGTTATAGAATTTCTTAAACTTAGCTGTGCAGAGACTGGATGACATGGGGCTCCAGTTAATATGTGTGGTGTTTCAGAGCATAGTAAACCCCTCTCAGCATAGTTGGCAAATTAGTTGCACAGCACAGGAAGAAAATTCATCTGCTAGATAGCAAATAGATACCTCCATTCCAGATGAGGTTACAGTACGTTTGGTGGTTGAGGAATTGATATCAATTGGTATTTTTTAAAAACCAGATTTAACTCCAGCCCGAGGCTGGTCTTGAACTCCTGGGCTCAAGCCATCCCCCCACCTCTGCCTTCTGAGTAGCTGAGACTAGAGGCTTGAGCCTCCATGCCCAGCTCTTTTACAGCTTTAATGAGATATAATTACCATACCATACACAATTTACTCATTTAAGGTGTACAATTCAATTGCTTTCACTATATTCAGAATTGTGCAACCATCACCACAATCCATTTTAGAACATTCTCATTACCCTAGAAAGAATTCCTACAGCCCTTTTACCTCCTCATCTCCCCATTTCCACCCCCCACCCCCACGACACATACAGCCACAGGCAATCACTAATCTACTTTCTGTCTGTATGTATTTGTCTATTAAGGATTTTTTTTTTTTTTTTAGAGACAGGGTCTCACTACATTGCCCAGGCTAGTCTTGAATGCCTGGGCTCAAGCAATCCTCCCACTTGGCTTCCCAAAATGCTGGGATTATAGGCAGAAGACACAGAGCCTGGCCTATTCTGGACATTTTATGTAAACAGAAGCTTTCACTTAACACAATGTTTTTGAGGTTTGACCATGTTGTCGCCTGTATCAGTACTTCATTCCTTTTTGTGGCAAATCAGCAATGCTTTTTAGAAGCACCTGTAGAGACAGAGGGATGACTACCCCACTCTTCATATTCCTAGGGAAGTTACTCAAATGGAGGCAGACAGTGGGGGACAGGGCAGCTCTCATAGCAAGAAAACACCCTCCTGACCAGGAGGCCCCATAGAACTGTGAACACAATGCAGGCTTTGCCACCTGCCAGAAACAAATCTACGTCCAGCTCTGCCAATTATAAGGCAAGGCATTGAGCCTACCTTCTCATCTGTAAAAGGAGGGAATGATAATAGTCTGAGGATACGTATGTCAATTGCCTTGTGAAAATCTGTTACATAATTAGTTTCCATAATGGTAATCAGTGTAGTATAAGGAAAGAGTTCACTTGTTTCATCAGTTTCCTTTTCTGCTGTGGGTTACCACAGTAATTCTTTTTTAAAGTGGTATACCAACTAATACGTAAAAATGTCTCTGGGTGTAATTCTCACCTGTAATAGTAATTTACAGGACATGACCTTCCGTTCTTATTCCTGGAGATCACTGCTATGGATGGAGAAGGAGGAAAGGATAAATCCAGCTGTCAAGAGCTGGGCTGACGTTGAGGAGCTTCTGTGTCATCCGTGACTCCTCCCCAGGTGACGACTTCCTGACAGTGTTGTCCCACATGTGAAAATACTGACAAACACACACTATTTGACTCACACAGTCAGTTTAGTGACCACATACCTCAGCCACAGAGCACTGACTGTACTCTGGAGAGGAAAAGGACAGTTAAGTCAGGCTGTGGCTCGTGTTTCGTGGCTTCTCTGAAGGTGAGAACCCTTGATGACAGATGTATCATTCTCTGCTAGAGATGAACAATCAATATTGAATTATTGGGATTAGTGGAGGAGTTTGTGGTAGGCTTCACAGATGACCTTGGAAAAACAATGTGTTCATTGGAAAGAATGCTGGATTTGCCTCTTTTTTTTTTTTTGCTGTGTGGTTAAGGTGTTAGGATATTATCTGTATATTTATTGGTTTCCATCCACAGTTCCTGGCTCCTAACTCCCATAGTCCTTGTTATAATGTTGGGGCACTTCTGGCCTCGGGAAACAGAATCTCTCTCTCTTTCTGACCTTCTATCCTCCTTTTACCTGTCCAAGGCAGGACTCTGTGGTCAAAAGCCCTCATTCCAAAAGACCCTCATTCCTGCCCCGTACCCTAGGGGAAAGAAAGCCACACAGAGAAAAGAATGCCAAGAAAAGTCTGAACAGACAGGCTTGCTGGCTTCAGATCAGGTGCTTTTTGTCCGGTCACATTTCTACATGGTTCTCAATCATGCCTATGTAGCGAAGCCTCCATAAAAGCCCAAAAGGACAGGGTCTGGGGAGCTTCCAGACAGCTGAACACGTGGAGGCTGACAGGAGGTGAAGAACTCATCCACACGCTGGGAGGATGGCGCATCCCAACTCCATGGGGACCGAAGCTCCTGCAAATCGCCCTATGGATCTCTGCATCTGGTTGTTTATTTATATCCTTAAAATAACCTTTGTAATAAACCAGTAAAAGTGTTTCCCTGAGTTCTGTGAGCCACTCTAGCAAATTAACCCCAAGAGGTGCTCATGGGAACCCCAACTTGAAGCCAGTCAGTCAGAAGTTCCGGAAGCCTTGACTGGCAGCTGGTTGTCCAGGGGGTCGGAGGATGGGTGAGGAGTAGCCTTGGGGACTGGGCCCACAACCTGTGGGATCTGACACTATCTCCAGGTAGAAAGTATCGGAACTGAATCCAAGAACATGCCACCAGTGTCTGCAGCTTGGCGTATGGGGCAAATCCACCACGACTTTGGTCACAGAAGTCTTCCTCTTCCTCTGTGTTGATGATTGTCATTGTGGTGGTGGGAGAGCAGAGAAAAAAAGGTCTGAGAGAGATTTGCCCTAAACAGTGGGTCACGGCAAGTTTCTTTCTTTTTATTTGTATTTGAATTAATTAATTAATTATTTTATTTATTTATTGAGAGAGAGTCTCACTATGTTGCCCAGGCTAGAAAGCAATGGCACAATCTCAGCTCACTGCGTCCTCTGCCTCCTGGGTTCACGCGATTCCTCCCTCAGCCTCCTGAGCAGCTGGGATTACAGGCATGAGCCACCACACTTGACCCACATATCACATTTTAATAGCTACTATAAAATGGGCAGGACCCTTGACAGGTAGCAGAGTAACGTCATGTTGCGGGATATGGACTCCTGCACCTGCTCCCTAGGCTCAAACCTCTGCTCTGCCACTCACTAACTGATCATCAGTCTGCCTCAGTCACTTCTTCTATAAAACTAATGTAATAGCAGCATCTATTCATTTGACCATTATGGAATTTGAGTCAGTCTATGTAATGCTGTTCTGAATAGTATATAAAGTATGCACTATGTAAGTGTTAGCTGCTGCCAGTGGCTTTGGGTTTAACATTGGCAAGATTATAAAAATAATGTATTTATCTCAAATTGGTGGAGAACAAAGGCTATAGGAGCGTTATTTGAACATTTAAAACACTCAAGTGATGTCAAGTTTCATTTTGACTTATCTGCAACCCCCTTCCCCCAACCAGTCTGCATCCCTCTTCCCTCACCCTCAATAGCCAGCAAGTCGCATAGCTGCTGTCACCAGAAAGCCTGCTGTCAGCAGAAAGGATCAGGGAAGAGGTCATAGCTCACAAGCAGACCACGGGTAACCAGCTCTTGTGGAGCTGGCAGGAAGGCCAGCAGTTAGGGCGCCTACTCAGTGGGGACAGGAGGGATTAGTTCTGATTACCCAGCCTAATCCAATGGCAATTGTCTTCCTGAATCTGCCATCTCGCAAATTAGGTGATTGCCACCACCTAATACCCAGAGCCGTGTTAGTTAGGGAAGCTTATTCAAAGATGATTTCTGTAAATTGCGTGGGGAGGATGGCAGACCATGTGGGGAGAGACACTTAACACATTTCAGGAGCCTACTGTGTGTCAGCCCCAAGGCTGGGCACTTCACAGACACGATCGTATTTCATCTTCACAGTGAACTTGTCTGATGGGTGTTCTTTGCTATTTCCCAGCTAATGACTTGGAAGCTTCAGTCACTTCTAAAGGTTGGTGTAAGTAGCGTAACTTCTCACAGCCTGCAAGTGGCAGAGCTGAAACATGAGTCCAGATTTGCTGGAGTGGAATATCGGTGAGGATGTGGAAAAGAGCAAGAACGCTCATTCATTGCCGGTGGGAATGGAAAAGTGGTACAGACATTTTGGAAAACACTTTGGCAGTTTCTTAACCCATTTCCCATTTGCCCCAAGAATACTGTTGTCTCTAATCCTGATGTAATATTATATATATTTCTGTCACATTAGAATTAGAGATAAATTCTGTTTAGAAATAACTCCAAAAACAGTTTTTGTATTTTATTTTCACATTGAAAATCAGCCAAATTTGTTTCAGCCTCAAAGAGCCTGTTTATGTAAAATTGAGTGCTGGCAACAAGCTGCCCTTTTTTTTTTTTTCCTAAATGGGAAATGGGTTTCAAAGTTAGACATAAATTTACCAAATGACCCAGCAATTCCACTCTGAGTTATCTTCCCAAGAGAAGTGAAAATGTATATTCACACAAAGACTTGCACACACATGTCCTTAGCAGGGTTATTCGTAATAGCCACAAATCGGAAACAACCGAAGTATCTATTGGAAATAACCTAACACTCCAGCTAGTGAACAGGGAGACAAATGTGGCATAGCCATGTAACGGAATACCACTGAGCAATAGCAAAGAACAAACTATGGACGCGGCGGGGTGTGGCTCACACCTGTTATCCCAGCACTTTGGGAGGCTGAGGCAGGCAGATCACCTGAGGTCGGGAGTTGGAGACCAGCCTGGCCAACATGGTGAAATCTGTCTCTACTAAAAAATACAAAAATTAGCTGGGCATGGTGTCAGGTGCATAGAATCTCAGTCACTTGGGAGGCCAAGGCAAGATAATTTCTTGAACCCAGGAGGCGGAGGTTGCAGAGAGCCGAGATCACACCATTGCTTTCCAGCTTGGGTGACAGAGCGAAGCTCCTTCTCAAAACAAAAAAAACAAAAAACACAAAATTATGGATACATGGTATGACGTAGATGAACTTCAAAAACATTCTCAGTATGCTTAGTGAAAGAAGCCATACACAAGAGACCATACAATAAATGGAATTAAGTGTCCAATAGAAAGTATAAAGACAGAAAGTAGATCAGTGGCTGGAGGTGAGGGCAGTAGGGAGAATGCTAATAATAAACGTGCTTGAAGGATCTGTTGGGGGTGATGACAATGTTCTAAAACCAATCTATGGTGATGATTGCCCAACCTAGTAGATTTGCTTTTAAAAACAAATCATTACGTTTAACAATTAGAAATGGTGAATTATATATGATATACAAAATACGCCCTTTTAAAGCTAATTTTAAAAATAGAAGCAAGGAGGCAAACATTTAATGAGCCCCTACTAAATTCACTGCCGCGTTAACTGTGACAGCAAAAGCTAAATGTCCATTACTGGAATGCGGTTATTGTATATCTAAAGAATGGAATCTTTTTTTCTTGTTAACAACAATGTACATTTAAAAGAATGAGACAGGCCAAGCATGGTGGCTCCCGTGTGTAATCCCAGCACTTTGGGAGGCCAAGGTGAGTGGATCACTTGAGCCCAGGAGTTCAAGATCCACCTGGGCAATATGGTGAAACCCCATCTCTACAAAAAGTACAAAAATTAGCCGGTGTGGTGCATGCCTGTAGTCCCAGTGACTCAGGAGGCTGAGGCAGGAGAATGGCTTGAGCCAGGGAGGTTGAAGCTGCAATGAGCCGTGATTGCACCACTGCACTCCAGTATGGGCAACAGAGCAAGACCCTGTCTCAAAACAAAAAAAAAAAAGACACTGATAATGGAATAAAAAAAATGCACTGATACGGAATAATCTCCAGGATACATTAAATGAAATAAACAATGTATAAAAGTGCAGGGAATGTGATCCCTTTTTTTTTTTGAGACAGAGTCTCGCTCTGTTGCCCAGGCTGGAGTGCAGTGGCACGATCTTGGGTCACTGCAAGCTTCGCCTCCCAGGTTCACCCCATTCTCCTGCCTCAGCCTCCCGAGTAGCTGGGACTACAGGTGCCCGCCACTTCACCCCGCTAATTTTTTGTATATTTAGTAGAGATGGGGTTTCACCATGTTAACCAGGATGGTCTCGATCTCCTGACCGCGTGATCCGCCTGCCTCGGCCTCCCAAAGTGCTGGGATTACAGGCATGAGCCACCACGCCCAGCCCATGTGATGACTTTTAAAGGCAAAGAAGAAGGAGAAGGAGGAGGAGAAAAAAATCTAATATGCTTGTTTATACATATATTGACTAGAAATACACAAGAAAGCAGTAGCTTGGTTGCTCCTGGGAGGGGGCCTAAGTGTCGGGGGGAAAAGAAGGCACGCCATTTGGAGGCAGTGATAGTCTTTGTATATCTTTCTGGATACCTTGACTTGATGTATCTTACCTAATAAACAAGTAAAAGCTAACTTTTCAATATTAATAGTGAGCACCTCCATGTGCCTGACAGTGTGTTGGGTGCACAATTCATCACATAGACGTGGTGAATACTGAGCTGGCAGAACCTCCCTCTGGATTTGTTTTGAATATATTTTAGGTGGATGAGTCTTTCCACTGTCTCCTCTCCCCTGCTGCTTAAAATGTGTGGTGGTTTCCAATCCTTATGAGAGGGCAAAAAAAAAAAAAAAAAAGGTCAAATAAAACCTGTGCGAGGCCGGGCATAGTGGCTCACTCCTGTAATCCCAGCATTTTGGGAGGCAGAGGCAGGTAGATCACCTGAGGTCAAGAGTTCGAGACCAGCCTGGCCAACATGGTGAAATCCCATCTGTACTAAAAATAAAAAAATTAGCTGGGTGTGGTGGCACACACTTGTAATCCCAGCCACTAGGGAGGCTGAGGCAGAAGAATTGCTTGAGCCCGGGAGATGGAGGTTGCAGTGAGCTGAGATGGCGCCATTGTACTCCAGCTTGACTGACAGAGTGAGACTGTCTCAAAAAAAATAAGTAAGTAAATACATAAATAAATAAAACCTGTGTGACAGTTTAGTACCTCCCCTGAATTTACAACTGAAAAACGCATCTGAAACACAGACAGGTTAGGTGACATTTCCAAGGTCACACAGCTTGTTATTGACAGAGTCCAGGTTTCTTGATTCTGATTTTCCATGTACTGCATTGAAAGGATACATTCTCTTGCCTATCTTGGGGTAAAGACAGGGAAGAGAGGAGACCTTATGGTGATATAAACATACAAAGTGTGACAGTGCTGTAATCGGACCCACTTCCATGAGTTAACTGATTAAAATCACTTTGGCTTGAAGTTGAATGTCATGGGCCGACTGCTGTGTCCAGTCTAGGAATGTGTCATCAATGTCATCACAAACACTTCGTAGTAAAGAAAGCCCCTCTCTGGCTCGTTTTCCTCTTATCCTCCGCATTTGCCCAGGCTCCTTATGTTCCTACCCTCACTCCCCTGTAACTCCTGAAAACTCCAAAGCCACTCCAACTAATCCCTCTTGGGAGAATGTTTACTTTTCAATGTGGCCAAGAGGTGAAACGCTGTGGAATTTCTGGCATCAGACAATATAGGGAAGAACCTGGAAAACCTTAGGCTCTCTTCTGTCTCACTCCCCGCCCCCCGACAAGAATAAGACCAACCCTGCGTGTAGTTAACTGAGCCTGAGTGTAGTTAACTGAGCCAGAATTCATTATGCTGAACTAACCACCTGTCAGCAAGACCATTCAGAAAAAATCAGTGGTATGAGGACAGGGAAGAGATTCTCAGGAGAGTGGCAGTCTGATCTCTGCCACCTTCTACCCTCACCCTTCAACCCAGCCAGTCAGAGTGTCTTAGGGGAACACTTTTCATATAATGCCTCCACTTGCCTTATTTCCAGAAGATTTTTTTAAAAAATAGAGATGGGGTCCCACTATGTTGCCCAGGCTGTTCTCAAAATCCTGGGTTCAAGCGATCCCCCACCCACCTCAGACTCCCAATACAGAAGATTTTTAATGGTTCTTTATCTAATCTTGTTCTAGTAAATAAAGTGTGCCTTAGAGATAAGGAACATCACATTCAATAAAAAGGGCCGTAGGGTGTAGTACTGTAGCCAACAGTTCATTCCATTTCTTTTTATTTCTTTTGAGATACGGTCTCGCTCTTTCACCCAGCTGGAGTGCAGTGGTACAATCTCGGCTCACTGCAACCCCTGCCTCCTGGGTTCAAGCAATCCTCCCACCTCAGCCTCCTGAGTAGCTGGGATTACAGGCATGCACCACCATGCCTGGCTAATTTTTGTATTTTTAGTAGAGACAGGGTTTTGCCATGTTAGTCAGGCTGGTCTCAAACTCCTGACCTCCAGTGATCCTCCTGTCTCGGTATCCCAAAATTCTGGGATTACAGGTGGCTTGTGCCACTGTGCCTGGCTGGTTCCTTCCATTGCTGAGGCAGGACTGTTCTGTGGAGGAACATTTTGACTTATCTGGGCTGAACTTTAAAGCACGCCCATCCTAATTTTTTGGTTTAAATTTTCCTGGCTTACCTTTAGCAGTAATAACCTTAATCTTTAAAGTATAAATGCTCCCCATGGCTATCTTTATGACTAAGGGAACAGGTGGTATGATTTTAGAGGCCTTTCTCCAAAATATCTAAAATCTCCTAAAGTGGCCATTCCAAGCCTCTCTCATCACTCAGCAGCCTGGGGACTTGGTTGGCGAGACCTCAGCCTTCCTGCTTTGTTGGCTCTGATTGGTCTAAACTGTGCTGCTCTTGCTCACTGACCAAGTAATTAACCAAAGTCAATCGCATGTGGCACTCTCCAAAAAGTAGTTCAGGGGAGACCCAGTCAGTGCAAAGCTTAGGTTGTTCACTCTGTCATCCACAGGAAAAGGAAAGCATGTGAACCTCAGCGGAGGCCAATAGCTATCTTGAGACTGTGCTAAAGCTGATAAAACCAAAACAGAGATGAGCAGAGCTTTTAGAAATGCAGAGAAACAGGGGGTTGCTGACCAAACTCCTGGACTCTTCCATGGTGTGAGCAATAAATTCCTGTTACTGATTGAGGTAGTTTGAGTTGATTTCTTTCTTT
>NW_016809830.1:3523390-3547917 GCF_001698545.2 Rhinopithecus bieti | reverse complement strand
TCTTTTTTTTTTTCTTTTTTTTTTTTTTTTTGAGACAGAGTTTCACTCTTGTTGCCCAGGCTGGAGTGCAATGGCACGATTTCGGGTCACTGCAACCTCTGCCTCCTGGGTTCAAGCGATTCTCCTGCCTCAGCCTCCAAGTAGCTGGGATTACAGGCCTGTACCAGCATGCCTAGCTAATTTTGTATTTTCAGTGGAGACAGGGGTTCACCATGTTTCACCAAGCTGGTCTCGAACTCCCAAACTCAAGTGATCCACCCACCTTGGCCTCCCAAAATGCTGGGATTACAGGCATGAGTCACCAAGCCCGGCCAAGTTGATTTCTTCGTTGCTTCAAGAAGGCACGCCCTCTCCTCCTTGGCCCGCAGTGCCTGAAATTCCTACCATTTGGCTCTCCATTCCAGATCTCTTTGTTGGACACCAAGTTACAACTAAGTTACCAACAGAAGGAATGGACTGAAGATTAAATGGCTTGATCAAAACCATCTAACTCTTGACAATTCTTTCATCATCAAGAAGACAGGGGAGAAGTGTGAAAAGCGTAACCCAACCACACTAATTTCTGATTTTCCTATTCATCCTTTCTCCTTCTGCCCTCCATGTTTTTATTTTGCTTTTCTGGATTTCCTTTACATGGAGGGACCACCAACCTGTTCAAACACCCCGCCAGGTTTTCAAACCCCTAGCTCAAATGCTGGTTTCTCTTTGAAGGCTTCCCTGATATCCTCAGCTGGAAAAAAAGAAAAAGCCCCTAAAAACTAGAGACCATTAGCCTCAGGGTATTGTCCCCTCACTCAGTGTCACCCCCAGCAGCTAGACTGTAAACTGCTTGCCTGCAGGGCACCTGATGGGTTCACCTTTTATGTTTGCAACACTAGCACATTGTATCTGTGTCTCTGGTATGACCTGAGAAGTAAGGAAAGTTTGGTGGTTGAAAAGAATAAGCACGGCCGGGCGCGGTGGCTCACGCCTGTAATCCCAGCACTTTGGGAGGCCGAGGCAGGCGGATCATGAGGTCAAGAGATCGAGACAATCCTTGCAAACATGGTGAAACCCCGTCTCTACTAAAAATACAATAACTAGTTGGGCGAGGTGGTGCATGCCTGTAGTCCCAGCTACTTGGGAGACTGAGGCAGGAGAATTGCTTGAACCCAGGAGGCAGAGGTAACAGTAAGCTGAGATGCACCACTGCACTCCAGCCTGGGCGACACAGCGAGACTCCATCTCAAAAAAAAAAAAAAAAAAGAATAAGCACAAATAGGTTTTCTTCAGGAACTGCAGGCCGAAGAAATGGCTACAGCAGTGGTTCTCAGAGTGGCCCCTGGGCCACGCCATCAGCATTACCTGGCAACAAGGAAGAAATGCAAATTCTTGGAAACTTCAGAATCAGAAGCTCTGAGGGTGGAGCCCAGCAACCTTTATTTTAACAAGCTCTTTAGATTCTGTTGCACTTGAAAGTTTAAGAACCACTGGGCTCAGAGGAAGGTCTTAAACTAGGGGTTGAGGAGCAAATGAGCCTGTTTGTCTAAGAGCAGGGGCCTGTTTGTCTAAGAGCAGGGTTGAAGATCAAGTGAAAACCCAGGTGAGTTGTGCCGCCCAGACATGAGGATAGCAGTTCTATCCTAACACAGATCTAACACACACAGCAGTTCTGGAGGCTGGCCCTCGAGAGGGAGGGTGCAGTGTATCCAGACCTGAACTCTCGGAACTGAGCTTCTCTTCAACTTGCTGCCTGTCTCTTTGAGCTGATGTCTGAAGTCTCCTGATCAGTTTTGTCTGTTTGGGCCATGCCCAGTTGGTATGCATAGGCGGAAATCCCAATAAGGGCTTGAAACATGTTTAAATGTTTTATTTGACGTAGGTCAAATGTTTATTCTTTCGTTTTCGCCAACCCCAAGATGACGTGATTACGTTCTCCCAAGTTGCTTTACATGTTTGCATTTTCAGTTTTTCTTTTTGGCAGCATCCAACCCAGAGTAACATATCCTGGGTTCCTTGTGAACCTGTCTGTAACCGAAGCGGAGAATGTATCACGGTACTGCGATGTGCCCGGGAAAAAGCTGTGGGGTATCTCAGTGAAAACAAGGGACAATGAGAAAGATGTCTGATAAAGTTCTTGGGAGCTAGCCCACAAGCCCGCTTGTGAATCTCACCTGCTCCCTCCCATCCCTGACTGGCCTTTCTCCCTATTCATTGTGTACTTTTATTACTGACCCCGCCCAATTCTAGCCCACAGTGCGATCCCTACCCTGGAAACTACACTTCTTCTGAGTTGGCCCAGACCTACTGCCCCTGCTCAGCTCCCCAATGGCTGGTCCACTTCAGAGACTTTTCACCTCCACGCCTGCCCTCACCTCTCTCAATGCAAGACTCGACTACAGTCTTTGAGGAAAGGCTGGGCGTGTACCTTCATTTTCAGAGTTTTCATCATGATCACAGGCCTTTCATTACTATGGATTCCCAAACACTCATATTGAAATATGGTACTGGTGTGTATTAAAAAGCATTCCCAGAGGATATTGATAAATCTCTACTTCTGCTTTTAGATAATAAGCATCAATTATCCATCAACTATTTTCAGTAAAAATTTTTTTTCTTATTTATCATAGATACATTCTAAAATATAATCTTTTTTTCTTATTTTGTTTTCAAAGATATTGTTTCCAAGTATAGAATTTTTCTCAAGGAATCTAATTGTTATGTTTATTTAATTATTGCAGTAATGCTTATAATGTTCAGTTTCTATTACTTTATATAGTTTATTTTATGGTAGTATTCTAAAGTTTCAGCAAAAAAAAGAAGCTTTTAATTAAGGTGAAAAACAAACTTTTCTTGAGAAAATATGATTCCACAGATACTTTAGGTATATTTATTCATCTAATCCCCCATCAATTCTGTTAAAGTGAATACTGTTATGATTTTACAGATGAGTAAACTGGGGTTCAAACAGGTTGAAAAGTTATGCTAAAGTTAGGAGTCAATTCCAAATCTGACTCCAAAACCTTTCTTAGGACCTCCCCTGCTTCTCCCACCTCCATTCAGAGTAAGATACTAACTCAACTGCATCCCCATCACAGGGGCTGATACCTACATGCGAGTGTTCAGGAGGCTGTTAAAAACTCATGAAACTGGAGGAGAAAAAAACTTTGCAGGTAATGACAACAGGAACTCTGCCCTACCTAAAACTTCTCCAAATTGTGATGAAATGTGTGGTAAAACATCAAAAGACAATGTAGGCCGGGCGCGGTGGCTCACGCCTGTAATCCCAATACTTTGGGAGGCCGAGGTGGTGGATCACCTGAGGTCAGGAGTTCAAGACCAGCCTGGCCAACATGGTGAAACCCCGTCTCAACTAAAAATACAAAAAATTAGCTGGGCGTGGTGGTGGGCGCCTGTATTCCCACCTACTTCGGGAGGCTGAGGCAGGAAAATCACTTGAACCCAGGAGGCGGAGGTTGCAGTGAGCCAAGACCGAGCCATTGCATTCCAGCCTGCGCAACAAGAGCAAAACTCTGTCTAAAAACACAAAACAAGCAAAAAAATAACAACAACAACAACAAAGGACAATGTAATTTGGGAGTGAAAGTACATTTAGTTTGTTTTAAGTCCGATTTCCAAGATTTGAACATGGTTATTGGCCATCCATTCTTTTTAATACAGGATTTGTGAAGTTGTTGATTCGGAAGGCAACCCACAACATCCTTGGTTTCAGTACAGAAGCCACACAGCAAAAACTCCTTCAATTTGTCCTTAGTTGATATGGAGTTATAAAACATATCACATATCTCTGGAATTACCATTCCTGGTTAATTAATCTTTAGAAATAAAGGCTACCTTTACATAAGGAAAAGGTTGTGGAAAGAAAATAATTAGAGCAGAAGCAGCTCTAAATGCTGTTCTTGCTTTTATCTATTTTTAAATGATTGCCAAATGTCTGTAACTGACACCCTTAATCAGGGCTTTTAAGGTTTAGATGTGTTCATTAAACTGTAATGTGACAGTGGTGGCATTTAATTGATGGATTTTTTTTGGCTGACTTTTGCCTTAAATTTTTTTAAAATCTATTTTTTTAACAATAAATGCTTACATCAGTCATTTTGAAATGCCTGATAGCTTTTCAGCAAATTGCATTACCTGTTGTCAGACAATACACTTCTATGTCTACCCAGATAGGAGAGATTTTCAATCATTCAGTAATTCACAGTAAAAGGAATAATTCTTGACTAAAATACTCAAATATTTCAGACAAAAGTCTCCGGGGCCTGAGTTACCTGGATAATTAACTTAACGTTTTATGTTACTTTGCAAAGCTTTACATCTCACTGCTTCGAGTCATCCTGTATATTTTTTCTAACTGCTAAGATAGACATGATGTGAAAGAAACTATTTTCATTCATTATTGTCAAGCCAAAATAAGCACACGTTTAAAATAGCAATAATTTTCAAAAGTGCCAAAATGGACTTAAATTACAAGACCATGAGAATTTGCCCACTTTAAAACCTTATGTACCCAAATATCCCATATAGCCCCTATTTGTTTCATCTCATTCTATTTCATAACGAAACCATCTGCTTCATTCTTTGTTGCAGAAAATGTTAACACCTATATATTGAAAGTACAGCCATTCCTTATGTAAAAACCAAAGTCTATATACTTACTTTTCAATACTCTTTGTCCAAGAAATGTTATAGGAGGGCTGGCTCGGCTGTGGATTCCCCAGGCTGTGTGTGAGGCATTGACTGGGTGTCCCTGTTCCCGGGACAGGGATTCGAAGGAGTTTACAGGGTTCAGGGTCTTTTCCACGATCAGGTCAAAGCACAGATGGGTCTGCTTCCAGAAAGTTCATATCTTCCTAAGAGGGGAAATTCCATGCCCAGGGAAGTTCTGGAAGAAAAGCATTTTTTCCCCGCCCTTCAATGAACTAGGTCATAGCTGAAGCTGGAGAATATATTTTAGCATCCCTGTGATGAAACTTGAGGGCTGTTTCTGCAGTAGGTGCAACACTTGTTGACACGCCGGGGAGGCCCTGGCAAGGGGGCCTGGTGAAATGCAGCCCCAGGGAGCTGATGAAACCCAGATGAGCTGTCACTGGCTGCTGCTCAGCAGACCGAGCAGCTCTTTACAAAGCCCATGCTGGACCCTGGGCTTAGTTGCTCACCCCTTAGGAAAGGAAAAACTTGCTGCCTGATAAAGGGATTAAGGCCGGAGTAACACAACCAGTTCTCGTACCAAGGTTATCAGGCATTTGAAGTACACATAGGAAACCCATGGAGGGGGTGGCGGGGAGGTAAAAATACGAGTTATATGTTGTTCATTTAGAACAGGTATTATAGCCGTCCTCTGAAGTTCTCTGAGAAAGGCAGAAGCCACAGAAGGAAGGCCGGATCCACCCTCCTTACCCTCCTTACCCCCTTTGTCTGTCTGTCTGTCTCTCTCTCTCTCACACACACACACACACACCTTCCTATTTTGACTATAATAGAAAGAAGAGAATGGACAAAGATCAGAAGAAATTCGCAGAAGAAATACCACAGGTTCTATTCCTTCAGATTGCCTGGAATGGTTCTTATTGGGAAAGTCGATTTTGTAATATGGGCATTTCTTTTATTGAATTTTATCCCAGCCTAAAAACATAGAGAATCCTTTAGCATCATTCTGTAACTACTTAGCCTCTCCCCAAAAATATTTTAATGTATGACACCTGGAAATTGACAGCTTAGACAGAAATCTCTTTCGAGACTCACGGAGACGGCTCAGATTAGCAGCTCCAGGGGTGACTTTGAAAGGGACATAGCTGTAAATACTCACTCTGTGTTGAGCACTGCAATCCTCAGAAGCAAATTGTTTTACACAGCACAGAATGTACATCACTACCCCTTGATGGAATGCAACTTTTCACAAGATGAAAAATCATCTAAAATGATGAAATATTAAGAAGCGTAAGGGTGATGTGTTCTGTTTTTCAGTTTTATCTTCATATGAGGAAAAAAATATTAAAGCTGAGACACTGTAAAATGATGACTATCTCCTGGGGAACGCACCGATGAAATGCCACAGAACACAGAAATGACCAACTCTTTGCAAATGGTTGGCTTTGTGGGAAGCTGAGATCTTCACAATGTAAGGTCTGTTCCAGATAAGAAAGAGGAGATAACTTCAGGTTGGGAATGAAGAGAGGAGGAAGGTGTGAAGATAAAGAATAAACAAATGCTATGGCATGCCACAGAGAGGATAAAGTCAAAAGTGAAGGAATGTCCCAAAGCAATAGATAAATGTGATATAGTTGTGAAAGAAGTGTTGCCTGGGAGTTCTTAAATGGACAAGTTGAAATTCACTATGAAACTTAATTTTGTTCCTCTGAAATACTTTGAAAAACCAATTCCCTCACTCCTAACATTCATCTCCTAGCAAAATAAATGTAAAGAGCAGAAGGTTTATATATGTGTATATATAGATACACACACACACACACATACATGCACGAATACACACATACATGCATATATATACACATGTACATACATACATATAATGGATTTAACTGTATTTGTTTTATTCATCTCATGAATTTGCAGCCACAGAATGTATGTTTTAATCTTAGGTTTGGGGGAGGAGGCATGAAAGAAAATCAGAAACAGAAATCTTGGAATTAAACTCATAGTAGGCCTGTAATCCCTGCACTTTGGAAGACTGAGGGAGGTGGATCACTTGAGGTCAGGAGTTCAAGATCAGCCTGGCCAACATGGTGAAACCCCCGTCTCTACTAAAAATATAAAAATTAACTGGGTGTCGTGGCTCACGCCTATAATCCCAGCTGCTCAGGAGGCTGAGGCAGGAGAATTACGTGAACCCAGGAGGTGAAGATTGCAGTGAGCCGATATTGCGCCACTGTACTCCAG
The DNA here is from genome assembly GCF_001698545.2 of Rhinopithecus bieti. Classification (NCBI taxonomy): domain Eukaryota; kingdom Metazoa; phylum Chordata; class Mammalia; order Primates; family Cercopithecidae; genus Rhinopithecus; species Rhinopithecus bieti. Next base: position 3,541,017 of record NW_016809830.1, on the reverse strand, counting down.
CCTGAGGGACAGAGCAAGACTCCGTCTAAAAAAAAAAGAAAGAAAAACCTCAAATTAGTCCAGGACATTAGTTCTAAATTTTCTGTGAATATCGAAGGAAGGATGGAAGAAATAAGATGTTGAAGAGAAAAAGAAAGGCATATATCTGTGCCCCGCTAATAGCATCAAAAAATACATGACTCTCTTTGTCACATCTACTGTGAGACTGAAGACCATTCTTAGGAATCAGACTGTTGACATTCCCGAAGATGTCAATATCACTCTGAAGGGACATAGTTATTGTGAAGGGCCCCAGAGGATCCCTGTGGAGGGACTTCAGTTACATCAGTGGAGAACTCAGTCTCCTTAGAAAGGAAAAGAAGAGGCTCCAGGTGGACAAAGTGTGGGGAAATAGAAAGGACCTGGCTACTGTTGGCACTATTTGTAGTCATAAACAGAATATGATCCAGGGTGCTGCACGGGGCTTCTGTTGTAAGATGAGGGCTGTGCATGCTCACTTCCCCATCAACATTGTTAGCCAGGAGTCTTTTGTTGAAATCTGAAATTTCTTGGGTGGAAAATAAATCTGCAGGGTTTGGATGAGGCCAGGTGTTGCTCATTCAGTATCTCAAGCCCAGAAAGATGAGTTAGTTCTTGAAGGAAATGATAGTGAACTTGTTTCAAATTCAGTTGTTTTGATTCAGCAAGCCACAACAGTTAAAAACGAGGATATTGGCAAAGAGCAAGGACTCATGCCTGTAATCCCAGCACTTTGGGAGGCTGAGGAGGGTGGATCCTTTGAGCTCAAGAGTTTGAGACCAACGTGGGCAGCATGGTTGAAATCCCGTCAACAAAAAAAATACAAAAATTAGCCAGGTGTGGTGACGTGTGCCTGTAGCCCTAGCTACTTGAGAGGCTGAGGTGGGAGGATGGCTTGAACCCAGGAGGTTGAGGCTGCAGTTAGCCACGGTCATGCTACTGCACTCCAGCCTGGGTGAAAGAGTGAGATTTTACCTCAAAAAAAAAAAAAAAAAATCAGAAAATGTTTGGATGGTATCTATATCTCTGAACAAGGAACAGTTCAGCAGCCTGGTAAATAAGATCTAAGAGTTGTCCAGTTGCACAAACAAGATGCCAGATGATTCCCCAGAACTATGTGTGATGTTTAATAATTCAATAAAATACCTCAATTGAAAAAGAATGTAAGTTTAAGATTAAAAGACATAAAAATGTTTAGCATTTCCAAGTAAAGTAGTGTAAAGAAATTATGTTTAATCTCTATTTTCTGAAACTATACGGAGAATTTTCTTAAAACTTAATTTTCAGGAAGATTTTTCCTTCTAAGGAATGGAGTTGGAAATGTATTTTTGTATCAGATGTTTATTAATTCTCTCTCTCTCTGAAAGGCCTTTTCAGCTTTCCCAAGTTATTTTCTTTGTTATTTTCTTGGTTTCTTGAATGAATGAACTTGGTTCGCTGACCACCCTAGGTTCACTGACCACCCTAGGTCTGCCGGAGACTGGGATTGAATCAGTTCCCAACTAATCTGAACAATTAAAGCAAATTCATTGGGCTCTTATGCTACTCTGTGCTCCTATAACGTGGACTGTGATTGGTACGTGAGAGGTTTATCTGCTCATTTTATTCTTCGTGGCACGGAAGGCCCTTGAACACTAGTGGCAAGGTTGATGGCACAGTCTTTCCCAGCAAAGCACATTCTTGGCGGAGGCTTAGTACCAATCACATGGCAGATCAGGGACTCTGCCAGGGTCCTCGGGCCAGGCTGGAACTGAGCAGGTCGCTCCTGCTGCAAAGAGAACTGTCAGTGTTTAGGGAGCTTCTCTGGAGCACCGAGAGCCTCCCTCCCCAACAATTCATCCCTATCCAGGGTCCAGGGATTCCCGTTAGCAGATGTGACCTGAATCATGTATTTGCAACCTTCATTCAGTTCATTTATGTATTTATTTATTTTATTTTATTTTATTTTTTAGACGGAGTTTTCGCTCTTGTTGCCCAGGCTGGAGTGCAATGGCGCAATCTTAGCTCATTGCAACATCTGCCTCCTGGGTTCAAGCGATTCTCCCGCCTTAGCCTCCCAAGTAGCTGAGATTACAGGCATGCATCACCACGTCCAGCTAATTTTGTGTATTTAGTAGAGACAGGGTTTCACCATGTTGGTCAGGCTGGTCTCAAACTCCTGACCTCAGGTGATCCACCTGCCTCGGCCTCCCAAAGTGCTGGGATTACACATATGAACCACTGTGCCCGGCCCAGTTCATCTATTTAAAATAGCTGCCAGTCACTTGGGTAGGTGAACTAAATAGGCATTATCCCTGCTCAAGTGCAGTGGCAAAAGAAATATTAATGTAAATAAAACTCTATTCTCTCATGATGTTTTTCATCCCAGGTAACATCTTTCTATAATATTCTTAATGAGAAGATGGAATTTTAAAATATTTGCAAAACAGGCCAGGCATGGTGGCTCACGCCTGCAATCCCAATAGTTTGGGAGGCTGAGGCAGGAGGATCACTTGGGTTCAGGACTTTGAGACCAGCCTGGGTAACATAGAGAGACCTTGTCTCTACAAAACATCATAAAATTAGCCGGGTGTGGTAGTGTACACCTGTGGTCCTCCTCCCTATTCGGCAGGAGGCCAAAGTGGGAGGACTTTTGGGCCTGGAAGTTCGAAGCTACAGTGTGCCATGATTGTGCCATTGCACTCCAGCCTGGACAACAGAGTGAGACCCTGTCTCAAAAAAAAAAAAAAAAATTGCAAAACAACAGTAAAAATGCAATTTTATCAGAATTGATGTATCTGAGAGGGACTCTTTCAAGCATTTGAGCGTTGTTTGGAACCTGGAATTCATTTTCCCCCAGAGTAGCAAACTTACAAATGGCAGTTAGGTTCACAGACTCAGAAGTATTTTATCCGTCATGTTCCTGAAGGACTGTATTTGAGCTACCTAAAACCAAAATAGCAAAACCAGCTCAAAATTCAGTGTAACAAAGTATGAGAATCTAAGTACCTGAACAAAAAGTACCCAAGTTTCCAAGATGATAAAAGTTTGTCATGGTTCATTCTAGTGCTTCAGTTTCAGTTTGAGAACAGCCACAAAAATGCGTTGCAACTCTCAGAACAGGAGCAAAATTCCAATTTTGTAAATGTGAGGCCCTATTTCACAAATGCTAAGTGAAATTCATTAGTTAGTGTGAAAATTTAAAATTTTAAAAATATTTGCGTGTGTTACATGTACTGCTTTGGAACAGTTTGTTTGCTCTTTTTTCTGATTATAGAGCAAAACATACGCATTACTAAAACTGCTGGATATTTTCATCAACCAAAGGCATATAACAATTTGAGAGGCATTTATGGTGGAAAACGTCTCAGCTTTGGGTACTAACAGTGAGTCTCTGCAGTGCTTTTGCCTGGAGCTGCTCCCATTCCCCTACCCTGTTCTGCTGTCAAAGGGGCTCTACCAGGGCCAGCTGTGAGCACTGGCATTTTCACTCCCATGGTCAAGGGGTTCACTGGATTTGAAGCAGTGGACAATGTCTATGCACAGCAGTGTTATTGATGGACATGATCCTGGCAGCAGGCAAGTGGAGTGGGATTGGGGCAAGCATCTGGCTGATGCGGGCTGCATGTGTGTGCAGGGCAGATCAAGGGGGACCTGGCTATCCACACATTCCCAGCATGCTCAGAGGAGACATGAAAGGGCCCAACAAAAAGTGACTATCAGGCAGACTTGAAAATGGAAGAAACTTAAATGCCACTTTTGTGCTTCAAAAGCCATCATTACCTGCCACACTGGGAGAAAATATTTGCAAATCATATACATCACAAAGGATGTACAGTCAGAATATGTATTTTATTTATTTTATTTTATTTTTCAACAACTTTTAAGTTCCAGGGTACATGTGCAGGATGTACAGGTTTGTTACATAGGCAAAAGTGCACCATGATTATTTGCTGCGCAGATCAGCCCATCACCTAGTTATTAAGCCTAGCATCTATTAGTTATTCTTTCTGATGCTCACCCTTCCCGCCAGCCCTCAACAGGCCCTAGTATGTGTTGTTCCCCGCCACGTGTCCATGTGTTCTCATCATTCAGCTCCCCTTGTAAGTGAGAACATGTGGTATTTGGTTTTCTGTTCCCGCATTGGTTTGCTGAGGGGGAGAGAGCAGAATATATATGTTAAAACCCGTGAAACTCAACAATAAAATATTAAAACCCATAGACAGGGATGGTGGCATATGCCTGCGCTCCCAAGTACTGGGGAGGCTGAAGTAAGAAGATTGCTTGAGCCCAGGAGTTTGAGACTGCAGTGAGCTACGATTACACCACTGTACTCCAGCCTGGGCAACAGAGTGAGACCCCATCTTTTGACAGATAAATAACAAAAACCCAATTTAAAACATGGGCAAAAGTTTTGAATATACATTTCACCAAAGAAAATCTATAGATGGCTAATAAGCACATGAAAGGATGCTCAACACGTTAGGCCAGGCACACTGGCTCATACCTGTAATCCCAGCACTTTGAGCGGCCAACGTGTGAGGATTGCTTTAGTCCAGGAGTTCTAGGTCAGCCCTGGCAGCATAGCAATACTCCATCTTTACTAAAAAACACAAAAACGAAACATTAGCTGGGCATGGTGGTGTGCACCTGCAGACCCAGCCACTCAGAAAGCTGAAGTGGGAGGATCACTTGAACCTGGAAGGTCAAGGCTGCAGTCAGCCATGGTTGTGCCACTGCACTCCAGCCTGGGTGACAAAGCGAGACTTTGTCTGGAAAGAAAAAAAAGACACTCAACACCTTTAATCAATAAAGAAATACAAATTAAAATGGAAACACAATGAATAAAATAAAGAAATAGAAAAAAATATTGAAAAAAACCCACAATGCCCACAAGGATGGCTATAATAATAATTAAAAAAAAGACAAACAATACCAAGTATAATGAGGATGTGAAGAAGAAACTGGAACCCTAATACACTGCAGGTGGGAGTATAAAGTAGGACAGCCACTTTGGAAAATAATTGGTCATTTCTTAAAACATTAAACACAAGCTTGCCATATGACTCAGCAATTCCACTCCTAGAACCTTCCCTATGAGAAATAACAACACGAGTTCAAATAACAACCTGTATGCCAAAAACTGAAAACAATCCAAATGTCTGTCAACCAATGAATGGATAAGGCAAGTACTATTCAAGAACAAAAAGCAAAGGACAATTGATTCATGTTACAACTTGGATAAACCTCAAAAACACTGTGCTAACTAAAAAAGACCAGACACAACAGACTACATATTGAAATATTCCAAAGTTATGAAAGTCAAAAGAGACAAAGTTATAGAGACAAAACATTCGTGGTTTCCTAAGGCTGGGGGAAGCAGGGTTAGCTGCAAATAGACATGAAAGAATATTTTGGGACAATGGGACTATTCTCAAAATGAAGTGTGATAACAGTTGCACAAACCCATAAACATAGTGGAAATTGTTATACTGTACACATTGATAAAATTTTATGTAAATTATCCCTCAATAAAACTTTTTATGGATGAGTGTAGTGACCTAAGCCTGCAATCCCAGCACTCTGGGAAGCCAAGGCAGGAGGACCACTTGAGGCCGGGAGTTTGAGACCAGCCCAGGCAACATAGCAAAATCCTGTCTCTACCAAAGAAATTAGCCAGGCATAGTGGCATGCATCTGTAGTCCCAGTTACTCAGGAGACTGAAGGAGAAGAATCATGCAAACCAAAGAGGTTAAGGCTGCAGTGAACCATGATTGTGCCACATTGCACTGCAGCCTGGGCAACAGAGTGAGGGCCTGTCTCAATTTTTTTTTTTTTTTTTTTTTTTTTTTTTTTTTTTTTTTTTTTTTTTGTGACGGAATCTCGCTTTGTCACCCAGGCTGGAGTGCAGTGGTATGATCTCGGCTCACTGCAATCTCCACCTCCAGTGTTCAAGCAATTCTCCTGCCTCAGCCTCCCCAATAACTGGAACTACAGGCACGCACAACCACCCCCAGCTAATTTTTTTTGTATTTTTAGTAGAGACGGGGCTTCACTATCTTGGCCAGGCTGGTCAAACTCCTGGCTTCAAGTGATCCACGTGCCTCAGCCTCCCAAAATGCTAGGTCAATTGTTTTTTAAAAAAAGTAGAACAATAGAATAAAACAGTTAGTGGATCCCTTGCTTATCTTGCCCTACAATAGAGTATTTTCTGACTTTTATTCTTACGTCATGTTCAAAGCATCAGACCTACTTGGTAAAACTGTGACTTGAACGACTACTTCAGATTTTCATCCCCATGAGTAGAGAAGCAGATACCTAGTGAGTAAATCCTCCTGAACATGATATTCCTCGTGACAGATACCCAGAGAGCCAAAAGTCTAAGGCAAGAATTATCACCAGCCGCCTCATGTCCCATTGCTCATTTGACAGTGTTACTATGCTGTTCCCTTACGTACAAAGACAGTGTGGAGCCTGTCCTCCGACAAATGGAAAGGCAGCAGGGAGAACAGGGTGCTCTAGGAGCTCTGCAAAGGTCAGGAGATTGAGCTCCTGGACTCTGTCACCACCTGCTACCGGCTGGTCAGGGAGCCTTGAAGAATGCAGTGTCCAAGATCTGTATTAATGACATTCTTTTTATATAAAAGGCATAATGAAGCTTACATGGTCTTAAATCAGAGTTTTGGCAAAATATTATGTTTCCTGTTGAACTATTTACTTTTATGGTTACACGGCCAACTAAGAGTTCGATCAATTCTTACTGATTGATAACTCAGGAAGAAAACTTAAGTTTCTTGCCTGTAGCAAAATTTCACAAAGGAAGTTCACTCCAAGCCACAGCTTTCTGAAGTACAGTCTACCCCAGTTGCCCTCTTTCCCTTTCTTGAGCTCCTAAGTCTCATCCAAGCCTCATGCAACTAGTCCTTTTCTTGGTGTAAAAGATCCACGAGGCTAAGTTCTGGGCTCAGTTGTGCCAGCCTCGCAAACTCCCATCTTTGTTGCCCCCAGGAGAGGCCATGACTACACCCTTGAGAACTTGGCCCTTTCTGCTCTCTGTGTTCTACAGCCCCCTTTCTTGTAAGCTGTCCAAACCTGTCTTCCTAAGGACAAAAACAACTTCACTACAGGGTGAAAAACTTCCCAATCTGCAAATGTGGCTGCACGTGACAGGAATAATTTAACTACCAATTAAAGTGTGTGTGCTACACAAGCACTTCTCATCCTCATTTGCTTTATCAGTGTTCATTTATGAGTCCATTTTTTTCTGTCTGTTATCCTGTACCCATCGGTAATGAGACCTCAGCAATAGCCCTCCAGTCTCCTCTTTCCAAATCTACCGTCACCACCCCTTACCAGCACCACAGCCACTATCATCAGACAGCCATCAGGACAATCTTCTTAGACATTTGTTTTCCTTTTTTTTTTTTTTTTTTTTTTTTTTTTTTTTTTTTGAGACCGAGTTTTGCTCTATCACCCAGGCTAGAGTGCAGTGGTGTGATCTCTGCTCGTTGCAACCTCTGCCTCCTGGGTTCAAGTGATTCTCCTGCCTCAGCCTCCCAAGTAGCTGGGAGTACAGGCACCTGCCCCACGCCTGGCTGATTTTTGTAGTTTTAGTAGAGATGAGGGTTCCTCATATCAGCCGGGTTGGTCTCGAACTCCTGACCTTGTGATCCACCCGCCTCAGCCTCCCAAAGTGCTGGGATTACAGGCGTGACCCACTGTGCCTGGCCAGACACTTGTTTTTCATCTCTCTCTCTCTTGCTTATAAATCTTCTGTGATTCCCCATCACAAATAGAATAAAGCTAAAACATCTCCACTTGGCATTCCTGAGTTTAGCTGGCTCTATGTGTATAAAACTCTTTCTACGTTGCAATTCTCTTGTTTTAATAAATCGGTTCTATCTGGGCACCAGCCAAGAATAATCCACTGCGCGGTTACAGAAGAACAAGAATAACTTCAAAAGCACTTTGCAACTACCCCATCCAACTTCCTCATTTTACTCACTTCACAGATTCAGACAAAGATCCAGACACACTCAAAGACGTGGTAGGGTAGGAAGTGGAGATAATTCTGCTGCATTCTGAAAAACCGCACCATTAAAACAGATCAATTCCTGGTGTTCAGGGAACCATTTACATTGCTGATGAATTCATTACTTGTGCCACAATGCTTTCTTACCCATTGCTTGGCTGAAAAGAAAAACAGTCTCAAAACCCTTAAGTCCCCATTTTAACTTTTCCCCATATAGTAAAGCTGAAATGCAATAACAAACTCGCTTTCTGTTTTTGTCATTAACACAGCAATTTATTCCATTACTCCAAAACTAAAGTTTTGAAAACAAATATCAATTTCAATGTCTAATTTTGTTGCCTCTCTCTCTAACCAGTCCGTAAGTCTTATGAGATGTTTGCTCACCCTTCTATCTCCAGCAGTTCGTGCAGTATTTGGCTTGCACTGGCTCAAATGACAGTCCTTGAGTGAATGGATGGATGGCTCTTAGATACATGGTCTTCTCACTGCAGTATATGCTCATTCACTCTCGAAAGACTAACTTAGCAAATGGCACTGATTAAGGTGGAATGTAAAATCGATCCTAGTTATCCTGTGAAGCCTTAACAGGTATAGCACCAGCCCGAGGAAAAACTAAAAAAAAAATTTTTTTCTTCTGTTTTTGAGGCTGAGTCTGGCTTTGTTGCCCAGGCTGGAATGCAGTGGCATGGTCTTTGCTCACTGCAGCCTCCAACTCCTGGGGTCAAGCCATCCTCCCACCTCAGCCTTCCTAGTATCTGGGACTACAGGTGCACACCACCACACTGAGCTAATTTTTGTATTTTTTGTAGAGATGGGGTTTCAGCATGTTGCCTAGGCTGGTCTTAAACTCCTGAGCTCAAGCGATCCTCCTGCCTCAGCCTCCCAAAGTCCTGGGATTATAGGCATGAGTCACTGCACCTGGCCAAAACTGAATTTTGAAGTGTCATTTCCTAGGTCTTTCCTTTCAATCCCATTTTCTCCCCATTTTCAATATTTCCTCTGCCCTGACCATGTAATATTGTGGGACTATTTTCCCCTATAATTTTCATATCAGTATAAAAGTACTGAGAATAACAAAACATAGACTGCATGATATTTTCATCTCATTTTATTGTAAGCTTAATAGACCTTAAAGCAGTTAGTTTTGGGGCCGGGGGCGGTGGCGCAAGCCTGTAATCCCAGCACTTTGGGAGGCCGAGACGGGCGGATCACGAGGTCAGGAGATCGAGACCATCCTGGCTAACACAGTGAAACCCCGTCTCTACTAAAAAATACAAAAAAACTAGCCGGGCGAGGTGGCGGGCACCTGTAGTCCCAGCTACTCCGGAGGCTGAGGCAGGAGAATGGCGTAAACCCGGGATGCGGAGCTTGCAGTGAGCTGAGATCCGGCCACTGCACTCCAGCCTGGCGACAGAGTGAGACTCTGTCTCAAAAAAAAAAAAAAAAAAAAAAAAGCAGTTAGTTTTGAACTTTACTATGCATCAGAATCACCCAAGCCTCTCATTCAGATGCAGATTTTAGGGGCCCAGAGACTCTCATTCAGTGGATCTGAATACAGGGCCACAAATCAACGGTTTAAGCTCACACTGAATAGCACACCATGAATCACTACTTTAAGACATTTATAGACAATCAACCACATTTCGCCAGATTGTGTAATCATTTTCTGCGCAGTATTTTTCCAGTCTGCTTGAGGCTAGAGTAAAAGTCTGTGAAAAATTCATACTCAATATACTGTTAGTAATCTAATGCTTTAACATTGGAGGACATTTGCATTTTAAAGAGAATGCCCAAAGAGAGCAAACATTTACCTCAAAGCAATGAAACTCAAAGGTTGATTCTGAGTTTCAACCGTCATCATTAAAAATTTGGGCGATGGGTTGAGGTGTGGGGCAGTAAAAAGACACCCTCTTTAATATGCAAATGTACTCTTGTCCTAGTTAAATAAAAGAAACATTCCATCAGAGGAGTTACCTGTTTTCTCAGGTTTGTTTACACCGTGCAGTTTCAAATGTAGGCTTACTAATCTATCATGGTTTAGGCTACTGGTGAGAATAAATAATATGATTAACTTCAGTTCACTCTTATTAGCACCTCTGCCCCAAGATGTGTGAACCTGGACGTGTTTTATCTCCCAGAGTCTCCTTTGTTAAAGGAGAATGATTACAGCTCCTTCCTTGGGTTGATTAAGTGAGTTACTTATGCACTATTCCTAACACCTTACTTCCTATGTGGGAAGTACCCACTAATTGTCAGTCATCAGCAGTATGATGGGGCTGGGCACGGAGATTTGCAGAGACAAAATTCCTGCCCTTAGGGAGGTATGCACAGGTAGCCAAGAGAGCTAGAGGAGGGACACTTACCAGGATTGGAACAAAGAACGCCTCATGGAAATGACATCTGAGGGGTTTTGATGGATGGGCAGAAGCTTCAGGGAGGAGGATGCAGGGTCTATGGAAAAATATTTGGATAAAAACAACAGCTTGTGCAAAGTGATGAGTAAAAGCTTGGCTTGTTTAAGATAACTGCAAAAGTAGTTTAGTATGGATGAAATATAATTAATGGAAAGCAGGCAGGGATGACCTCGTGAGCCTATGACCTGGACAGACACACAGGGCCCCTTGTTCACAAAGACCCTGTGCTTTTTAAATGTTCTGTTGTTACCATCTTGAAGTTACTCATTTTTGAACAACAGGCCTTGCATTTTCACTGTGCCATGGGCCCTGCCAATTATGGAGCCGGGCCCGAGGGCAGATGTGATAGTACGCTTCATCAGAAAATGTGTAAGTGTAGGATTACTGGCAAGTTACTCACAGATAGGTAAATATGGGTATTTATAGGAGAGGAATTCATGTAAAAATTAATGTCAGTCCCAGAAAAAGTCTTGAGTGTCACGCATGTCCGTATGAAGAGACCACTAAACAGGCTTTGTGTGAGCAACAAAGCTGTTTATTTCACTTGGGTGCAGGCGGGCAGAGTCCAAAAAAGGAGTCAGTGGAGGGAGATAGGGGTGGGGCAGTTTTATAGGATTTGGGTGGGTAGTGGAAAATTACAGTCAGAGGGGTTGTTCTTTGGCGGGCAGGGGCAGGGGTCACAAGGTGCTCAGTGGGGGAGCTTCTGAGCCAGGAGAAGGAATTTCACAAGGTAATGTCATCAGTTAAGGCAAGAATCAGCCCTTTTCACTTCTTTTGTGATTCTTCAGTTGCTTCAGGCCATCTGGATGTATATTTGCAGGCTTGGGCTCAGGGGCCTGACCTTCCAGTCTTCTTATACTAATTAGAAAAATAAAACAAAATAGTGTGGAAGCGTTGGGGCGGTTAAATGTTGGGGGGTGGTATGGAGAGATAATGGGCGATGTTTCTCAGAGCTGCTTCAGGCGGGATTAGGGGCAGCGTGGGAACCTAAAGTGGGAGAGATTAAGTTGAAGGAAGATTTTGTGGTAAGGGGTGATGATATTGTGGTGTTGTTACAAGGAACATTTGTCGTATAGAATGATTGGTGATGGCCTGGATGTGGTTTTCTATGAATTGAGAAACTAAACAAAGACAGAAGGTCCGAATAAGAGAAGGAGAAAAACAGGTATTAAAGGACTAAGAGTTGGGAGGACCCAGAACATCTAATTAGAGAGTGCCCAAAACGGTTCAGCATGATTATTTGCTTGGTTGGTGAGTTTTTTGGGTTCTATCCTTGAGTTTTTTTATGTTGTCATATACCAGGCCAGATTGATTTAAGTAAAACAACACTCTTCATTTAAAATATACAGAGTCCTCTTTTTTTTTTAGCAGTGAGCAAGTCGAGGCCTCTGAGATTTTGGAGGAAAGAGAAATGCAAAGCCAGCAATTGTTTNGAGAGCCGGCCACTGCACTCCAGCCTGGGCGGCAGAGCAAGACTCCGTCTCAAAAAAAAAGAAACAGCTAGGAGATAGTGAGTGAGATTGATAGTGTGGTGGAGATAGCTGAGGAGAGGTAGAGGGTAGCATAAGAATGGATCGAGAATGAGAATGAGTATAGGCTGTGCGCAGTGGCTCACGCCTGTAATCCCAACACTTTGGGAGGCTGAGGCACGTGGATCACAAGGTCAGGAGATCAAGACCATCCTGGCTAACACGGTGAAACCCTGTCTCTACTAAAAATACAAAAAAATTAGCCGGGCGTGGTGGCGGGTGCCTGTAATCCCAGCTACTCAGGAGGCTGAGGCAGGAGAATGGCATGAACCCGGGAGGTGGAGCTTGCAGTCAGCCGAGATTGCGCCACTGCACTCCAACCTGGGCAACAGAGCAAGACTCTGTCTCAAAAAAAAAAAAAAAGTATAAAAGTAAAGAATAGGACTTCATCAGGGTGAAAGTAATAGAGTGTACCTTGCCACTGAAGATCTTCTATCTACTTCAAGAGAGACTTAAGGGTGACAGTCTGAGATAAAACCAGGAGCCACTGAATACCAAGAGCCTGAGAAACTGCTTAGGTGATTTGACTAATAAAGGCGGGTCCATTATCAGACTGCTTAGAGGTGGGAAGGCCATCCGAGAAATTATGTCTGACAGAAGGGAAGAAATGACTATGGTGGCTTTATCAGACCCTGTGAGAAAGGCCTCTACCTATCCAGTGAAAGTGTCTACACAGACCAACAGGTATTTTAGTTTCCTGACTCTGGGCATGACAGTAAAGTCAATTTGCCAGTCCTGGGCAGGGGCAAATCCCCAAGCCTGATGTGTAGGAAAGGGAGGGGGACTGAGAAATCCCTGAGGAGTAGTAGAATAGCAGATGGAATACTGAGAAGTGATTTCCTTGAGGATAGATTTCTACGATGGAAAGGAAATGAGAGGTTCTAAGAGGCGGGCTAGTGGCTTGTAACCTACATGGAAGAGGTTATGAAATGACAGAATAGAATGGGCCTGTGAGGCTGGAAGGAGATATTTTTTTGGTCTAAGAACCATCTGCCTTGAGTGGGGAGGTATTGATAGGTGGAAACTTCAGTGGGAGAGTAAATAGGAGTGACTGATGAGGAGAAAAACTGGCCATGAGGGACAGAAGTAGGAATACTGGCTGGTTTTTTAGCTGTCTTATCAGCATAATTGTTGCCTTGAGCAATGGGGTCTGAGGCCCTTTGATGGCCTTTGCAGTGAATGACTCCAGCTTCCTTTGGAAGTAAAGCAGCCTTGAGAAGAGTTTTTATTAAAGAGGCATTAATGATGGAGGACCCTTGTGTAGTGAGGAAACCTCTTTCAGCCTATATAACAGCTTGGTGGTGCAGGATATGGAAGGCATATTTAAAGTCAGTATAAATATTGACATGTGGTCCCTTTGTAAGAGTGAGGGCCCAAGTTAAGGCAAAGAGTTCAGCTTGCTAAGAGATAGTGGAGTAGGGCAGAGCAGTAGCCTCAATGATAAATGTGGAAGATACTATAGCATAGCCTGCCTTTGTTGGTGAGTGGCGATTAGGCCTGGTGGAACTGCCATCAGTAAACTAAGTGTGATCAGGGTGACGAACAGGAAAGAAGGAAATAAGGGGAAATGGAGTGAATGCCAAGTGGATCAGAGAGATACAGTCATGGGGGTCAGGAGTGATATCCGGAATAACGTGGGAGGCCGGATTGAAGTCCGGGTCAGGAACAATGGTAATTGTGGGAGACTGAACAAAGAGTGAGTATAGCTGAAGGACCCAGGGAGCAGAAAGTATATGCATCAGGTGGGAGGAAGAAAATAGATTTTGGAAGTTATGAGAACTGTAGAGAGTGAGTTGAGCATAGTTTGTGATTTTTAGGGCCTGTAAAAGTATTAGGGTGGTGGCAGCCGCTGCACGGAGACATGATGCCCAGCCTAAAACAGTAAGGTCAAGTTGTTTGGACAAAAAGGCTGCAGGGCGCAGTCCCAGCTCTTGTGTAAGAATTCTAACCACACAGCCCTGTACTTCGGCTGTGTGCAATGAAAAATATTGGGGCCGAGCGCGGTGGCTCAAGCCTGTAATCCCAGCACTTTGGGAGGCTGAGACGGGCGGATCCCGAGGTCAGGAGATCGAGACCATCCTGGCTAACACGATGAAACCCCGTCTCTACTAAAAAATACAAAAAAACTAGCCGGGCGAGATGGCGGGCACCTGTAGTCCCAGCTACTCTGGAGGCTGAGGCAGGAGAATAGCGTGAACCCAGGAGGCGGAGCTTGCAGTGAGCTGAGATCTGGCCACTGCACTCCAGCCTGGGCGACAGAGCAAGATTCTGTCTCAAAAAAAAAAAAAGAAAGAAAGAAAAATATTGGGATGAATTAGGGAGAGCTAACTAGTGTGGGAGCAGCTTTTAGGGCTGTTCTTAAGGAATGGAAAGAGGAGTGGGGAAAGGATTTAGGATCTATGGGGTCAGCTAGGTTTATCTAGAATAGAATAATGTGTTGTGGAGGGAGGTATTGAGGATAGGAGTGTCTATGGCTTTGGCACCACGGGGTGGCTAGGCAAGACAATTTGGTTGATAAGGTGCAGATCCTGACCTAACCTGTAAGGCTTGTCTGGTTTTTGGACAGGTAAAATGGGGGAATTGAAAGGAGAGTTTATAGGCTTTAAAAGGCCATGCTGTAACAGGCAAGTGATAACAGGCTTTAATCCTTTAAAGCGTGCTATGGGATGGGATATTGGCATTGAGCAGGGTAAGGGTGATTAGGTTTTAATGGGATAGTAAGGGGTGCATCATCCATTGCCAAGGAGAGAGTAAAGGTGTCCTATACTTGTGGATTAAGGTGGGGAGATACAAGGAGAGGATGTGAAGGAGGCTTTGAACTGGGGGAAAAGGCAGCAATGCGGTGTGGCTGTAGCCCAGGAATAGTCAGGGAAGCAGATAATTTAGTTAAAATGCTAGTAATAAGGGAACTGGGCAGGTGGGGATAACTAAAAAGGAGTGCATAAAAGAACATTGTCTAAGTTGGCACCAGAATTGGGGAATTTTAAGAGGTTTAGAAGCCTGGCCATCAATACCCACAACAGTTATAGGGGCAAGAGAAGCAGGTCCTTGAAAAGAAGGTAATGTGGAGTGGGTAGCCTCCATATTGATTAAGAAGGGGACGGACTTACCCTCCAATGTGAGAGCTACCCGAAGCTCGGCATCCATGATGGTCTAGGGGGCTTCCGAGGCAATCAGGCAGCATCAGTCTTCAGCCGCTAAGCCAAGAAGATCTGGGAAGAGAACCCTGGGCCAGAGTTCCACTCTGGGAGTGGCTGTCAGGTGAGTTGGACAGTCTGATTTCCAGTGTGGTCCCGCACAGATGGGACATGGCTTAGGAGGAATCCTGGGCTGAGGACATTCCTTGGCCCAGTGGCCAGATTTCCGGCACTTGAAGCAAGCTCCTGGAGGAGGAGGTCATCGAGGAATCCCTGCCAGCTGTGGATCAGGTGTTTGGAGTTCTTGTGTGCTGGAGATGTGGCCGGGGTTTCTCTCACAGTAGAGGCAAGGAATTGCAACTCAGAAATAATGGTGCTACTTGGCTGCCTCTTCTCTATTATTGTACACCTTGAAGGTGGGGTTAATTAAGTCCTGTTGTAGGGTTTGAGGGCCAGAATCTAATTTTTGGAGCTTTTTTTTTAATGTCGGTAGTGGGTTGGGTAATAAAATGCATATTGAGAATAAGATGGCCTTCTGGTCCTTCTGGATCTAGGGCAGTAAAGCGTCTAAAGGTTGTTGTCAAATGGGCCATGAACTGGGTTGAGTTTTATATTTGATGAAAAAGAGCCTAAACGCTAACTGATTTAGTAGAGGTTGGATAAAGAAAAAGGAGCATTAACCTTGACTATGCCTTTAACTCCAGTCACCTCTTTAAGCCAGACCCGGTGTGAGGAGGGGAGGTGATAGAAGGATTATAGGGTGGGGGAGCAGAGGCTGAGGAAGAATTGGGACCAGGCTCTGCCTGGCAAGGAGCAGCCTGGGGAGGACGGGAGAGGTCAGATGGGTCTGTAGAAAAGGAGGATTCAAAGGACTCAGAGCTTGGGGTAGAGACTGAAGGAACAGACAGGAGAGAAAAAAGAAAGATTTGGGATGAGTTGCATTGGGAGCAGAGACCAGGGAAGGACCAATGTGTAAAAGAATGCCTGGACGTCAGACATCTCAGACCATTTGCCCATTTTACAACAAGAATTATCTAGATCTTGTAAGATGGAGAAATCGAAAGTGCCGTTTTCTGGCTATTTGGAACCATTGTCGAGTTTGCATTGGGGTTAAGTGGCATTGCAGAAGAAAATAAGGCATTTAGGTTTTAGGTCAGCTGTGAGTTGAAGAGGTTTTAAGTTCTTGAGAACACAGACTAAGGGAGAAGGAGGAATGGAGGGTGGAAGGTTACCTATAGTCGAAGGAGGCAAGTCTAGAGAGAAGATAGAGTAGAGATACGGAGAAGGGGGGTGGTGAGCAGCCCTGGGATGCAATGTGGGTGAGCAGCCAAAGCAGGCATCCCTGCAATTGACTTGCCACCAAGGGAATGTGGGTGAATGACCAAGGCAGGCATCCCTGCAGTGATCAGACACCAATGGAGTGTGGGTGAATAATCAGGCAGGCCTCCCCGCAGTGATTAAACACCAAGGGAAGACTGTCTTCCCGAGTCTGTGACCTGCACCGGAGTTTTGGGTCCACAGATAAAATGTGTCTCCTTTGTCTCTACCAGAAAGGAAAAAGAACTGGAATGGGAAGAACAGGGAGATTGAAGGGTAGCAAGAAAGGCTGGAGAAGAGAGTGAAAAGACCACTTACCCAATTTGAAATTGGTGAGCTGTTCCTTGGGCTGGTTGGTCTGAGGACCTGAGGTCATAGGTGGATCTCCTCAAGGAGTGAGGGTGAGGACAGGGGACGTCTCCCGAAGGCGTCTTGTTGTCATAGGTTTCTGCACCAAATGTCACGCATGTCCATGTGAAGAGACCACCAAATAGGCTTTGTTTGAGCAATGAAGCTGTTTATTTCACCTGGGCACAGGTGGGTGGAGTTTGAAAAAGGAGTCAGTGAAGGGAGATGGGGTGGGGCAGTTTTATAGGATTTGGGTGAGTAGCAGAAAATTACAGTCAAAGGGGTTGTTCTCTGGCGGGCAGGGACGGGGGTCACAAGGTGCTCAGTGGGGAAGCTTCTGAGCCAGGAGAAGGAATTTCACAAGGTAATGTCATCAGTTAAGGCAGGAACCAGCCCTTTTCACTTCTTTTGTGATTCTTCAGTTGCTTCAGGCCATCTGGATGTATATGTGCAGGCTTGGGCTCAGGGGCCTGACAATGAGCTCCTTCTCCAAACTTTAGAACTCAGCAAGCAATAGTTTTTGCTTCACTTAGGTTTTTTAAGTCATCCAGATGAACATACATGAACTGTATCACACACTGGCTGTCAGTGAGGAATTTATCTTATTGTAGCTAAGAAAGTGTGTGATGTTTTATTCTTCTGGTGATGATTCTCCTCTGGAAGTCTCTTGTGTACCCTCCTCCACCAGAATTAATCATTGCTTCTATAATGTTCTTAGGGTATCTTTGTATAGGACACTTTAATAATTTTCAGAAAAATTCCTAGAAATGAAATTGCTAGGTCAAACAGGAAATAAGTTTTTCATTTTGATAGATATTTTAAATTGTCCTTTGAAAAGTAATTTTTTTTTTTT
>NW_016809830.1:3489671-3519365 GCF_001698545.2 Rhinopithecus bieti | reverse complement strand
AGCCACCTCGCCCGGCTAGCTTTTTGTATTTTTTAGTAGAGACGGGGTTTCACCGTGTTAGCCAGGATGGTCTCGAACTCCTGACCTCGTGATCCGCCCGTCTCGGCCTCCCAAAGTGCTGGGATTACAGGCTTGAGCCACCGCGCCCGGCCTTGAAAAGTAATTTTTAAATTGTCCTCTGAAAAAATACTTTTGCCAACACGATGTAATACCAGAAATTTTTATTTTGTAACTTGATAAATAGGATTAGCATTAATGCATTATTTAATTGCATTTCTGTTATTTAAAAAGAGGTGAAGTATCTTTTCATATATATATTTAAAAGCCATCTGAATTATTATTGTATTTTTTAAGACAGAGTCAGTCTCCCTCTGTTGCCCAAGCTGGAGTGCAGTTGCCCAATCTTGGCTCACTGCAACCTTCACTTCACTGGCTCAAGTGATCCTCGCTGGCCTCAGCCTCCCAAAGAGCTGGAACTACAGGTGCATGCCACCATACCCAGCTAATTTTTGTGTTTTTTGTGCAAGAGATGGGGTCTTGCTATGTTGCCCACACTGGCCTTGAACTCCTGAGCTCAAGTGATCCACCCACCTCGGCCTCCCAAAGTGCTAGCACTGCAGGCATGAACCACGGCACTCAGATGATTTGAACTATTTCTGTGAACTGCCTGTCCATGTTCTTTGTCTGCTTTCCCGTTTATAATTGGTCTTTGTAATTGATTTGTAAGAATACTTTATATATATTAAAGATAGTACACCTTGTCCCTCATATATTTACCAGCTTGTTATTTCCATTTTTCCAGGAAGAAAATCTTAATCTGTATGTAGACAAATTTACCAATCATTTCTTTGAAAGATTCTGACATATTTCATTTTAGAAAACCTTTGTACTCTGAACATAAACATTCTCCTGAATTTTCTTTTGAATTTTATGGTTTCACTTTAAAATATATTTTTAACATCTTCAAACACTTGGAACTTGCTTTGGTGTGATGTGTGAGTTAAGGAAACAAATTTTTTTCCCAATTGTCTCAACACCCAATTATTCAAAAACAAATTTTCCCTACTGATTCAAATTGCCATCTTCATTATAATTTAAATTCTCATCTATTTTGGGTCTCACTTGTAGTTCTCCATTTTGTTCCACTGATTTGCCTATCCATGTGTTGATGTGAAACCGGTTCAGTACTTATGGCTTTTATAATCTATTTGTTTATTTGTTTGTTTGAGACTCCGTCACCCAGGCTGGAGTGCAGTGGCATGATCATAGCTCACTGTATCTTTGAACTCCTGGGCACAAGTGATCCTCCCACCTCAGCCTCCATAGTAGCTGGGACTACAGGAGCATGCCACCACACCCAGCTAATTTTTTTATTTTTTAGTAGAGACAGGGTCTCACTATGTTACCCAGGCTGGTCTCAAAGTCCTAGACCCAAGCAATCCTCCTGCCTCAGCCTCCCAAAGTGCTGGGATTACAGGCATGAGCCACTGTACGTGGCCTGTAATCTACTTTGCTTTTTGATGGGGCTGACCCCTTCTCATTACTCTTGTTTTTCAAAAACTTTCTGAGTGTTACCTGTTTACTTTTCCATATGAACTTTATAATCATCTTGTTAGGTTCCTCCCAAAATCCTGTTGGTGACATGATCAGATCTGAATTTCAAAAAGATCATTCTAGCTACAGTGTGAAGAAAAGAGTATATGTAGGAAGACCAGCAAGATATGCAGAGGTTCACCAGAGATAAGGGGACCTTGGACAAGGATCGTGGCAGTGGAGATGGAAAGAAAACAGGATCAAGTGATATGGAGGAATAAGAATTGGCAGGACTTGGTGATGAATGTGATTTAGCAGGTTAGGAAAATGTAAGCATTTTTCTAGTCTTGCTTAGAGCAGTCCCAGACTTTAGTCCAATTCCAGAAAAGCCCCAGTCTGCACCAATCCAAAAATACAGAATTAGTTTTATAGTTGCCCTAAAAATAAGGGTCCTCTTGGAGAAGGACCTGGAGCTCTTCTGTAGAGAGATGTCACAGGTTCAGACAGGATACCCCTAACTGAATTGCCCTTTATGAGAGATACCAAACCAGCTCTAGAGCATTTGATAGGCTGAAGAGATGTCCCCATGACCCCAAGCCTCATTCTAAATAGCAATGGTGTATTCTGAGACATTCTATCACATCACATTTGGAGCCTGGAGATACAACTTGTGGTTGGTGAAGAAAAAAGTACAGTACCGCAACAGTTTTCCTTTCTTCGGTTCCTCAAAATGTTAAGCAGAATTACCATACCATCCAACAATTCCACTGCTAGGTATATATCCTAAAGAACTGAAAGCTGGGACTCAAACAGACCCTTGCATACTAATGTTCATGGCAGCATTATTCACAACAACCAAAAGGTGGAAAAAACCCAAGTGGCCCTCAACAGATGACAGATAAACAAGATGTGATATATACATGCAATGGATTATTCAGCCTTAAAACTGAATGACACTCTGATCCAGGCTACAACATAAATGATCATAGAAAACATTATGCTAAGAGAAACAATCCAGACAAAAAAGGACAAATATTATTTGTCTTCACTTCTATGAGCCCCTAGAGTAGTCAAATTTATAGAGACAGAAAGTAGAATGGTGGCTACCCAGGGACTAGATGGAGGGGGAAGAGGGAGTTATTGTTTAATGGGAATGGATAGTGGTGATGGTTGCACAACCTTGTGAACTTAATGCCATTGAATTATACACTTGCAAACTGTTAAAATGGGCTGGGCACAATGGCTCACGCTTGTAATCCCAGCACTTTGGGAGGCTAAAGAGAGTGGATCACTTGAGGTCAGGAGTTTGAGACCAGCCTGGCCAACATGGTGAAACCTCAAGTCTACTAAAAATGCAAAAATTAGCTGGGCGTGGTGGTGGATGCCTGTAATCCCAGCTACCTGGGAGGCTGAGGCAGGAGAATCGCTTGAACCTGGGAGTCGGAGGTTGTAGTGAGCCAAGATTGTGCCACAGCACTCTAGCCTAGGTGACAGAGCGAGACTCCATCTAAGAAAAAAAGAAAGAAAGGAAGGAAGGAAGGAAGGAAGGAAGGAAGAAAGGAGGAAGGAAGGAAGGAAAAAAGGCAGGAAGGGAAAGAAAATGGTTAAAATGGTAAATTTTATTTTATTTATATTTTACTACAATTAAAAAAAGTAAGTTTTTTCTTTCCTAGGAAAGAACTGGTTGGTCTTGGGAGAAGCACCTCCTCTCATCACTGGGACAAATTATGATCATGTGACCATGTTTATAAATCATATCTCTGCAGCCTAGGTATCACAGAGTAGGCAATGCATTCTCTCACACAAAATCATACAAAATATTTTGGGAAACAAACTGTAAAGCCTGCATCTCCGGAAATCCCCTCCCAAAGTGGCTAACCACAAAGGGAGGAAACATAACAGGGTGAAACCAAAAGTTTACAGTCAAAACTTAGAGTCCATGTTACTTCATTCTGTACTAGATAGATGTAGTGCAAATGTGCATTCAGGAATGATGGGATCGGAACATTTAAGCTCTCTTTGCTTTAGTCTTTGCTCTACATTCTAGAGATAGTCTTATCCCCAAATGTCTTTTGAAGCAAATAAGTTTGAAGCATTTGGCTAAACAAAAGCTGTTTGACTCAATTTTCAAACCACCTGAATATGAAGTTACCAGAATTAGTATCCATTGAAAATATCAGAAGACAGCTAGGGACAAAACTGAGTTACTATCAGTCAATGTGGTGTTACAAATGAACACTGAGCTAGGAGGCTGTCAAGCTGCCCACACTACTTCCATGACCCCTCCCCAAAATATTCCGGAGGACAGCCTTAGTGATCTGTCATAAAATATGGGAACATATACATGCATACATGCATGAGCAATCTATAGAATGAATAGTAACATGGTATCCAAAAAAAGGAAAGCATAATTGATTAATACCATGCTCATTGGTGGCTATCAATTGCTTATAGTGATGAATTTCTTTGGCCAAGTTCCACACAAAAAACAAATTTTTCTAAACACATAGTCGACATAGGATTGAAAAGTGTGCATCTGCTCAGCTGTTGGCTTTATGATAGGACATGAAGGGTAGGAATAAAGGCAAATGCGTCTCAAGAGAGGAAGGCAACAGTCCTTTCAAGAGTCACTGTTGGCCAGGCGCAGTGGCTTATACCTGGTATCCCAGCACTTTGGGAGGCCGAGATGGACAGATCACCTGAGGTCAGGAGTTTGAGACCAGCCTGGCCAACATGATGAAACCATGTCTCTACAAAAATACAAAAATTAGCCAGGTGTACAGTTACAGTTACATGCCTGTAATCCTAGCTATGTAGAAGGCTGAGGCAGGAGAATCAAGCCTCTCAGGAAGCTTGAACCTGGGAGGCAGAGGTTGCAGTGAGCCGAGATTGTGCTCCTGCATTCCAGTTTCTAAATTTCTAAGCATTATTTGTCTAATTGAGTGAAAAATGGCATTGGTAATTTAATAGGGATTGTGTTGAATCTATAAATTTCCCTGGGAAGTATGGTCATTTTAACGATACTGGTTCTTCAATGCATGAGCATGAGATGTTGTTCCATTTGTTTGTGTCATCTATGATTTCTTTCATCAATGTTTTGTAGTTCTCCTTATAGAGATCTTTCACCTTCCTGGTTAAATATACTCCCAGGTAGCTGAGATCATGCCACTGCACTCCTGCCTGGGTGACAGAGCAAGACTCCATCTCAAAAAAAAAAAAAAAAAAAAAAAAAAAAAATTGTAGCCATTGTAAATGGGATTGCCGTCTTGATTTGGACCTCAGCTAGATCATTATTGATGTATACAAATGCTACCAATTTCTGTACATTAATTTTGTATCCTGAAACTTTCCTGAATTCATTTATCAAATCTAATAGTTTTTTGGTGGAATCTTTGGGGTTTTCTAGATATAAGATCGTATCATAGCAAATAGTCTAATTTGACTTCTTTTCCAATTTTGATGCATTTCATTTTTTTCTCTTGCCTGATTGCTCTGGTGAAAACTTTCAGTACCATGTTGAATAAGAGTGGTAAAAGTTTTCTTGTTCTAGTTCTTAGAGGGGATGCTTTTAACTTTTCCCCATGAAGTATAGTGTTGGCTGTGGGTTTGTTGTATATGGCCTTTATTCTGTTGAGGCACTTTNAAAAAAAAAAAAAAAAAAAAAAAAATTGTAGCTATTGTAAATGGGATTGCCGTCTTGATTTGGTCCTCAGCTAGATCATTATTGATGTATACAAATGCTACCAATTTCTGTACATTAATTTTGTATCCTGAAACTTTCCTGAATTCATTTATCAAATCTAATAGTTTTTTGGTGGAATCTTTGGGGTTTTCTAGATATAAGATCGTATCATAGCAAATAGTCTAATTTGACTTCTTTTCCAATTTTGATGCATTTCATTTTTTTCTCTTGCCTGATTGCTCTGGTGAAAACTTTCAGTACCATGTTGAATAAGAGTGGTAAAAGTTTTCTTGTTCTAGTTCTTAGAGGGGATGCTTTTAACTTTTCCCCATGAAGTATAGTGTTGGCTGTGGGTTTGTTGTATATGGCCTTTATTCTGTTGAGGCACTTTCCTTCTATGCCTAGTTTGTTGAAGATTTTTACCATGCATGAAGGGATGTCAAATGTTACTAAGCATTTTTTCTGTGTCTATTGAGATGATCTGTTTTTGTTCTTAATTCTGTTTATGTGATGTATCATGTTTATTGATTTGCATATGTTGAACATTCCTTGCATCCCTGGGATAAATCCCATCTGATTATGTGTATTCTGTTTTTGGTTTTTTTTTTTTGAGATGGAGCCTCACCCTGTCACCTGGACTGGAGTGCAGTGGCATGATCTCGGCTCACTGTAACCTCCGCCTCCCGGGTTCAAGCGATTCTCCTGCCTCAGCCTCCTGAGTAGCTGGGAGTACAGGCGTGCACCACTATGCCCGGCAATTTTTTTTTTTTTTTTTACTTTTAGTAGAGACGGGGTTTCACCATGTTGGTCAGGCTGGTCTGGAACTCCTGACATCATTCACCATGTTGGTCAGGCTGGTCTCGAACTCCTGACCTCGTGATCCGCCTGCCTCGGCCCCCCAAGATGCTGGGATTACAGGAGTGAGTCACCGTGCCTGGCCGTGTATTATGTTCTTGATGTGCTACTGGATTCAATTTGCTCATATTTTGTTGAGGATTTTTGTGTCTATGTTCATCAGAGATACTGGTTTGTGGTTTTGTTGTTGTTGTGTCCTTGTCTGGTTTGGGTATCAGGGTGATACACCGCCTTGATTTTTCAGAATAGTTTCCAGAGGATCAGTATTAGTTCTTCTTTGTATATTTTATTTGGCCATGAATCTGTCTGGTCCTAGGCTTTTTTTTTTTTCCCTTGGGGGATTTTTTTAAATTACTAATTCAATTTTACTGCCCATTATTGGTTCATCCATGTATTAGTCCATTTTCATGCTGCTCATAAAGACATACCTGATACTAGGCAATTTACAAAAGAAAGAGATGTAATGAAGTCACAGTTCCACGTGGCTGGGGAGGCCTCACAATTATGGTGCAAGGTGAAAGGCACACCTCACATGCCAGCAGACAAGAGAAGAGAACTTGTGCAGGGAAACTCCCCTTTATAAAACCATCAGCTCTTGTGAAATTTATTCAATATCATGAGAACAGCATGGGAAAGGCCTGCCCCCATGACTCAATTATCTCCCACTGGGTTCTTCCCACAACACATGGGAATTGTGGAAGCTACAGTTCAAGATGAGTTTTGGGTGAGGACACTGCCAAACTATATCAATCCAGGTGTTCTATTTCTTCCTGGTTCAATCTTGGTAGGTTAATGTGTTTCCAGGAATCTATCCATTTCCTCTAGATTTTCTAGTTGGTGAGTGTACAGCTACCCATAATAGTCTCTAATGATCTTTTGTATTTCTGTGGTTTCAGTTGTAATGTCTCCTTTTTCATTTCTGATTGTATTTGGATCTTCTCTTTTCTTTGTTAGTTTACCTAGTGGTTTATCATTTTTGTTTATCTTTTCAAAGAACCACTTTTCATTTCAACAATCCTTTGTATTTTTAAATCTCTATTTCATTTAGTTCTGCTCTAATCTTTGCTATTTCTTTTCTACTGCTAACTTTGGGGTTTGGTTTGTTCTGGTTTTTCTAGCTCCTTGAGGTGTAACATTAGATTGTTAATTTGTGATCTTTCTACTTTTTTGATGTAACTTCTCACCTAGCGCTGCTTTTACTGTATCTCACATGTTTTGTTATGATGTGTTTTCATTTTCATTCTTTTCAAAAAAAAATTTTAACTTCTGTCTTCATTTATTCATTGATCCAGCGATTGTTCAGGATCATGTTGTTTAATTTGTATAGATTCCAGAGTTCCTCTTGATACTGATTTCTAGCTTTATTCCACTGTGGTCTGAGAAAATACTTGATATAATTTTGATTTTTTAAAATGTGTTAAGACTTGTTTTGTGGCCTAACATGTGGTTTATCTTGGAGAACATCCCATGGACTGATGAAAAGAATGTACATTGTAGTTATTTGTGGTTTGGGGGCAGAATGTTCTGTAAATGTCTGTTAAGTCTATTTGGTCTAAAGTCCAATATAATTCCAATGTTTCTTTGTTAATGTTCTGTCTCTATGATTTCTCTAGTGCTATGAGTGGGGTATTAAAGCCTCCTGCTATTATTGTATTGCTGTCTATGTTTCTTTAGGTCAAGTAATATTTGTTTTGTGAATTTGGGTGCTCTGATGTTGGGTGCATATATATTTAGAATTGTTATATCCTCTTGCTGAATTGATCCCTTGATTATTACATAATGGCCTTCATTTTTTAAATTATATTACTATTTTTGGTTTAAAGTCTGTGTTATCTTATATAAGCATAGCTATTCCTGCTCACTTTTGATTTCCATTTACTTGGAATCTCATTTTCCACCTCTTTACTTTTAGTCTATGTGTTTTTATGGGTAAGATGAGCTTCTTGTAGGCAGCATATAGTTGGATCATGTTTTTTAAATCCTTTTTGCCAAACTCTACGTTTTAAGTGGCACATTTAATCCATTTATATTAAAGGTTAATATCGACACAGGAGGTTTGTTCGTATCTTATTGCCGATTGTTTTCAAATCGTTTTTATAAAATCTTTGTTTCTTTTTTTTTCCTTGTCTGTCTTTGTGTTTCAATGAAATTCTGTTGTGTTGCCATTTGATTCCTTTCTTTTCCTCCTTTGTGTGGCTGTTTTATATGAGCTGTGAATTTTTTAGATTTTCTAGTTGGTGAGTGTACAGCTACTCATAACAGTCTCTAATGATCTTTTGTATTTCTGTGGTTTCAGTTGTAATGTCTCCTTTTTCATTTCTGATTGTGTTTATTTGGATCTTCTCTGTTCTTTGTTAGTCTAGCTAGTGGTTTATCATTTTTATTTACCTTTTCAAAGAACTACTTTTCATTTCAACAATCCTTTGTATTTTTAAATCTCTATTTCATTTAGTTCTGTGTGTCTTTTATATTTCTGTGTGTTTTCACAATGGCGAAAATTCATCTTTCATTTCCATGTTTAAGACCCCTTTGAGCATTTCCTGTTCAGCTGATCTAGTGGTGACAAATTCCCTCAGTGTTTGCTTGTCTGGGAAGGAGTTTATTTCTCCTTGATTTATGAAGTAAGCTTCTGGCAGGACACAAAACTCTTGGCTGACAGGTTCTGCTTAAGTTTAATGTTTTTCTGTGGCTGCTAATTGTTCAGATGTTTTCATTACAAAGTAATTTTAATGCCACTTTGGTGGGCTGTTAATCCCTTTGGGGGCCTCATGCAAGCGAGAGCCAGCACAAAGGATCAATTTAGGTCTTGTCCTGGGGGTTACCTAGAGGGGCAGCAAAACCTCAGTAGAGTAAGCCATAAATAATCTGAAGTTCCTAAGGGCTGAAGAAGAAGGAAATGGCCATCCAAAATAGAGCTGTACTTGCCCCAACTAGGGAAATTAGTAATGAGAGATACCCAGTGATGAGGGTTGGGTCTTTGAAGAACAGTCTATTAACATGGCCACCAGAGAGCTCTAAACATCTGCCAAGTTTCTAGAGCCCCCTGTTAGCTCAACATAACAGTACCAGCCAGGTAAGCATTCCTTGTACCCCATACCTCTTCTCCCTTCCTCAGTTTATGCTTGCAGGGTCAGAAAACACACTTGACAAACTGCAGAAGAAAAGGTAAAAGCCATCCATGCATGGTGGCTCATGCCTGTGATCCCAGTACTTTGGGAGGCCAAGGTGGGCAGATCACAAGGTCAAGAGATTGAGACCATCCTGGCCAACATGGTGAAACCTTGTCTCCACTAAAAATACAAAATATTAGCTGGGCGTGGTGGCAGGCACCTGTAATCCCAGCTACTTGGGAGGCTGAGGCAGGAGAATCACTTGAACCTGGGAGGTGGGGGTTGCAGTGAGCTGAGATTGTGCCATTGCACTCCAGCCTGGGCAAAAGAGTGAAACTCCGTCTCAAAAGGAAAAGAAAAAAAATAAAAAAGTAAAAGCATTAGATGGAATCATATGGAAACAGCTTACCTCATTCCTTCCTTACTGCAGGCTTTTCATCTGAGCTCGGGAGAGGAGGAGCCTCCTGGATTTGATTGTGTTATGATTACCCAAGATTGGATATTTTAATTACTAATTGCAAGACTTTTTTATTACACATGAATAAATGGCATAGTCATATTGCTCTAAATTTAATCGAGGGTGGGACAAAGACTAATTCCACAGACTACATTTAAAGCAGTAGTGGGAGTTAAAAGTAAAATTGCATTATAATTAGACCCTCCAAGTCCTGCCCGTTCAACTTAAGGTTACTCACACTACTGAGGTGAGATAGAAAAGTAGTTGGTGAATTTCAACTGGAAAAGTGTAGCCATGTGAAGGAACCTAGGAGTCTCATCTCTGTCCTGAAGTTAATCTGCCCAATGTCTCAAAGGCCTCAAGAATTGTTCTCAGGGAAGTATTAGAATGCAAATAAAACCACCATTCTACTTTTGACTAGAAATCCTCTGGTGGTTGCCTGAAATGGGGAGGTATTGTTTAATGGGTATAAGAGTTTCAGTTGGGGAAGATGAAAAAGTTCTGGAGATGAATGGTGATGTCACAACAATGTGAATGTTCTTAATGCCACTAAATTGCACACTAAAAAATGTTAAAATGACAAATCTTACATATTGTATATTTCATCACAATAAAAAAATAGCATAAGGATGATTTTTTATCCACTGGGAAAATAAAATAAAGTAATCATTATTAATTCTAAAACCAAAATAAAACCCTGATGGATGCTTTGCCAGTTAAAGCATCTTCAGAAAGATGACAAGAAGTTAGACATTGTATCCAGAGGGACAATTTGGCTTAGGCAGAAAAGGGAGATTTGTAGGCTCACCCAACTGAACTGCAGGAAGGATGGGTATGAGCTGGACCTCAGGAATGACGACAGCTGGGACTGGAACACCACCTACCCTTTCTCTGTCTCTTGTTTCTACTTCTCTCAGTGTACCAGCCACTTTCTCCCACCACAGACTGGCTTCTTCTGCACAGCCTGTGGGACATGGCCACCAAACAGCTCAGACTCATACCTCACAGTTTTGCCACCTGAGCAAACCCAAGATGTTCCATCTGGTTGAAGGTCAGGAGTATCAGGACTGAACTTGGGGAACATGCCTACCTGTAGCCAATCACTGAGTTAGGGAAGCAGATCAGTCAGAAACTGGGAGATCTCATTAAATCACACTGTGGAAAGCAATATTTCTGAGAACAGAGTACTACCCCACTCTAGGCAGACAAAACAGTAGCCACCATCCATCTGCACAGTCCTTCCCTTCTCTGGAACAGATCCCAAACAGTGCTGGGAAGACCTCAGCAGCACAGTTGGACCACCTATGTGCTCCTACTTGGGCATTCTGGATCACTGGATTTCTCAGCTAATGCTGGGTTGGCAGAAATGATGGGGAGGGGAGCAGTAGAATCCTGCCCTAAGTTGCAGCCAGTCATCTGAGGCCATTTTTTTCTTGTCAGTGCTATATCCCCAGAGGGTTGGACTTTTCTCTATTCTGTCATACTTTATTCAGACAATTTCTAGAACAATGTTGGCCAGTAGAGAAGATTCCCATCATCTTATCTCTATACCTAGCTCCAAAGATTCCCCGCCCCCAACCTTGTGAATCTCTGACTCAGTGTTATTAGTCTTAAAAACCCAGGTCCTGAACCAGACTATGCTGTGCTCCTCTTTGGAGCGAATCTTGGATTATCAAATAATCAAATAATGGCTAAGATTAGCCCTTGTTTCCCCATGTCCCTGCTCAGCGCCAGCTCTGTCTTCATCCCCTCCCAGGCTTGGCCCCCTTTCTGCTGAGATGCACCCTAGCCTGTTGCCCATAAAGGAATGTGAGAAAAGTATCTACACTTCTGAAGACAGTGTGCTCCACCCTTCAAAGCTTTAGAAAGATAAATTTAGACATAAAACCGGAAGTATTTCTCTGTGTGACTGACAGTGATCTAAGAGAAGTTATTGCCTCAAGATATTTTGAAGCTGTAGTGTGGGGAAGCAGTTCTCAAAGCCCAGGGTGGATCAGGATCACCTGGAGGGCTTATTAAGCTACATATTGTTGGGTCCACCCCAGAGTTTCGATTCAGTCGATCAGGGGATCAGAGGCGTGGCCTAAGAATTTGCATTTTTTTTAACTCTTTTTTTTTTTTTTTTTATGGAGATGAAAGTCGTCGGCTCTGTCGCCCGGCAGGGCCGGGGTGCAGTGCCAAGCATCGTCGGCTCACTGGCAACTCTGGTCCGTCCCGTCGGGTTCAAGCAATGCTCTCCTGGCTCAGCCTTGCTGAGCTAGCTGGATTACGGTGCCGTGCCAACCATATGTGGCTAATTTTTATATATTTTGGTAGAGACGGGTTTTGTCATGTTGGCCAGGTCTCGGTCTCAAACTCCTGACCTCAAGTGATCCGCCCGCCCTCAGCCCAGCCTCCCAAAGTGCTGGGAGTACAGTTGTGAGCCACCACGCCCAGCCAGAATTTACATTTTTAAAAAGGTCCCTGGCCGGGCGCGGTGGCTCAAGCCTGTAATCCCAGCACTTTGGGAGGCCGAGACGGGCGGATCATGAGGTCAGCAGATCGAGACCATCCTGGCTAACACGGTGAAACCCCGTCTCTACTAAAAAATGCAAAAATCTAGCCGGGCGAGGTGGTGGGCGCCTGTAGTCCCAGCTACTCGGGAAGCTGAGGCAGGAGAATGGCGTAAACCCGGGAGGCGGAGCTTGCAGTGAGCTGAGATCAGGCCACTGCACTCCAGCCCGGGCGACAGAACGAGATTCCGTCTCAAAAAAAAAAAAAAAAAGTCCCTGATGATGCTGATGCAGGACCACACTTTGAGAACCACTATGGTAGAGGTTTAGGAAGAGACAGAGAAAAATCTCTCTAGGCTACAAGACTGTCTGATGCTGAAGGTCTTGGCCTAGGTCAGCTAAGGTGCTCTTTAGGGCTGACATTCTGTGATTGTTAAACAGGTGACTAAATATGTATCTGTGTCAAGCTACTCTTATCATTAAACAATTCTTGACTGCTTACTTTATTAAAATATAAGAATTCCCAGGAGCTTCAGACCTCTGATCTATATATAACAGAACTTCATTAAATATAACTCACTAAGTAACTTAGTGAAAAGCTTGAACTATAGAATAGTCTAACTAATTGCCCTTTCAAATAGGCATTTAACAATAATTTCAACTAGCCTCCTACAAAAATGTTTCACAGCAAAGCTTTCACTGATGTTTTTGCAAAATGAATTTAATTACTAATTGTAAGGATTAGTATATAGCTGATATGTAAATGTCTTAGATATGATTTAAACTGTTGAGTCAACTGAACATGTACCTTCCTCTCTCACTTCCTCTAACAAATAAATCTTGTATTTTAATTTAATACTGTGTCCATTCTTCTGAAATAGCTGTTTATTCTCAATGTCTAATTTTAGACATATAACTAATATGTTACAATTTTCAACTGCCAGTTATTTAAATGCTGCCCCCTCCCTGACACAAATAAATCTTATTTACATATTATTTGCTTCATAAGTATTCCACCATCCTGCAGTCACTGTGATCATTGTCCCCAGCTAGTCTTTGATCTGTGATAATTGTCCACAGTTAGTCTTTGATCATATGTTCTCCCGTCTGGAGGAACTAATGTCCTTCCAACTCTGCCCAGCCTTCAGGGTACAATTTCGGTCCCTACTTTTCTCTTAGGCTTTCTTCAGCCACTGTAACTTTAAGTTTCTCCCTTATCCGAAATCCCTTGCCACTTAGAACCTCAAGAGTAAAGGAACCTCAGAGAACATCTGGGCCACACTGCCCTCTGATTAAATGTGTCTACAGTGTACCACACCCAGGAACTCCCACACTCCGAATGAACAGCCTAGTGATCAGGAGCTTTCAAGCAATTTTTGGCACCTAACACTTTGTGAAGAGTCTGCTAAACTCCCTCTATCACAAATCCCAGAAGACTGAGAACAGGTTATCCTTGGAGGCGTGTAATACAGTATTTAACCACCTTTCTACCTGAGTGTGCATACCTGCAAAGGGTAATGTCGATATTAACCAGGAATGATCATGGCTGTCACATTTAAGCTAATAATAATAAAGTACACAATTTATTATGCAGAAAGAATCATGCCTTCATAATCAGTCTTCACAAAGATTCCTTTAACTCTCTGCACCCACCATTCTTAATCCTAGAAAATTATTTCTCTTTGCTTTTTGCTCATCCATAGGTCCTTTGACAAAAGTCTCTGGAAAACTATTGAACTACATACATCAACAATACAGAAGTCCTAATGTCCAAAACCTTGCTTGTCACTTTTTTGCGTGTATAATTTATCTCCTCAACTAGATCATATTAGGCTTCTAGAAAACATGAGTTCTGTTTACATTTTGTGCCCCTTGACAGCTGTATCTGAATGGAGTTAGGATCTGGAAGCCCAAGTCTCCTTGTCAATGTCTGCTTGGTTCCCAAGGACATATGCAAATGAAAGAGGGCCATGGTACACAGAAGACATTGCTGGAAAGTGTGCTCTTTTTACTATTGGGTGAGTCATCTGCTGAAATCTTTATAATAGACTTCTACGTTGATGGAATGGGTTGGACAAACAAGGAACCACCATTACTCCAAGGCTCAGAGCAGAGTGCACAGCCATTCCCAGAACTGCTTCATCGTCTCAAACAGAAACTCTGTACACATTAAACAATACCTCCCCATTCCCTTCTCCCACTAGCCCCTGGCAATCACTTTTCTACTTCCTGTCTCTATGAATTTGACCATGCGAAGTATCTCCTATAAGCAAAGTTGTATAATATTTGTCCTTTTGTGTCTTATTTCACTTAGCACAATACTTTCTAGGTTTATCCATGCTGAGCATGTGTGAGAATATCATTCCTTTTTTATGGGCCAGACATAGTGGCTCATGCCTGTCATCCCAGGTGTGGGAGGGATCATACACCGTTGGGAGACTGACGTGGGAGGACGGTTTGGGCACAGGAGGGGTTCGAGACTAGCCTGGGCAACAAAGGGAGACCCTATCTCCAAAAATAAAAGAGGCCGGGTGCGGTGGTTCATGCCTATAATCCCAGCACTTTGGGAGGCCGAGGTGGGCTGATCACTTGAGGCCATGAGTTTGAGACCAGCCTGGCCAACATGGCGAAACCCCATCTCTACTAAAACATACAAAAATCATCTGCGTGTGGCGGTGCACGTCTGTAATTCCAGCTACTCCAGAGGCTGAGGCACGAGAGTTGCTTGAACCTGGGAGGCAGAGGGTGCAGTCAGTTGAGGTGGCGCCACTGCCCTCCAGCCTGGGAGGCATAATGAGACCCTGTCTCAAAACAAAAACAAAACAAAAAATAAAAACAACAAACAAACAGACACTTATTTAAAAAAAAAAAAAGAATGTCATTTTTTATGGCTGAATATCATTCCATTGTATAGATATACTACGTTTTTTTAAAAGAATTTTCAATTTTTTGGGGTACGTACCTAGCAGTGGCATTGTTGGATCAAATGGTAATTCTATGTTTAGCTTTTTGAGGAATTCTTTTTCCCTCATGTAACTCTTAGGTGCAGCCAAGGGAGAGGAAGGAGCACTAATATGGCCAGTATTCCTCTTAAAACCTAAGAGTAGCCAGGCGTGGTGGCTCATGCCTGTAATCCCAGCACTTCAGGAAGCCAAGGCGGGGAATCACAAGGTCAAGGAACTGAGACCATCCTGGTCAACCAACGTGGTGAAACCCTGTCTCTACTAAAAATACAAAAATTAGCTGGGCGTAGTGGCGCACACCTGTAGTCCCAGCTACTCTAGGGAGGCTGAGGCAGGAGAATTGCTTGAACCCGGGAGGTGGAGGTTGCAGTGCGCCGAGATTACGCCACTGCTCTCCAGCCCGAGCGACAGAGCAAGACTCTGTCTCAAAAACAAAAAACAACAACAACAAAAAACCTAAGAATGTACTGATTGGTAGTTGGTAAATATTATTGAATGAATTTCTTCATAAATTATATGATAGTCCAATGCATTTGTTATTATCCCACATTCAAAAAACTATTCTGTGGATTAATGTAGTTATTACCCTGTTGAAAATCCCATTTTCCATTTGAAATAAAATCCCAATTGAAGTTTCTACCCATAGTTGAAATATGTCCCCTGTGATAATTTAAGTATCAGAGTTTCTTAATGATTTGCTTTGTAGATAATAAATTAGGCCTGATTCAAGACTTTTCCTATCACAGTGCCATTTCTGTAATAATGCCTGGTGTTATTCCTGTTGTAATACTAATGCTCAGATAGCTTCTCTTGAAAAGAAAGGAGAAGTTGTCTATATCCATAGGAACAAGCACATATAAATGTCTTCCATCTCATAAAGCATTGCCAAATTAACCTTTTCTATCAGGCCCCAGCATTTCTACCTGAAAATCAACTGCAAGGATGCTTTACTACATGATAATATATCCTTTCTACCCAAGCAGTGTCTGCTGTAAGATATCAACCACCTTTTGCAATGCACTATTGCCCATTCTGCAAATTGGACAGTTTCTTCAGAATTTACAACTTCTGTTTCAATGTAGGAGTCAGGCGGGATGCTCTACGCAGAGACAGGGATGGGTACAGAGAGAGAGAAATACATGCAGTCTCCCTATAAAGGTTCTTCAATCCCATACCTCAGTGTATACAAATCTGTAAAAATGTATACATGGATAAACATGTATCAAATACAGAAATCCCAAAGTGAACTTTGGGAGAAAAAAAAAAAGACAAAGTTGCCAACCAGTCTGAGCAATAGTGAAAACCACTGTTGTCTCAAATAATTGATCAATCTCTTACCTTTTTCTTGTTGCTTTACCATTTTTTTAAAATGTGTCTGAAGTTTTACAACCATTCCTGGATGTAAAGGAACGATACTGGTTTGGGGCATCAGCTGGGGTAGGTCAGGGGGATAGGAAGAGCAGAGGGGAGTCAGTGCCGCCTGGACAGTTGATTGAGCTGAGAGGAGAAGTGGTAGCACCTGTGAGTTTTGAGCTTTACTAGGTACATTCTAAGATAGCACTTTCTATAGGAAAATCCATAGAACACTAGTTCTGGGACACACTTAGCAAAAACAGGCCCAGTAAGTAAAAAAGTCTGGAGACACTCTATATACTGGTGAAGCCACAACATATTGCAGTTTCTTAAAGGTTCTGAGACATACAGAAAAGAAACCTGAAAAACTTTAACACAGGGTTTACCAAATTAGTTTTGCCATGGAGCTCTTTTTGTAAGTAATGCATTAATAATGTGTTTCAAGGAACTGGTGTTCCCTAGGACATAACTTGGGGAATTTTGCTCTAGAGCAACTGGATACTCTTGCAACCATTGTTCTTATATCCCTGGACCTTCAAACCCTATTATTATTATTTTGAGACAGAGTTTCACCCTTGTCACCCAGGCTGGAGTGTAATGGCACAATCTGGGTCACTGCAATCTCCGCCTCCCAGGGTTGAGCGATTCTCCTGCCTCAGCCTCCCAAGTAGCTGGGATTACAAGCATGTACCACCATGCCTGGCTAATTTTTTGTATTTTTAGTAGAGATGGGGCTTCACCATGTTGGCCAGGCTGGTCTCAAACTCCTGGCCTCAAGTTATCCGTCCACCTTGGCCTCCCAAATTGCTGGGATGACAGGCATGAGCCACCATACCCGGCCCTTCAAACCCTATTCATTCCTCCTAGAGTTCTAAGCCCTTATTCAACCACAGCTTCTCACAACTCTCGTTTCCTTTTATTAGCCACTTTTCTTTCCAAGACAATGGGTATCCCATTCCCTTGAATGCCACCTATTAAAATCCACCTCCTGCACCTTTGCCCCTTCTCATTTCCTCCACTTGGAACATATCCATCCCTTCCTTCAAGATCCAGCCCTAAACTCTGACTATAGGAAGCCTTTTCTGAAGAAGTCCACTTACATGGAACGTTCAGTTATTTAAATTATCCTTTATTTCATGCTAGTATATCACAGAGAACCTGCTGATGATACAGTTACATGAATCTTCTCTTGGGAATAATTTGTTATCTCTACCTTTCACACTTACTCATTTAACAACAAGGCTAAATCTAATACCATTGCCCTCTCTACTGCACATTTACTACATTCCATACACCAGAAATGTTTGTTTCATTTCCTTCTGACTAAACCAAGTAGAATGTAGAATAACACATTTGAAAGTTGGCTGAGGCAGGTGGATCACCTGAGGTCACGAGTTCAAGACCAGCCTGACCAACATGGCGAAACCCTGTCTCTACTAAAAATACAAAAATAAGCCGGGCATGGTGGCACGTGACTGTAATCCCAGCTACTCAGGAGGCTGAGGCAGGAGAATTGCTTGAACCCGGGAGGTGGAGGTTGCAGTGAGCTGAGATCGCACCATTGCACTCCAGCCTGGGCAACAAGAGTAAAACTCTGTCTCAAAAAAAAAAAAAAAAAAAAGTTTAAACATTCTTTAAAGTATAGTGATTCATGCAACCAGACACGACCACAGACTAGTAAAAAATAATCCCAAATATGTGTTCAGTTTGCCCCTCCTTTCCATGCCCAGTGTTGTGGCTCTTGGTGGAGGCCTTTGTTTCCCATCTACATTATTAGAATACTTCTTGGACTTCCACTCTTTCCCCTCCCCACACTGCTGCCCAAGAGATGTTTCAAAAACCCAAAAGTGAAATCACTATCCCGCTGGAAATATTTCAATTACTCTCCACCACTTAAAGCAGTGTTTCTCAAACTGTAAACATTTAGCAGCTTTAGGGGTTTTGACATATCCACAAACCACCTGTACTCTTGGGCATTTAATACACTTCCTTAAACAAAATCAAATTTTTACAAGTAAATTTGATATAGTCCTAATCAATACTATTAGTTGAAATAGCAATTTTGATTGGCAGCTATTTTTCTTTCCTGTATTAATGTATAACTACTACAAGAAAAATGTTCATCCATGTAAAACTTAAGAGCATCTTGTATAACACCAGTGGGGCATAGATGGCTCTGCGGTAGGTACATTTATACAGAATAAAATCTCAGGATTTTGGCATGACATAATCCAGTCTTCACTGCCTTTTATATCTTGGTCTCTGTCCTTTTCCTATCAGTATCCCCAGCTCTCCTGGAGCAACTGCAGTTCTCCAACCTTGCTGTGATATTTTCCGGCTCTGTGCTTTTATAGGATGGTATTTTATTTTTTTATTTTTGAGACAGAGTCTCGCTCTGTCGCCCAGGTTGGAGTGCAGTGGCATGACTTCAGCTCACTGCAACCTCCACCTCCCAGGTTCAAGCAATTCTCTGCCTCGGTCTCCCGAGTAGCTGGGATCACAGCTGTCTGCCACTTGCCCGGCTAATTTTTGTATTTTTAGTAGAGATAGGGTTTCACCATCTTGGCCAGGCTGGTCTTGATCTCCTAACCTCGTGATCCACCCACCTCGGCCTCCCAAAGTGCTGGTATTACAGGTGTGAGCCACTGCGGCTGGCCTACAGTATGGTATTCTTTCTACCCTGTTTCCCAAGCCATCCCTCTCATCTTTCCACATGGACCAAAGGGCTCTCCCCTGGATTTGTATACTTCTTTGCTATCAAAAGAGCACTCACTCCTACCATTCCTTGTCTTAAGCAGATATCGGGTTTGGTCAACATTGTATTCTGCAAACTCTAAGGGAAAACTGGTGAAGACTGAACTGTGGTGTGGGAATCCCGCCTAGTTCATCTGCCTGGGTTGTCTTCGACTTTGTCTCATGACTAGGCTATTTTACAACTCTGAGGTCAAAGCGAACTTGCAGAAAACTGATAGTGATGCAAGTGAATCTTGTTTACAATTAAATAAATTCTGTCAGGTGGAGGTTCAATTGCATTCCCTCCTCCACTGTGGAAGCAGCCAGTTTTGCATCTAGGAAGCAACTTCATTTCAACGGGCTGACATATTTATCTGGTCTTTGGGTTCTCCTCTGAAGTAATTGTAACACCTTTCTGATTCCCTTGTTAGTTAATGAGTTAAAATCTCTGATATGTATTCATTGCATATTTGTTGCATCATGATTTAAACTTTCTTTTAGAAACTATTCTTAAGGCCGGGCACGGTGGCTCATGCCTGTAATCCCAGCACTTTGGGAGGGCCGACATGGGTGAATCACCTGAGGTCAGGAGTTCAAGAAAAGTCTGGGCAACATGGTGAAACGCTCTCTCTACTAAAAATACAAAATATTAGCTGGGCATGGTGGTGTGCACCTGTAATCCCAGCTACTCAGGAGGCTGAGGCAGGAGTATCACTTGAACCTGGGAGGCGGAGGGTTTCAGTGAGCCGAGATCGCGCGCCATTGCACTCCGGCCTGGGCAACAAGAGCATAACTCCATCTCAAAATAAATAAATTAATCAAATGAAAACTATTCTTTAACAGTTTGTATTTGATTCAGAGTCTGGTGCCCCATGAATATGTGTTCATGATGGAATGATTGAGTGAATGAATAAATTTAGACAAGTAGGTGTAGACTTCCCATGGTCAGGATCAAATATTTAGGTCTGGATGATTCATCATGAAGGAAGGGTGTAGAATACTAGTATGACGCTTAGCCACCATTACAAAGTTGAAATCGAAATGAGAAAATTTTCCTAATCCTTCAGAAGATGGTGGCAAGAATGGGCTGCAAGGGATGTGCTGAGCCTGTGTCTGTGGGTCACCTGAGTGGCCCCTACAGAGACTGAGTCAGAGAGGTCACAAAGTGGGCTGAGCATGGAATAAGGGATGGGAGACAATGACGACTTTTTTTTTTTTTCAGACAGTCTCGCCCTGTCACCCACGCTGGAGTGCAGTGGCACGATCTCAGCTCACTGCAACCTCTGCCTCCTGGGTTCAAGCAATTCTCCTGCCTCAGCCTCCCAAGTAGCTGGGATTACAGGCGTGCGCGACCACACCCAGCTAATTTTTTTGTGTGTATAGTAGAGACGGGGTTTCACCATGTTGGTCACGCTGGTCCTGAACTCCTGACCTCGTTGTCTGCCTGCCTCGGCCTCCCAAAGTGTTGGGATTACAGGCGTGAGCCACCGTGCCTGGCCATGAATGCCATTTAAGCCACATAACTCCTGCTTCCTTTCCCTCCATTGTATACAGATTCAAGGACCAGCAGGTTTTCTCCTGCACTGAGTCTTTTAAACCCTGTCCAACTGTGAAATAATACATCATTCTGGCATTTTTTTTTTTAGTTGGAGTACCATCTATAGTTAAATTGTATAAAGGAAAAAAATCCTATGAGTCAGTTTCCAGATCTATGAGTGCTTTGAAGATTACATCAATGGAGTTCCATATACTGAAACTACAAGCTTCCTGCCAATTGTCTGGATTTACAAAGATCTATTTCACTTTGAACTAATGAGGAAGAACTCCCAAGGTTATTATCTATAGACATGCATGAACTTTTAAGGGACATTTAAAAGCCAGATCTTTACCCCCAATTTTTTTCCTATATTCATATAAACATAATGATTAATATAGAAAAGGAAGCTGAATTACTTATGTTGTTCCCAAAACTGATGTAGTAACTTTGAGTACTCATATACAATGCACATACTTCTCCCTGACACTATGTAATACTGTTAAGTAATATTATTTTCCACTTTTTACAGGTGTGGAAACTGAAGCTCAGAGAGGTTAAGTAGCTCACCTAACGTCCACCACTAGTAAGTGGCAGCAGCATCAAGTCCCCAACTCAGGACTAACTTTAAAGGTCACATTCTACTACACCATTATCCCCGTAAGAGAACCACAGGAGTGAAATTATGTCATAGAAATATTAACATTTGGTTGAGGGAAGAAAAAGACCAGTCAAAAAATGTAATGTCAGTTTGGGTAGAGGATGGAGGGTGGCGGGTAGAGTGACTGGATAGGTTATAAAATTTTTAGGTGGAAAAAAAGGTTGGGAGTAGGGTAAAACGAGGGAGGCAGTCACTTGGGAAGCAGGGGGAGGAGGGTACAACTCCAGGTCAAAACAGTGCCCAGCTGAGCTATATTGGATAAGCGTAAATAACACTGGCACCCATTTAACTCATATGTACACATGAGAGGTTGCATAAGCAACACTTTGTACACGGCAGACTTTTCTAAGTCTAAATTTAGAAGACCATTGTTGAATTTAAATTAAAAGGCAGGTTCCAGTAAAGACTAGATGTGATTTCCATAATTGGCAGATGCAGGTAATAGATCCTCAGAAAATATTTGTTCAATGATTGAGGACAAAACGGGAAGGCACCTGAAGTAGTTGGGAAAGGCTTGCCAAGTCAAACTGAGTATGAAATGGCACTTGTATGTGTAAGGGTAATAGCATTTAATATCTACGATGTGCCAGTTACCGAGTTAAGTGCTTCACATAGCCAACAACTCTATATAAACTATTTTCAGTCCTGTGTTAATAGATCAGGCAGAGAAATTAAATAACTCATTCAAGCTTCTAACCCTTGAAGCCAGCAGATCTTTCCGGGTCCAAAGGTCATGCTCTTAGCCATCGCACTGCAGTCTGAATCCTGAACTTATGCTAGAGTGAAGTTTAAGGACTGCTTCTGCTAGAAAGAGGTGGAGACTGTATGGCGCACCTACCTCGCCAACATGTGTAAGAATATAGGTATCCAAATTATTGGTCAGAAAATCCTGCTGCCTTGGGTGTTGAAAAGCTAATGGCAACAGAAATTGGGCCAGGAAGCCTTGTGTAGGGAACTATCTGACTGGTCACATTTCGTAAGTTACTTCCTCTTTTGTCCCAAACGAAGCCATAGTTTTCAAAGGGATAACGGCCTTGGATGTTGCTAAGAGTGGCAGAGAGAGCTCAGGTGTCATCCATTCCGGATCACTCCAGGGAAGGGCATCCTCTACAGAGTTGTCTGCTTTGACGACGAAGATTGCGGGGGGCAGTCTGACCCGGGAAAACCAGATTATTCCCGCTAAATACAATCATTTCCAAGATCTGATTAGCCTTAAATATGCCACAGCTCAGTTTGCAAAGTAGTAATTTTTTAATAGTCAAAAATTTTGGCCAATTCCAACTCAAGTATCCGGATCTCTAGCACTACTTCCCTCTAGCAATGCCATACACATCTAACCCTAAAACGAGGAAGCGTCCGCTGAGGTTGCCCATTGCAGGATTCTGGTGTGTCGCTGGGCACATGCAAGTTCCTGAGTCAGGGGAGAGCGCCCACCGGAGACTGCGGGCGGGAGCCGGCGACGGAGAACCGCATGCCCAACTCTCTGGCGTGAGTACGCAGGCCTCCTCCCACGGTCTCGGGAAGCCCAGACGCCGCAGGCTTCCTCGCCGTAGAGGAGCTGCCGGGGCGTAGTTCCTCCACCGCTTCCTCCTCCAGCTGCACCCAACCCGTCCTTTCCTGCTCTGTATGGCCTCCCCACCTCCCGGGTTTGAAGCGCGCGCCACGGCCAGCCCGGGACGGCAGGGGCAGGCGAGGGAGGCGCACAGCCGCACGCACGGTCGCTGTAGGCAACCCCGCCCCGCCCCTCGAGGCCCAAGGTCCCGCCCCTCGAGGCTCCGTGCCTCGCCCCCCGGGTGCCCCGCCCCTCTGCGTGGCTGGCGTGGCCGGTAGGCCCGGCTCCCCCCGGCAAACCTGTCTAGTTGGGGCGGGGAGCGGAGCTTCCTCCTTCGAGGGCCGTGCCGCGCTGCCAGATTTGTGCTTCCGCCCCTGCCTCCGCGGCTCGGAGGCGAGCGGAAGGTGCCCCGGGGCCGAGGCCCGTGACGGGGCCGGCGGGAGCCCCGGCAGTCCGGGGTCGCCGGCGAGGGCCATGTCGCTGTTGGGGGACCCGCTGCAGGCCCTGCCGCCATCGGCCGCCCTCACGGGGCCGCTGCTCGCCCCTCCGGCCGGCGCGACCCTCAACCGCCTGCGGAGCCGCGCTGCGGAGGCTCAGCGAGCACCTGGAACCAGGCGGCGCCGAGGGCCGGGGCTGGAGGAGGCTGGCGGAGCTGGCGGGGAGTCGCGGGCGCCTCCGCCTCAGGTGAGCTCGGGGCCGCGGCAGGCCGGGCGCGCGTGCCGAGCGAAGTGGGCTCCCGTGGGGAAGTGGGGGTGCCGTCGGCGGGGCTGAGCGCGGCAGGGGCGGCCGGCGTGAGTGAGCGGAGGTGGGGAGGACTTCGGTCATTGAGACGAGCGGAACCCAGCAGCGCCCCGGAACGCCTGGGATTTGAGAGCGGAGCCCAGGGCTCCGGAAGGAGGAGGCAAAAGTGGCCCAGCGGCTGCCTCGCTCCCTTTTCCCACCCCCGCCCCTGGATGAGAGGGAGAAGTCGAGGTTGACCCCGGAGAATAGTGAGAGAAGGAAAGCTGTCCGGAGGCCCCTGGGATGGGGCAGTCATCCAGAGGACTTAAAATGCAAAAGAAAGGGATGTGGACACTGCCCTGGGAGACCTAAGGAAGGCTGGGAAGAAGCGCAGGCGAGGTGATGAATGCAGAGGGTGGAGTGCAGGAATTCATGAACATTTTGCAGGGTATTGGAAAAGACTGACGCCGAACTCATCATCTTCCTCCATCAAACCAGGTTACCACGTTCCCTTCTTGACTTCACCATGAACATGAAACTCGAAGTAAAACTATTTTCCTTATTCGGTTTGGAATGACTGTATTAGGGTTCCTGAAGTTTTGGTCTGGAGACTCCTTTACCCTCTTAAGAATTATTGAGGACCCCAGAGAGCTCTTATGTGGGTTCGAGATAATACATACATGTAATATATACTGATATTTACTGCCATTGAAATTAAAGCTAAGACATTTTAAAATATTAATTTATTTAAAAGAACCCATTACATGGTAGCAGAAATAATACTTTCGTGGAAAAACAAATTTTCCAAAACAAAAAAGTCAATTAGAGAAGTGGCATTGGTTTTCATTTTGAAGATCTCTTTAATGTCTGGGCTTAATCACAGAGCTGAATTCGTTTATGTGCTTCTGCATTCAGTATTTTGCACTATTACAGGTCACAAGACACTGGAAACTGCAGTGTCCACTCCTGAAAGAATGAATGAAAAAGCTAAATAAAATCTTAATATTATTATGAAAAATCTTTCTGACCTTGTGGACCACGTGAGAGGATCTCAGGAACTGCACTAGGGGTTCCCAGACCCCACTTAGAACCATTACTTTGTACCATTGTTGTAATTTTGGCCTGCCTTTGAACCCCTTAGCAGTTTTTTAAACTTCTCAAATGACTATGATTTGTCTTATAGTATAATTATTTGTACACATCTTTATAAATGCCCTAAGAACAGAAACCGTCTCTTAATATTCTGTTATGTGTAGAAGTTAGTAAATACTTGATGAAAGGGAAGTC
Organism: Rhinopithecus bieti; assembly: GCF_001698545.2. Classification (NCBI taxonomy): domain Eukaryota; kingdom Metazoa; phylum Chordata; class Mammalia; order Primates; family Cercopithecidae; genus Rhinopithecus; species Rhinopithecus bieti. Next base: position 3,494,433 of record NW_016809830.1, on the reverse strand, counting down.
ATTTATTGAAAATGGTATTAAGTGCTTACTATTTGCTAGAAATTTTAGAAGATAAAAAACTAACAAATATTAAATTCCTAATCATAAGGGGTTATCCAGTAATGGACTATTATTTGGGGACCTTTATAATAACATTAAATGCTGTGTTGGGTATGAATGATAATGGATTTTTGTCATTTATTGAGGACATGGTATGTACCATAAAATGTACTAAATGTTTACATGCTGCTGCTGCTGTTTCATTCTTCTTTATTCTTCTTATTTTTGCATTATCTTTTTTTTTCCCCTCAAGATGGAGTCTTGCTCTGTTGCCCAGGCTGGAGTGCAATGGTGTGATCTTGGCTCACTGCAACCTCCGCCTCCCGGGTTCAAGCAATTCTTCTGCCTCAGCCTCCCGAGTAGCTGGGATTACAAGCATGTGCCACCACAGCGCGCTAATTGTTTTATATTTTTAGTAGAGACGGGATTTTGCTGTGTTAGCCAGGCTGGTCTTGACCTCAGGTAATCCGTCTGCCTTAGTCTTCCAAAGTTCTGGGATTACAGGCATGAGCTACCCTGCCTGGCCACATTATTTTCTTAAACCCTCCTGACAACTCTCAGTTTCAGAGTTTGGGATTGAGGCAAAGGGTAATAGTGACTTGGGATTATTGCTTGTGCAAAGGAGTAATGATGTAAGGAGGGAATAACTAGCAAGACCTAACAGAGAGGTGGCATATTTTTTTTCTGTTCTAGGAAAAACACGTTGGGCTTTTGGATACGCAAAAAAAAAAAAAGTCAATACTGTTATGCTAGGTCCATAAATTTCTGAATTTCTGGACTTACCATAATGTAAAAAATTGTCTTTGGGGGCAGATCTCCAGAGTATTACAGTGTTAAGAGTACTCTAGTTAGGGAAGGTTCTGGGCTTCCTGAAGAAAGCCGGGTATGGAGGACTCCTACATGGCCATGAAGGAGGGAGAAGAAAGTCAGCAAGGCCCTGCCAGGGCAGAAGCGTGGCTGCTGGAATCCAAAAGCAGTGGATACTTGATGTTGGATGTTGTGTTTTCTTTGCCTGCCTTCGGTCAGTTTTTGTTAAAGGCTACAGAATGGTCTTAGCTTTGTTTGGGGGAACTAAAGGAAAGATTTGCGGCCACTTTTCTGTGGAGTCACACAGAGAAGGGGACAGTTGCCTAACAAGAGGTGGCAAGCACAAAGGGCATGCAGTTATGGAATCTTTGAGAATTTGGGGTGGGAAGTCTGATGAGAGGCAGATGAATTTCACCTGTCTTTCAGGGTGGTAAAGGTTAGTTTTGAGGAGGTTGGTTGCAGTGAGAAGTGTTGGAGAATTTGGGAACGTTAAGCTCATCCTTATTGAGATCAGAAGAATTAAACTGACTTTTTTCAAAAAGCAGCACTGAGAACTTCGGGGCTGGACAGTGAAGCAAGGTCAGCTGAGGATGCTTACTCTATTTAAGACAAAAAAGTTACTGTAAAGTGATTTCATACTGATGGGGGAGGATCTGTGATACTAGAAGGTCCTAAAGGTATTTTTTCCCTGGTGCCAGAGACAGGAATTACGGTGTGAGCGTCTAGTCCGTGTGGATGACAAGTCCCACGAGGCTGTGAAGTGCTTTCTGGATCTGCAGCCCTAAATCTCGAAATGTTGCCCATTCTGTTTCTTTTTCTTCTCTTCACTTTTTTTTTTCTGACACTTTACATCTTTCCTCAAACTGGGTGAAAATTTAATAATACAAATAAGTAAACCACAAGAAAAGAGCCCGTTCAAACTGTCTACAAGGGATTAGGAATAATTGTAAATGTTTTCATTGCTGATGACTCACAGTGAATCCTTGTTTATAGCTTAGTTCCCCACAGCCATGTACATTTGGGAATGCACTATAGTCAAACTCAGCCCTAATTCCATTCAAGACTGACCTGGACACCCTTTGCTGTTAGTGTGGATAGGCACAGACTCTGAGGGTCTTGCCCAAGCTATATAAATTCTTTGGTGGCATGGAACATCAGAGCCCTAAGGATGGCAGACCTTACAGGAGGCATTACATGCTGCCTGAAATTCTGTTAAGTGGGGAGCTTAGAAATGAGGCTATGGAGCCTGGACCAAGGAAAAACAGTCATTGCATACCTGCTGAGTAGAAGGTGCACTTTTAGCTGCAGAAATCCTGCTCTCACGCAGTTTATTATAGGAATGAGAACATGTAGAAGGCTCTAACAAAAGGTTTCCTCCCAGCCTAGGAAACATACTGAGACCCTGTTTCTACAAAAAATAAAAAATTAGCTAGGCATAGTGGCACACACCTATAGTCCCAGCTACTCTGCAGGCTGAGGTGGGATTGCTTGAGCCCAGGAGTTCGAGGCTGCGGTGAGCCTCAACAATTTTGACTGAAATTCATTCAGTAATCATTCATTTATGCATAATGTGGACAAGACAGAATTTTAGGTATTGATTTAGGTATTGTCAGCCTCCAGCGTGGTCGACAGAGTAAGACCTTGTCTCTAGAACAAATAAACTAAAAAAGGTTTCCTTCCCGCCCTCTTGGTCTTATCCTTCAGTCCCACGGCTTTACATTTATTTGGGTTGATTACTCCTAATTTCTATTTCCAGCCCGTTTCTCTGCTTTGAACTCCTAGATTCATGCATGTAAACACTTGTTTGCTATCTTCTCTTGAATGACCAAGAGACATCTTAAATGTAACATGTCCAGAATTTAACCTGTCTTTCCTTATAAACCTCTTTCTTTCAGTTTCCGTACCCTCTGGTTGTTGAGGCCAAAAACTTCGAAGTCATTCCTGACTCCACTTGTCACACACAAATCATTTTTGTCAGTACATCCTGCCTGCTGTACCTTCACTATATGTATGTAGAGTCCAACCTCCACTGCTGGCAGACTGGACCAAGCCACGTTGTCTCTCAACTAGATTATTCCAGTAGCCATTTAACTTCTCCCTCTTTCGCTTTGCTCCCACCCCAGTCTGTTATCAATATAACAGTAAGAATGATTCTTTAAAAACATCACATCAAGTCTTACTCCTCCTTTGCTCAAAACTCTCCTATTGTGGCCATGCGTGGTAGCCTCACACCTGTAATCCCAGCACTTTGGGAGGCCAGGGTGAGAGGATTACTTAAGCCTAGGACTTCAAAACCAGTCTGAGCAACATAGACCCCATTAAAAAAAAAAATGCCAACTCTCCTATTGCTTTTCCATCTCAGAGTAAAAACACCATTAGCTACCAGTTCAGTCTTCATCCTGATATCTTCTTATCTCCATCCCTCTCTACTCTGGTCACATGTGCCTTCTTGCCTTCCTTTGGACACAGTAGTCTTTGTACTTGCTGCTTACTCAGACTGAGATGGTCTCCATAAGTAACCACATGACTTGTTCACCTCACTGAGCTCTTGTCTGATCATAATATTTAAAATTACCCCCTACATCTGCTCAGTGTTACCTGTCTACTTGCATTACCCTAGTTTCCTCCAAAACGCTTATGACCATTGGCTGCTTGGATACATACACAAAGAGATATCTCTGTGTATATTTAAATTTATGTCTGTACTTCTCTAGAATGAAAGATCCAGGAAGATACAGAATTTTGTTTCCTGCCGTATCCTCAACACCTAGAAAAAACGGTGGCCTGTTTTAGGTGATTGATAAATAGATCAAATTAATGAATAAAGATTCCAAATAGTAAATATACCAAGAGGAGAAGCGGAAGAACCTAAAAACAGCATTATGGTTTGTCCCCTAAAGGATGTATAATACATTCTATTTGATTATATATTTTAAAGATAAAATAGAGATATTTTAAAAGCAAAGTACATTTGTTTCAGTAATAAAGCAGTTTTAAATAAAATCAAAATTCTAAATTAGGACTTTCAGAAACTACTTCAAAGCACACTCTTACAGGAATGTAACTTAAAAAGGAAAGAAAGAAAAGTTAGGTCTGTATAAGCATCATCTTAGCTGAAAGCCAGTGCCCATGTGGAAAATCAGTAAAACAAAAAGAGATACAGTATCTTCTTTTTCTCCTGTGCCTCTTGTCATGGAAGATAAATCATCTATAGTTCAATTTGAGCTTTGTTCTTTTGGGGGGAAGGAAAGCCAAGTGTTTTTAATTTTCTCTATATCAATATGACATTAATTAAAGCATCACTTGGTTGCATTTGATAAGATGGCTTCTTAATTTCATTTGTCAGATCCTGGTAAACTTCTGAATCATAAAAATTATATTTAGCATACAGCATCCTTATTTTTACAAATCTCATTCTAATTATTTACAAAATTGGTAATCTTTGTATTGTTCCTAACACAGGTTCTTTCACTTGGGCATTTCAGAAACTAAAATAATAAATAGTAAAATAAAGTTTCACAAAATAAGAGCACTAACAGGCAGCTTCAACTTTTTATGTATTCTGTCATCATAGTCACCATTGTTTCTTAAAAGAAAGAACACTTTAACACCTAAAAATAGAAAATATAATTTTAGAATAAAAGACAGCTTTATTGTCCTTATTTGTATCATTTTACCTTGGACTGCAGATCGTGCTGCCACTGGTCTGCAGTCCAGAATTTCGGGCTGGTTGACCTGTGATATGATGATTCACATTTAACAAGAATGGCATATTGAATATAATAAAATTGAACGAAGATGCTTAGAAAAGAATACCTAGTAAATATAGTGATCACAGGAGGCCTTCGAGGACATTTTCAGGTTACCAAAATAATAGTTACTCAAAATTTTTTTTTTTTTTTTTTTTTTTTTTTTT
>NW_016809830.1:3440592-3488867 GCF_001698545.2 Rhinopithecus bieti | reverse complement strand
AATACAAAAAACTAGCCGGGCGAGGTGGGGGGCGCCTGTAGTCCCAGCTACTCGGGAGGCTGAGGCAGGAGAATGGCGTGAACCCGGGAGGCGGAGCTTGCAGTGAGCTGAGATCCGGCCACTGCACTCCAGCCTGGGCGACAGAGCGAGACTCCGTCTCAAAAAAAAAAAAAAAAGAAATTAGCTTTAATATTCTTTTAATATCCCCATATTCTTATTGCATAGTAAGAACTAACCTTTATTGAATGTCTGTTACCTGTCAAGCACTGTGTTAAACACTTCTTACATGGATTAGTTATTTAATTCTAACAACTCTATGAGGTAATGTTACTAATGAAATTAATTTGATCATATACATTTTTTCCATATGAAATCAACATCGTTGAATTATAAATCTTGGATGACAGTATAAATGGTATGGTAGCATCTTAATAAGACTACTCAAAATGAATGAAGATTAATATTTCAAGCAATAAAATAGCTTGCTAACCTTGATTCTGTCACACCCCGGCACTATTATGTTTCACCCCTTGCATCTATTCAGGCTTTCAGCCTTGACAGTTATGATTGAGATTCATTCAGTAATCTTTCATTTATGCATACATAATTAATATGGACAAGACAGAATTTTAGGTATTGAGGGATTTTATGTCTGTGTGTGTGTATATACACACATGTCTGTTTAATATGCTGGGGTTTCTGTTTCAAGGAGTTTACTATAATCTAGTTGGATAAAGAAGCTTTTCTTCATGCTCATGAAGAAAAGCTCACAGTTCTGAGGTTAAATTATGGAGATAAAACATGAAACAAGTCTGCACATGACTGCCTAAGGCCCAAATCCAGGCTGCTACTTGTTTCATATAACCCATGATTTAAGACTGGTTTTTGTGTTTTACGAATTGTAAAACAAAACAAAAAACAACAAAGAAGAATGTGTGATAGAGACTTTATGGCCCAGAATATCTAAAGTATATACTCACTGGCCATTTAGAAAAACAGTTGTCTATAAAATTAGTGCAGTTAGAAGACTGTCTATAAAGTGTGTTTGATGGACTGATGTGGTCTAGGAGGACCTTATAGAGAAGCTAGAGTTAATATGGGACTGTAATTGAAATTGGCAGGAAAAGGAGCAGGATCTGCAAAGATGGATGAGGTATGAATTTTACAGTATATCACGCAGATTATCTAAACACTTTGGTTGGCTGTTGTTGGTTATGTTTCTTTGGGAAAGTTTTTGTGTCGTTGATTGCTTGGTTTTTACTTGATTTCTTTTGTCTCCCCTTGAATGTTTCGTACTTGTATTTTCCCCTTCTATAAAATGATTACAATTCATATCATTGTTCCATTCTTCCTGGCCTTCTGTGATCTGATCTTAACCTGTCTTTCTAATCTCGTATACCACTACTGCACACAATAACATGGAAAAGGAAATTGTATATGTATGTTAAATACTGGCATTTTAAAAAGAATAGTTTTAACAAAAGGACAATAAGACACTCTTTAAAGAAAGAGTTAGCAAACTATTTCCGTAGAGAACCCAATGGTAAATATTTTTGGCTTTGCAGCCAGGTATTCAGCTCTGCTGTTATATCAGGAGAGCTGCCATAGACATTTGTAAATATGTGAATGAATGAGTGTAGCTGTGCGCCAATAAAACTTTATTTACGGAAATCAGGTAGCTGAACACATTTGGCCCACAGGCCATGGTCCCTGCAGTGGGATATTTCTAGGTACTTAGAAGTACTATGGTTTCTTTTTTCTTTTTTTTTTTAAGAGAGTCTTGATCTGTTGCCCAAGCTGGAGTGCATTGGCATAATCTCAGCTCACTGCAATCTCCGCCTCCTGGATTCAAGCGATTCTTGTGCCTCCTGAGTAGCTGGGACTACAGGCGTGCGTCACCACACACCAGCTAACTTTTGTATTTTCAGTAGAGACGGGATTTCACCATGTTGACCAGGCTGGTCTCAAACTCCTGGCTTGATGAGATCCGCCTGCCTCGGCCTCCCAAAGTGCTGGGATTACAGGTGTGCGCCACCATGCCCAGCCTAAGTACTTTGAATGTCAATAGTACTGGTTCTCTTTCTAAATATACTTTTTAAAAATTATCAAAAGAGCCAGGAGTGGTGGCTCCAGCACTTTGGGAGGCAGAGGCGGGATTTTCGCTGGAGCCGAGGAATTCGAAACCAGCCTCGGCGACATAGCAAGACACCATCTCTATTAAAAAAAAAAAAAACTATCAAAAAATAAATGCACATAAAAAAACAACCATACAAAAGGGGTTATAGTGAAAAGTAGATCATCCAGCCATGAGCTCTACTGTCTTACCCTCTCTGAGGCAACCATGGCTATGAGTTTCTTAGATACCTTTTCAAAGTTTACTCTCCATGTATAAGAACACACACAAATGATCTTGGTAATAGCAAACACTGTTCTGTATCTTCCTTTTTTTGTATGAATATACACATAGACGTACTACCTTGTTAATGCAAATAGTGTAAAATATACAGTTGTTTATGTTAATTCATTTTTCAGTATGTCTTGAAGACCTATGCCTTTACCTCAGGCTCAGTTTTTTGTACTGAACTAACAGTATTTCATTTGATATGCATGCCCTACTGTATTTAAACTAGTAATTAAGGATATTTTAAATATTTTTTCATTGCTAACCTTGTCACATTGATTGTTCTGTCTAGTGTCATTTTCGAGACATTAGCCTCTCTTCCTTTCAGAGCACTACCAACACCGTTTGTATACATGCATGTTCTATGATTTAAGATGTTTTGGCTCCCTAATGGAATGAGTGCATATTTCTTTCACTCAGGAGGCAGCAAAATGTAGCCTACTGGGGCTTCATTTGGGGCCACTTTGTATTTCACCATCTTTGAAGAAGGAGTAAGGAAATTTTTCTGGCCTTGCTATTCCCCATTCCTAAATTAAAGGCAAAAAACCTTTAAGTATCAAGGCTCAATTTCTCTCACATCCTGTTTCTGGGTTTCTCATTCTCCTGATTTAATAATCATGGGAGCTGAGTGGGAGAAGGGAATAAAGAGGGATTCGCCATGGTGAAAGAGGAGGAAAGGATACTTGCAGTCATTATGTGAAAGTTTGTCACCACCCACCCACTCACTTGTGATTTATTCTGTACAGCACCACGGTGGTCCAGAGGTATAGCAGATGTAGCATGTGGAAGAAAGCTGTTGACTTGAATTCTTTCTGTTGCTTTCAGTTGCCTAGACCTGGAGCAGTGTTCTCTTAAGGTACTGGAGCCTGAAGGAAGCCCCAGCCTGTGTCTGCTGAAGTTAATGGGTGAAAAAGGTTGCACAGTCACAGAATTGAGTGATTTCCTGCAGGCTATGGAGCACACTGAAGTTCTTCAGCTTCTCAGCCCCCCAGGTAGGTTTGGTTCTTAGGAGTTCATGGAGCCAAACTTAGAAGAAAATATCTCTTTTTGACCAGGTGAATGGTGTTAAGTATTTTTGGAAAATGTAAATGTGTAGTGCCTTGTTTGCTTTCCCAAGCTAAAGAACACATAAAAAGCAAATGCAGCACATGAATATTGGTTGGGTTGTGGTTGAAGAAACCAGCTACATGAGACATTTTGAGATAGTTGGAAAATCTGAATATAACTACATATTTGACATATTAAGTAATTATCATATGATAATGATGCTATAGGAGAATGTCCTTTTTTTTTTAAAAGGAGATGCATTTTAAAGTATTTAGGGAGAAGATTCCTATAATGTGCATTGGAATAGTGCAGCCAAAAAAATGAACATATATTTAATCCTATATATCTGTATAGATGAGGTAAAGCAAGTATGACAGATGTTTAAGTTTTTTTTGCTGCAGTGAGGCTTTTGAATGTTGAAATGGTATACATCAAAACCACATATAACTCAACCTTATAACCTTATGAGTTTTTCCTGAATTACCAATATTGGGTGAGGCTTTGCACTTCCCACATCAGGTGAGGCTTAGGAAACAGTCCATCTTCTCCATTCAGCTCCTCTCTTCTCAGCTGCAGATAGAGTTGGTCTGCAGCAGTGGTGGGAGGCAGGAGGGACATGCCATCGAAGTTGCCTGGTTGTGGCAGCACTGCAGGCCTCCTTCCTTACCCAGGGGTCCAGTGGCCATTATTTGTCCCACCGGAAGCAGAGAGGCTGGTTGAGCTTGGAAGGGCAGTGGACAAAGGACCTGATGCACTCCATTTTACGTGGTTTTGATATATACCATTTCATTATATAACCAGCTTGGTTATGATGTATTTTTAAGTTAAAGTTACTTTTTTATTGTTAGTTGTGGGATAGGGAATTAGGAACACATGGTATAGTGCTATGCTGTCAGTTACATGTACCAGAAACCCCAACTCAAATAGACCTAATAAAGAGAATACATTTCTCCTTCTAATTGAAAAGCGTAGAGCTGGTTTGGCTTCAAGAGAATCAAGGAACAATCCTGTTCTCAAGGAGTTGGTTGGTTTTTGTCTTTGCTCTTCCTTTCTTGGCATTGGCTTCCTTCCATGACTGACTTTCCACATAACCCAAGATGTTTGCTGGCTGTTTCTGGGCTCTTCATTCTTGTCCCAGCAAAACCCAGAGAGTTCATCTGGTTAACTAGCTTTGGTCACGTGCCTAACTCTAAACCTGTCACTGTGCCAAGGAGATGGAATGTGCTGACTCCCTGGCTTGAAGCCGGGAGGGGAGTTGGGTTGAGTCAGCTTTCCTGGAACCACATGGATCACCAAACAAAACTGGAACTATTAGAAGGAAAAAGGAAGCAGCAGATACTGGGGAGGTAACTAGTTTTCTATTTGTAGTTTACTGCAAATGGAAAGGGCCCTGGATTATAAATAAGGAGACTTGGACTCCCAGTCATCCCTGCTTTACAAGGCCCGCTGTAGGTGGTGAAATAGGCCTCTGATAAATGCCCTATGAATGTGATACACACTGTATTGGATGCTTGCCTTCTGTTTCCCAGCGCCTCTTCGTACCAACAGGGCTGGGGTGGGAATAAGTAGCTGCTAATGCCACCCTCCCAAATGCAGCCATTGACTGGCACCAAATAGTAAACTTTCTTTTTTAAACCTGGCCCATTACTGATAGAAACAGTAGACTTCCTAAAGTGGTATTTACTAATTATTATATTGCTGGTACCTGAAGCAGCACCCAGGAGTTGTGACATTTGAAATCTACTAGTCTAGGTTTCATGCTGGTAAAGTCCGAGTTCTCATACTTAGTATAAGTCTCATACTTAGTAAAGTCTGCTTTTACTTACTTTAGTAAGTTCTCATACTTTATGGAATACTAGGGCCTCTGAAAGCTTAGAAAACCTTTCTGGGAAGTAAATATAACATGTATTTCATTCTCTTTTTCAATAATTGTGCTTAATTACCCTAACCATTGTTTGCCAAGGCTATAAAATGAACATAAGTATTCTCTACCTCGCGGAGTTATAGGAGCTACATGAGATGATGCTGTGTTGAATTTCATCTATACAATGACAGGGGCCTCGTATCTCTTTTGATTTGTGTTGTGATCACTGGCCTGAGATCTAGGGTTTTGGAATTTTTTTAAGGTTCCCATATGTGAAACCAGGCTTGACTGAAATTGAGTCGTATATTTATTTAGGTATAATAATTTGCCTGAATTTTTAAAATAACACTGTATTTTTATTTTTGACAGGCCAGCAACTAATAAAGTGCCACCCTAATAAATATTAGTAATCTTCCTTTGAAAATCCATTTTGCTCATTGTGGTTTTTTCCAAATAGGATTAGCACTTTTCTATCAATGTTCCCCAGTGCAGATTATCCTGATATTTGGCTTACAGGCTTTCTCAAGATTATCTTATAGGGCTTTTTTGCATTTAAGGAGAGAATAGGAAAAGAAAAGCAGTTTCTTTTCTCTTTTGTTTTAATTTTCTCTTCAGTCCATTTATGAGCTGTAAGGAAATATTATTTGTTTTGTTTTTTAAGTTTTTTGTGAGAAATGTCTTGCTCTGTCTCCCAGGCTGGAATGCAGTGATATGATCTCGGCTCACTGCAGCCTCTACCTCCTGAGGCTCAAGCAATCCTCCCACCTCAGCCTCCTGAGTAGCTGGGACTACAAGCACACACCACCCAGCTAATTTTTTTTATTTTTGGTAGATATGGAGTTTCGCCATGTTGCCCAGGCTGGTCTTGAACTCCTGGGCTCAAGCAATCCACCTGCCCTGGCCTCCCAGAGTGCTGGGGTTACAGGCAGGAGCCACCACCCTGTTTCTATGTTACCACTTGTGCACTTTTTCTGTGAGGTTTTCTGTCATGTTAGCCATATAATATCCTTAGGAATTGGTTGTTGCTTGAATGTTAGTTGTTGATTTAACAGCAAATATTTTGGGATCTAATAAAGCTCAGTAATTTTAGGAAGAAGTAATTAATTTGTTAGCTTACTATCTGCATCTAGTATGAATAATCTAAGCTTTAGTCTTTTTTTTTTTTTGAGATGGATTTTCACTCTTCTTGCCCAGGCTGGAGTGCAGTGGCGTGATTTTGGCTCACCGCAACCTCCGCCTCCTGGGTTCAAGCAATTCTCCTGCCTCAGCCTCCCGAGTAGCTGGGATTACAGGCATATGCCACCACGCTCGGCTAATTTTGTATTCTTAGTAGAGATGGGGTTTCTCCATGTTGATCAGGCTGGTCTCGAACTTCCGACCTCAGGTGATCCACCCGCCTCGGCCTCCCAAAGTGCTGGGATTACAGGCGTGAGCCACTGCACCCAGCCGACTTATTCTATTTATACATAGTAGAATAAAGAAATATAAGAATTATAGAGAAGAATTTTAATATTTTAATAAAGATATTGAGAATAAAAGCTACTGTAATTATATTAAGAAGATAAGCTCTGATAGAATCAACTTAATTGGTGGTTTGCCTCATGCATTCAGTGAAGTTTGCTGTATTGCAGTGCCTTTGCTGTGCTAGGCATTATGCTAGGCACTGTGAGTTCAGAGATGAATAAAGCAATAGTTTCCACCTGCTGATAGGTCATAGTTTAGTAGGGGAGACAAACATGTAAAAGATCATATCCAAGACAGTTGTAAAAAATATATATATGGTAAGTTTATATGATCTCCAGTTTTCCCTCTTTGCTATATTCTTGAGTCTTAGTGAAAATACAAAATAGAAATATACTAATGTTTTCTCTTTTTTGCATTAATACTATTTCATAGAAGGACATTACTTCTTATTCCGCAGGAAGTCTGATGATTTTTCTCGGTCCTTACAGAGAGAAGCCTGGTTTGGGCTGTCCTGTGAACTGGCCTTTGAGGTCTAAATGCAGGGAGAAGGGGAAACTTTAGATTTCTTTTGATTAAATGAGAAACTATAGTCTTAGGTTGCCATAGTCTGTTCCAAGTGATGGTTCCAACTACAGTCAGAGGTAGCTCTGAGAGGTAACTATCATGTGGAGTTTCTCTGTCTTTTGAGAAACTGACCAAGTTTCTTTTCTGGATTTGTTTTGGTGCCCAGAAATAGCTAGGGCAGTATCCATGCATCTCTAAGTAGAACAGTTTCTGTGATGAGGAGCCAGCTTCAGCAGCCACTCAGCATGAAGTCTGAGTGTAAACTCCCTCTGGAATTGTAATTTTATCTATTTTCTGAAGGAGCCTCAGAGGATCGAGGTTTACTCTCTGTTGCTTTCTCTCTTGCTCCTCAGTCTGCTCTTACTTGAATTATATGATAGAGAAATCGCTTCTAGTTTTTATGTGTGGATGGTGTTCATCCCATTTTCCAGTGCTAGTAAATTGTTTCCCTACTTTTATTCCTTTGCTCATCTCAGTGGGAACTGGAGAAGGGGGTTAAATGAATGTGTTGAAATGGTTTTGAACCAAAGGTCTGTAATGATTTTTTTTTTAGATCTTATTTAAGTTTCAAAGACTGATTCCAAAGCAACCAATATTGACATTTGTGTTATTGGCAAATGCAGATAGACTTAGATGTGTAGTTCAAGGTGCTTTTGTTTCTTTTGTTGTTGTTGTTTGCTTGCTTGCTTTTTGAGTCTCACTCTGTCACCCAGGCTGGAGTGCAATGGTGTGATCTTGGCTCACTGCAACCTCGTCTCCCAGGTTCAAGTGATTCTTCTGCCACAGCCTCCTGAGTAGCTGGGATTACAAATGCGCGCCACCACACCTGGCTAATTTTTGTATTTTTAGTAGCGATGAGGTTTCACCTTGTTGGCCAGGCTGGTCTCAAACTCCTGACCTCAGGTAATCCGTCCACCTTGGCCTCCCAAAGTGCTGGGATTGCAGGCGTGAGCCACCACACCCAGCCTATTTGTTTCTTTTGTTTTAAGTGAAAACATTGTGAGTGTAGAATTATAGGCTTCATCAGTCCTAGTTACGTACACCACGAAATGGTTGCCTGGAGAAGTGATGCCCTTAACCTGGAATGGGCAGACCAGAGGCTGAACAATGGGAGCTGTTCAGAGAGAACATTCTTTTTTTTTTTTTTTTTTTTTTGAGACGGAGTCTCGCTCTGTTGCCCAGGCTGGAGTGCAGTGGCCGGATCTCGGCTCACTGCAAGCTCCGCCTCCCGGGTTTACGCCATTCTCCTGCCTCAGCCTCCCGAGTAGCTAGGACTACAGGCGCCCGCCACCTCGCCCGGCTAGTTTTTTGTATTTTTTAGTAGAGACGGGGTTTCACTGTGTTAGCCAGGATGGTCTCGATCTCCTGACCTCATGATCCGCCCGTCTCGGCCTCCCAAAGTGCTGGGATTACAGGCTTGAGCCACCGCGCCCGGCCGAGAGAACATTCTTGATGTGGGTCTCATTAAGATGAATCCCAAGTTGCTTTTCAGCTCAAGTGTTGCAATATTGCTGTTTTATATCACTCTTCATATGAAAGGTGCCTCACTGAGGGTACCTATGAGATGTCTGTGGCAGGGTCATGTGCCATCTTTTCAGTAGCATCTTTTCCGTTTGCCTCTACTCTTTTTATTTCGTATCATTTTTTCTTAGATCCGTTGTAACACATGCATTGTTATGTTTTGGCTATTAATTTTTATTTTTTATTTCTAAAATAAGTGCAAAGATTGTTTAATATTATTCTTTAGTTTCTTTTTTTTTTTTTTTTTATTGAGACGGAGTCTCGCTCTGTCGCCCGGGCTGGAGTGCAGTGGCCGGATCTCAGCTCCCTGCAAGCTCCGCCTCCCGGGTTTTACGCCATTCTCCTGCCTCAGCCTCCCGAGCAGCTGGGACCACAGGCGCCTGCCACCTCGCCCGGCTAGTTTTTTGTATTTTTTTTTTTTTAGTAGAGACGGGGTTTCACCATGTTAGCCAGGATGGTCTCGATCTCCTGACCTCGTGATCCGCCCGTCTCGGCCTCCCAAAGTGCTGGGATTACAGGCTTGAGCCACCGCGCCCGGCCATTATTCTTTAGTTTCTAAAATGCCTTTACTTCACATTTTATCTTGACAGTTCTGTGAAGCGACGGAACAATACTATTGTGAACATTTAAATTTTAACCAACAAACGTTTATATGGAAAATGAGATTTCCAAAAGTTATCATTTGGCCAAAGTCACAGTTGTTAACAAAGATGGGATTAAAAACCAGGTCTGCTGACCCTGACCTGAACTCCATGCCATTTCCATTATGCTAGGAAATTTCTGAATTAAGAAACTTAGTTTTGTATTATTACCTCAGTTGCCTCTTTGACCCATGGACTTCAATTTTTTTCTTCTTGCCAACTTCAAAAGTGCTCAGAGACTGGATCTTGTTTGTAAGGGACTTTTCTTATTTCGTGAACATCAGGAAATTGGCAATTATTCCTCAAAGAAAAATATCAAGAAGTGAAGAGAGAAAAAGATGGTATGGATGGGCATGAATATAAGGAAGAAGTAGAGGGAGAGAAAGGGCTGGTGAACAAGGCGTGAAGGAATATCTTTCTGGGTGTGGAGTGTTGAGGGGAGTCTCAGGCAATGTAACAGGATAAGGCATGTGATGTGGGAGACTAGGTTTAGCTACAATCTATACAAATTTCAGTTGACATGTAAGAGAAACATGTAGACATACTTTGTATAATGCCGTGGGAGGGACACACATGGACCTACTTTGGTTATACAGTGGGGGAAATTGTTAGAGGAAGAGGAATATTTATCTGGGCACCCTGTGGGGCATGTAGATACTCTTCTGTGATAGCATAGAAGATTGCAGAGTAACTTTGAGGATGAGTTTTAGATGGAAGTTGATGAAAATCTTTTTTTTTTTTTGTTTCATGGCCTCTGAAAGTAGATGAACTTCAGTATATGGAATAGATCTGTTTCTGGAAAAAGTATTTATTGATAAACTGCATCAACATTTAAATGTGTTGTGAGAGACAATAACTTCAAGGGAAGCTATGATGTGTCCTTTTGTCAAAAATTATCCTACTTTGTCTTTCTTATTCCAGCAGGGTTTTAAATTTTTGTTTTATTGCTTAGTAGCATGTACTTGTTTATCAGCATATGTGTGTGTAGTTGAAAGCACGATCCTTGGTTCCATCGTACCTAGTCACATTCTCCCAGGGTTACAGGAAATCAAGTAACTTCTCTGACTTCTTTGTAGATGTTATCTGAAAAATATGCTTGTTTGCCAGGAAGCTGTGTGTTCACCGTTTAAAATAGAACTTTCATTTGTGTGCCTTCATACAGCCTACATAGCACTATACCATATTCTTTTTTTACCTTTGTTCAGCACCTTCTCACTAGTGGGTGCTGCATTGGGGTGGCTAAGGGTTGACCATGGGTCCCTGTCGCACAAGGCTTTGTGGGAGGAAGGAAATTTGTGTGGTTAAAACATGGGAGGTATTGCAACTAATTTTCTTGACTATTCACCAGGGGTGGTTTCCAAATCACATTTTGCCTTTCAATTCTCAGTCTTTGAAGCAATAAATTGTATATATATTTTATACACACACACACACTTGCTTATTAATAAAGTTGTTGGTGCAGGACAGGCTTATAAACTGTGAATTTAGATGTACATTAAAAGCCACTTTGTCTTGGCCCAGCATGGTGGCTCACACCTGTAATCCCAACACTTTGGGAGGCTAAGGTAGGTGGATCTCTTGAGGCCAGGAGTTCTGGGCAACATATGAGGCCAACCTGGACAATGTAGTGAGACCCTGTTTCTACAAAAAAATTAAAATAGTACTAATTTTAAAAATCACTTAGTCTTGTGTCCCACACAAAGGAAGGATAACTTTTAGAACCTGGCCATGTGGTCCCTTTCCAGTAGTCACCTACTTCTTTGTAAAATACTCAAGAGGAAAAACACTTTCCATCATTCTTGTCTCTTATCTCCTTGTAGAGTGGCAGAGAATATTTGCCATGGTATATATTCATGAGCAGTGTCCTGGTGTGGGATTGCTCTTTGTGTGATACACTTTCTCAGAAAGATAGGCTCACTGTGGCAGAAAGCGGATTACCATGGGAGATACATTGAGAATCACCAAGAGGCCAGGCATGGTGGTTCACTCCAATAATCCCAGTGCTTTGGGAGGCTGAAATGGGGTGGATTGCTTGAGCCTAGGAGTTCAAGACGAGCTGGGCAACATGGCCAAACCCTGCCTCTACAAAAAATGCAAAAAGTAGCCAGGCATGGTGATACACACCCTTAGACCCAGCTACTGGGGGGCTGAGGTGGGAGGATAGCTTGAGCCCAGGAGGTTGAGGCTGCAATGAACCCTGATCATGCCACTGCACTCCAGCCTGGGTGACAGAGCAAGACCCTATCTCAAAAAAACAAAAAAAAAGAATCAGAATCACTGAGAAAGCAAAGCATAAGGGTTTAAAACCTTTAAAAGGCAGGAAAACCTAGGTTTGCGTCCTGGTTCTGCCATTTTACAATGTAAAAAAAAAAAGGTCTCAGTTTAATTTAGCCCAGGTAATCTGGGTGACCTTCTGCAAATTATGTACCTTATTTTTATTGTAACATAGTTGTAAGTAGTATCTACCTTGTGTGGTTATTTCAAAGGTTAGTGATAAAAATGCCTGGTACATGTAAAGCAGTAACTTGGTGCTGTAGTAATTTCTAGTATTATTATGTATATTCAACAAACACATGTTGAACACCCACTAACACCCACTGCACTGCCATATGCTGGGCACAATTCTAGTTGCTGAATGAACTGGTGACTAAGACCATCAAGGTCCTTGCTCTCATGGAGCTTCTATTTTAGTACCTAAGACGAACAGTAAGAAACAGGGATTTTAGAAAGTGAAGGACACTGAACTGGGTGAATGTAATAGATAACTGTGGGGGTGGGAAGGTACCTAATTTAGAGACATTTCCCAGAGAAGCTGGTGATAATTTAGTAAGAAACCTGGATGATGAGGAAAGGGCCTGCCATGAAACAGAATAGTGGAAGCCAGTGGGGTGGCGGTTGTAGGGGATGGCAGAGCGGAGCTTGTCGGGGGGAACCCAGCAGAGGACTGGTAAGTGGAAGGCAGAAAAGAGCTTGGCTTGTGGAAGGAAGGAGGCCCAGTACGGCTGGAGCTTGGTGAGCCTGGAGGAGAGCGGGAGGGGCCAAAGGAGGGAGCAATTCGTGGAGGACTTTGTAGCCCTGGTAAGGAATTTGGATTTTTTATTCTAAGTACAGGCACACTTTGTTTTATTATGCTTCACTTTATTGCACTTTGCAGATACTTCGTTTTTTACAAGTCGACAGCTTGTGGCAACCCTGTATCTAGCAACTGTCAGTGCCATTTTTCCAACAGCATGTACTTACTTCGTATCTCTGTGTCACACTTTGGTAATTCTTACAGTATTTCGAACTTTTTCATTATATCTGTCATGGTGATCTGTGATCGGTGATCTTTGATGTTACTACTGTGATTGTTGGTGCGTGGAAAGATGGTGGCATCCAGGTGGCAGTCTTAAGAAGACCAGATCAGTATGGTGTTGGCATTGGGGACTGCTAGGCAGGCACTGGCTAGCTCCAGGCAGCTCAACCTTGGACACTCAACTCCGAGACGTGGAGTGGGGCCCCTGTAAGTGGGGCATGCACTCCATGTGGAAGCCAGAGCCTTCTCCCCTGGATGGAGTGTACGAGATCCCTGGACTGGAGCCCATCCGTCCGTCCGTGGGAAAGATGTACTTCATGCCCGGGCTGCCACCACTGATCTTCCTGCCCTGGGACCCTGGCTAGAAACACCCAAAGTTCTGCTCACCCCCTGTTCATGACCCTGGGACCCTGACTCGAAGCCCCCAAAGTTCTGCTCAAGCTCCATTCACAAGCAGCCACTATACAAAGATGAGGCGTGCTAATTTCACCAGCGTTGCCTCCTTCTCAGGGGTGTCAAACAGGCCCTCTGGGTTACCAAGGCCAAGTTAATAGAACGCCTTCCTGAGAAAGTACTTAGCCTTGTTGATGATACAGGGAACCACATAGAGAACCAAGATGAGTGTCTTCTGAATTTGATCTCTCATGCCTGTCTCTGGCACTGTACTGAGGACATCCTCAGGAGAGAGGCCTGCTGTCCGGTCATTGTAGACAGTCTGATACAGTTGTGTAAGTCTCAGATTCTCAGGCATCCTTCTCTGGCCAGGCAAATTTGTGCCCAAAACTCCACGTTATCCACCACCTGGAATTGAGTCTCTTCTTCAGGGTCATGGTTGTAGTGGAGCCCGCTGAGTGCCAAGGATCCTCTGTCCCCCTCATCTCCTCCAGAGAAGAGGTTGAAGCTACTAAAAATTATGTTCTTGAGACCTTCTATCACCAACCCCCGCCCCCCCCGCCCACTGATCTTCAGGAATGCAATGTTTATGATGTGAAAGATGGCACAGGATTCTGGGAGGGCTGTCCTTACCCCTATCTCCATATCCTGTACTTCCTGGAGAAAGCCAGTTTACAACCACATAGCCTTCAACCAGATCAGCTGTGGGCCAAGATGATCCTGTTTGCTTTTGGCATTGCCCTGGCTCAGGCCCAGCTCCTCTGTGGGAACGACACCAAGATCTTGGAGCAGTCCGTGGTTGTGCAGAGTATATGCACAGACAGACGTGCATTCCATTTCCTGGTATTACAGTTGAACACCACAGACCTGGCCTCTAACAAGTGTGGCAAGAGTTTGGTCTGGATGGAATCATACCAGCTACTCTCAGCATTTTTGGTGTCTCCCAGTGATCAAAAAGAAGGTGGGGCCGGGCCCAGTGGCTCCCGCCTGTAATCCCAGCACTTTAGGAGGCTGAGGCAGGTGGATCATAAGGTCAGGAGATTGAAACCAGCCTGGCTAACAGTAAAACCCCATCTCTAGTAAAAAAAAAAAAAAAAAATTAGCCAGTTGTGGTGACACGTGCCTGTAATCCCAGCTACTCAGGAGACTGAGGCAGGAGAATTGCTTGAACCTGGGAGGCAGAGGTTGCAGTGAGCCAAGATCGCGCCACTACATTCCAGTCTGGGTGACAGAGCGAGACTCTGTCTCAAAAAAAAAAAAAAAAGGTGGTTGTGGAATGTGTTGGACTGACTGGTTTCCAGTAGAAGACATCCAGGAAGTTTTTAGCTCTGTATTTACATGGTGTTGTGTGAGCCAAGGACCATTCTGAGGCCTGAAACCCGCCTTTGCCTTCTCCCACTGAAGAGGGTCTGGAGTCCCCCTGGAGCCTCAGTGCTCATCTAGCCTGGTGGTCTCACTGACAATAAAGAGCCCTTGCATTGCAAAGAAAAAAAAAAAAAAACTATAATTGTTTTGGGGTGCCACAAATTATGCCCCTATAAGAAGGTGAGCTTAATTGATAAATGTCACGTGTATTCCGACTGCTCCGCCAACTGGCCATTCCCCTCTCTCGCGTGCTCTCTCTTTCTTCCTCTCCCTCTCCCTCCCTGTCCCTCTTCCTCTCCCATCTCCCCCCTCCCTCTTTGGGCCTCCCTATTCCCTGAGACACAACAATATTGAAGTTCGGCTGATTAATAACCCTACATTGATCTCTAAGTGTTCAGGTGAAAGGAAGAGTCACATGTCTCTCACTTCACATCAAAAGCTAGAATTGATTTATAGTTAATGAGGAAAGCATATCAAAAGCTGAGATAGGCTGAAAGCTAGGCCTCTTGTGCCCGTTAACCAAGCTGCGAATGCAAAAGAAAAGTTCTTGAAGGTAACTAAAAATGCTACTTCAGTGAACACACGAATGATAAGAAGGCAAAACATCCTTATTGCTGAGATGGAGAAAGTTGTAGTAGTCTGGATAGATCAAACCAGCCACAGCATGCCCCTAAACCAAAGCCTAATCCAGAGTGAGGCCCTAACTCTCCTCATTTCTGTGAAGGCTGAGAGAGATGAGGAAGCTGCGGAAGAAAAGTTGGTTCATGAGGTTTAAGGAAATAAGCTGTCTCCGTAACATAAAAGTGCAAAGTGAAGCAGCAGGTACTGGTGGAGAAGCTGCAGCAAGTCATCCAGAAGACCTAGCTAATGCCAGGCATGGTGGCTCACAATTGATCATGGTATCTGTAGTACCAGCACTCTGGGAGGCCAAGTCAGGAGGATTGCTTGAGCTTAGGAGTTCAATACCAGCCTGGGCAACATGGTGAAACCCCGTCTTCGCAAAAATACAAAAAATTAGCCAGGCACGGTGGTACCTCCCTGTGGTCCCAGCCACTCAGGAGGCTGAGGTGGGAGAATTGCTTACACCTGGAAGGCAGAGGTTGCAGTGAGCGAGATCATGCCACTACACTCCAGCCTAGGTGACAGTGAGACCTTGTCTCAAAAAAGCAAAAAAAGATCCAGCTCTTTAAAGAAAATGGCTATAATAAACAGATTTTTCAGCATAGATGAAACTGCCTTCTGTTGGAAGAAGATGCCATCTAGAACTTTGATAGCTAGAGAGAAGTCAGTGCCTGGCTGACTCTCTTGTTAGGGGCTAATGCAGCTGACAACTTTAAAGTTGAAGCCAGTGCTCATTTACTATTCTGAAAATCCTAGGGCCCTTAAGAATGATGCTAAAAACTGCAAAGTTTTTGTCCTAAATAACTGGATGGATGGTGGTAGACTGTAAGACTGGTTTACCATCTTTGAGATGGGGAAACTGTGGGGACTGGCAGAGGAGTAGATTTTGTGTCAGAAGGGATTTGGGTATATGAAATTTGTAGTGGCTATAGGACATTCAAATTTAAAGGTAGGGTAGCCAAAACTCCTATATTTTTTAGGTTTATTACTTATTCTCTTTTGTCATTGTTGCAACTTTTTTTCTGTCACATCGAAACTTGGGAAATTAGAATCTTTGTATTTCAAAGTTGTGATGTAAAACTCTCCTGGCAGATGAATGGTAAATATGGGGACATTCAAATACAGTGTTATAAATTTGCTGGCTTCAGCAAGAGTGCTTATCCCATTTTCCACCTTTCCTACCAACATGTATCACAGATTTCAGAAAGATTTTGAACTTCTATCCTGTACTAACTTGGCCTCTACATAAAGGATTAGTGAATCAATGTCCTCCCTTGGCAAGAGTTTAAAATTCTGAGAGGCTCTACTATATTTACTAAAGATTTTCTAGGGTTTCTCGAGACCCTCTAATGTGCTAGGTATACAATAAGTATTTACTCGTTTTTAATTTTGGTTTTATTTAGTATCTTTGTGCTATGACTTTCGTGAACATTTTTTTTTTCCTAGAAAGTTTAGCACCTTTGAGGTATTAAGATTACTGTTATTTACACTGTTTCCTTTTTACTGGTAGTCTTGTTTTGTTTCTTTGCATTGGTGGGTGGTAGAAGAAAAAGACACTGTTATGAGGTCACATTCCGTATAGACAAGCAAAGAAAATAAAAGTAGGTGCAGGAAATTAAGTTTTATAAGTTCTAATTTTTCTTTCCTTTCTAAAAGCCAGCTAACCCAGTTTTATTTATTAAAACTTTTGCAAATGTAAACTTTTCTACGTTGGTTTCTTTTATGTCAGTTATCTCTTGCTGCATAATCAGTTACCCCCAAGTCAGAAATGAAAAACAACAACGGTGTATTATCTCACACAGTTTCTGAGGATAGCAGTCCAGGAGTGGCTTAGCCGGGCAGTCCTGGCTGAGGGTCTCTCATGAGGCAGCAGTCAGACTCTGAGCCAGGTCTGCAGTCGTCCGAAGGTTTCCCCAGGGTTGGAGGATCCTCTTCTCAGATGGCTCGCTCACAGGTGTTGTCAGGAGACCTCATTTCCTCACTGGCTGTGGCAGGAGGTCTGTTTCTTTCCACAGTGATATGGTTTGCCTATATTCCCACCCAAATCTCATCTTGAATTCCCATGTGTTGTGGGAGGGATTCAGTGGGAGGTAATGGAATCATGGGGGCAGGTCTTTCCCTGCTGTTCTTGTGATAGTGAATAAGTCTCATGAGATCTGATGGTTTTATAAGGGGGAGTTTCCCTGCACAAACTTTGTTTTCTCGTCTGCCGCCGCGTGAGACATGCCTTTCACCTTCCACCATGATTGTGAGTCCTCCCTAGTCACGTAGAACTGTACGTCTATTAAACTTCTTTCTTTTGTAAATTGCCCAGTTGTGGATATGCCTTTATCAGCAGCGTGAAAATGGACTAATACTCTTACCACTTGGGCCTGTCTGCAGGGCTACCTGAATGGCCTCCTGCCATAGTCATGTGCTTCCCTGGGGTGAGTGAGTGAGAGCGAGGCAAGAGAAGGAGTGGGGGTGTTCCATTATTGACTAGGATTTTCTTCCAAATTCCTGTCAAAAGTCTTCCAAGCTTCGATGTTGGCAGTTATTCCTCAAATGAGGAATGTTTGTGTCACGGGTATATCAAATATATATCCCACTGCTCTGTTCCTGTGTCCTTCTCTTCCAAAATCGTTTTCTTTTCAATGCTAAATAATAATGCAGTAATTTGAAGACATTTTCAATGGTGTTGTCTTTGTCCATTGCATGCTTCCATAGTAGAGTACCACAGTCTGGGTAGTTTTTAAAGAACAGACATTTATTTTGCACAGTTACAGAGCCCGGGAAGTCCATGATCAAAGAATCAGCTTCTGATGAAGGCTTTCTTGCTGTGTCCTCACACGGCACAAGGCAGAAGGGCAAGCAGGGAAGAACAATTTGTCCTCACATGGCAGAAAAGAGAGAGAACCCACTCCTGCAAACGCCCTTATCACAGTGTCATTAATTCATTCGTGAGGGTAGGGCCTCCCGCTAGGCTCTATCTCCCAACATTGTTACACTGGGGATTCAGTTTCCAGCTCATGAATTTGGAGGCATACATTCAGACCATAGCAGACATTGCAACTTAACACTTGAGTTCCTAGCAGTGCATGTAACTCAACTGAAGTGGCAGCTATATGAGCATTTGTGACCAAACATTTCCATGAGCTGACACTGAGAACTACCCTATGGCTCTGCCTGACAGGCATCTGTTACAAGGTGCATCCTGATTTCAGAAGTGTTAGAATACGGGGGGAAAAGCTTCTAAAAATTGAAGAAATATGGTAAATAATTTTCTCCCCCACCCAGTCATGGGGAAGTACAATAGATCAAAGTCTTCTGCAAATAAGTTTCTTTCCTCTGATTTTACAAAGCCTGCAACTCACGAAGTGTAAATTGATTGAGAAGGCGATGTGAATGAGTGATTTATGAGAAAGATAAATATGCAGGTTATTTCTAAAATGTTTCAGTTTTGGTTTCAGATGTATAAACAAGGAAAATCCCTCTTTTGTGACTTTATTTTTTTTTTTTTTCTTTAGGAATAAAGATTACTATAAACCCAGAATCAAAGGCAGTCTTGGCTGGACAGTTTGTGAAACTGTGTTGCCGGGCAACTGGACATCCTTTTGTTCAATATCAGTGGTTCAAAATGAATAAAGAGGTAATTTTTAAAAACATACCTTTTAATTCTTCTGTTATAAGGAGAGAGAATGATAGAGAATTAATTAACATTATTGTCCTAAATGTAGTTTTAACAGTTTGGTAAAAGTCTGACAGACATTGCTAGGTTATTATGAAGTAGTCAATAATCATTATTTTGGTAAGACAGTTCCAGAATTGTTGTATAGAAACATTGTAAACAATAATGAAATAGTTCTCTACTCTAAAAATTGTGGAAAATAGGGATTACTTAGGGCAACAGTGTTAGCAAGTATAAAGCATCACCAGTACATTCTTGTATATACAAAACTCTTTACAACAGATTATGTTCCAACCAAAATCTTTAGAAGATTTTCAAGGCTATATGGAAAGTTAATGTGCTATTCTTTTTAAGAATTCCAGATCACTTGGACTCGGGAAGGGGAAAATCACACACTGGGGCCTATCATGGGGAGGGGGGAGGAGGGAGGGATTACATTGGGGAGTTATACATGATATAAATGATGAATTGATGGGTGCTGACGAGTTGATGGGTGCAGCACACCAACATGGCATAAGTATACATATGTAACAAACCTGCACGTTATGCACATGTACCCTAGAACTTAAAGTATAATTTAAAAAAATAAATAAATAAAATAAAAATAAAAAATAAAAAATAAAATGAAGAAAGAAAAAAAAAAAGAATTCCACATCACTGTTTTATCTGTATGAGAAGATTTAGTAAAATCTGAAGTAAAATTCAGATTGGCAGAATGGGCCATTTATTCCTTTTGTGAAATGATTGGATCCCTGCAGATCTTAGAATCACATCTTAGAATTCTTTTTTCTTCAGAGTTCCTTGAGCCATCCTGCACTGGGAGTTTCTCAGTGGTCTGGCTGCCTGCATTGTGTCCCACTTCTGTGGGCTTTTCTCTTCCATTCCTTCATCCCTCTCTACTCTGCTCCCACTTCCACAGTGCCCAGAAAGTCCATATTCTTTTCACTCTGTTAGTCCCAGTAATTCACCTTTCTTCCAAACTTGATGCCATGTCTCCCTTTGCAAATCTGAAACTAAATAAAAGCTGTTCTGAGAATGACTTTTCCTTTAATTGGATTGCCTCATACTGTAAGAGAATTCTGTGGTTTTATACAATCTTTTATTTCTGTCTGTTACACAGCGGTAAGACAGAGCAACTGTGGAATGTAGTAAAAAGATTGCATGTAGCTTTGGCACTAGATAGGTCTGTGTTGGAACCCTGACTGCCATTATTAGCCATGTGAATTCCTATTATCAGAGGTTGTGAGAATTAAGTAGACAGGATGTTTTACATGCCTAGGCTTTTGAAAGATGGTACCTAAGGGTATTTTTTTAATCATATTTTCTCAATTGCAAAGTTACTTTCATTTTAATAAATGCCCTTTGAGGAGAAATAGTGGAAAAAACCTACTACATTAAGTGTATCATTTGTAAACTATGTCCTGATTGGAGAAAGGTAGAAATACAGGGGATGGAAAATGCATCTTAGAGTTAAAGAGTTGTAATGGATTTTAAAACTCTTAACAAGTCAAGTTTTGTGAAACCACTCTTATGATCATAGGTGTATTGTAGGAGATGTTTACTTAACAAGTGCTTGTTGAGCACCTGTTTTGTGCCAGGCCATGTTCTAGGCTTGATGATACAGCAGTGAACAGAAGGTCTCTTCCCTCAAAGAGCTTACACACCAGTGGGGACAGAGCAAGCACTGTTAATTCCTGTGAGTTAAGAGCTATGAGGAAAATCAACAGAGTGGCAACATAATGTGAGAAGCTACTAAAGGTTTTAAGCAAGGGAAGTAACATGGTAGGATTCATGTTTTTTGTTTTTTGTGTGTTTGTTTGAGATGGAGGCTTGCTCTGTCGCCATGCTGGAGTGCAGTGGCACGATCTTGGCTCACTGCAACCTCTGCCTCCCCAGTTCAAGTGATTCCCATGCCTCAGCCTTCTGAGTAGCTGGGACTACAGGCGTGCATCACCACGCCCAGCTAATTTTTTGTATTTTAGTAGAGACAGGGTTTCACCATGTTGGCCAGGATGGTCTCGATCTCCTGATCTCTTGATCCGCCTGCCTCGGCCTCCCAAAGTGCTAGGATTACAGACGTGAGCTACTGTGCCCAACCAGGATTCATGCTTTTAAAACATGAACTTGCTGCTTAAAGGAAGCAGAGAACAGCAAGATGAGCAGTTGTCTAATATCTGTGCTTGACTGGAAGTAGCAGTAGTGTGGAGCAGAGAAGGTGGCTCACAGTGCATAATTCAGTGTGTATTTTAGAAACAGTCAACTAAGCTGACAGATTAGATATAGAGTATAGGGAGAAGGAAGAGAAATCAAGGATGACCCCTAGGCTTTCCATATGAGCCTCTGAGATGTGTTATGTACTGAGGTGTTGAAGATTGGAAAATTAACTGACAGAAGACAGATTAATGGAGAAAAAGCTTATTTGTGTGCATGCTAGAGCTTTCAGAAGGAGTAGCTTGCTAACTGGTTATGTAACTAATTTAGTAGGGAAAGGCAGGGGCCCTGTGAGCATAATGGATGGGTTTGTTCAGGAAAGACAAAGGGGAGAAGAACAAGGGAAGATAGCAAAGTTTGTGGTAATGTTTGTTCATTCAGGCACCGATGGTATCTCCCTTCATTGTGACCATAAAGTCCCCAAAGAGAGATTTATGGTAGTTTTACTCTTGGTCTACCAAGGGGAGTAAAAGTTGCCCCAATAGGGAATTTATGGCAGCCTCATTTCCCAGAACTTTTTGCTTTGGGTCAGATAAAGGAAGCCTGAGAAGACTTCTATCTCCATCTGTTGAATCCCAGATGTCTTCAGTTTAATATAATCTTCGTACCATCTCTGGGGTTCTGAGTGGGTCTCCGCAGATCTTCAGCCCAAGTAGCTTTGTTCAGAAGATGCATCTTGCATTGTAACAGGAGGGAACAGAGGAGTTATAAATAGGTACAGACATGGATAGGTTTGTGATTTGTTGGCAGAAAAAGGAGATAATTTCTATCTGAAGTCAGTGCCTGAGAGAACTAGGATTACAGGAGGTTTGAGGAGAGAGTATACATCAATAGTCTAGAAGGAGAACACACTTAGGACCATATAGTAGGATTGTCAGGCAGTTCAAAGTGCAGCCTGTTGTCCCAGTTGTCACATTCTCAGCAAAATACTCTTGCTTTGGTGTAGGTACTGAAAGGGGAGAAAGTAGAGTTCAGTTACTTGGGGTTTGGAGAGGGAGGAGGTGAGCTTGTTAAAGTACAGGTTGAATATCCCTTGTCTGAAATGCTTGGGACCAGAAGTATTTCAGATTTTGGATTTTTTTTAGGTGCTGAAATATTTGCATTGTGTACTTAAAAGTTCAGCATCTCAAATCTGAAATGTTCCAGTGAGCATCATGGAGGTGCTGAAAGAGTCTTGAATTTGGGACTATTTCAGATTTTAAATCGTCATATTAACCTGTTCTTTGCAAGGGAGTCATTGTAATGAGGCACTTGAGTTAGCCCCTTGGCAATGTGCCAAAGTTGGGTGTAGCTGATCAATTGCTGGAAGCAGAAAAAGCATTAATAAAAGAAACGTTACTGTTGGAGGTGGGGCCTGTGGATGGCCACCCCCTCTCACTGTCTGACTGATACGCTTTCCATAACCCTTCTTTGTCTAGACCTTGAAGGAGATTGGATATTGTTTGGTTGAGGAGTTTATCCTCTTACAGAATTTTGCAGATCAGAAGGTGGGGTCTCAAGGTCAAATAACTTGCCAATGTCTTCCCAGCTAATGTGGTTAGAGCTGAAAACAATAGCCAAGCCTAATTCTCTGTGTTTTCTCTATGCCACCGTGGTGTTTGTATGGCTGCTAAACTCGTAAATGTTGCAGTTGTAGATTCTTTCAGAACTCAGTGATTGATCTCTTAAATGACAGAGCAAATAGTTAGTGAGCCTTTGGAAGATATTTGGGACCAGCTTAACTCTCTAGTTAATGGATTTGTGAAAGACTGAATTTTAATACTTGAGTCCTAAATAACTCAAAGTGTTACTGTTTTAACTCAGAAATGTTTTAGAACTTGGGGGGAAAATGTTGCACTTTCAAAGCTCCATACTGAAATCATAGATTTTGTACAGCATATTTTATAAGGTGTGTTTTTGATGAGTCATCCACTTCTATCCTCTTATTGATTCTTTCACAGATTCCAAATGGAAATACATCAGAGCTTATTTTTAATGCAGTGCATGTAAAAGATGCAGGCTTTTATGTCTGTCGAGTTAATAACAATTTCACCTTTGAATTCAGCCAGTGGTCACAGCTGGATGTTTGCGATGTCCCAGAGAGCTTCCAGAGTAAGTAATGAAAGAAACTGAATGTTAGCATGGGGATTTCCCATATTTTATTTTATTTTAAATGTTTACTTTTAAATAATTTTAAAGTATCAAAAATCATAGCAAAATTTCAATAGGTACTTCATTATAATGTCAACCATTGTTAAGATTTGATCCGTGTGCTTTGTCTTTTTTTTTTAATTTAGTTATTGGTTTTGTTTGTTTGTTTGTTTGTTTGTTTTTTAAGACAAAGTCTTACTTTGTTGCCCAGGCTAGAGTGCAGTGGTGCCATCTGATCTCAGCTCACTGCAACCTCTGCCTTCCAGGTTCATGTGATTCCTCCTCCCTCAGCCTCCGGAGTAGCTGGGATTACGGGCACGTGCTATCACACCCAGGTAATTTTTGTATTTTTAGTAGAAGTGGGGTTTCACCATGTTGGCCAGGCTGGTCTCAAACTCCTGACCTCAGGTGATCCACCTGCCTCGGCCTCCCAAAGTGCTGGGATTACAGGTATGAGCCAACATGCCCGGCCTAATTTGTCTTTCTCTGTGTGTGTGCGGTGTGCGTGTACGCGCACACACACACACGTATACGTGTGTGCAGATACCTTAGGATGACATAGACATAGACAGGCCTTTGTCTGGTCTCTGCCATGGACCTCTTCAAGTTTGCCTTCCTTCATGGTCCATTACTCTGCTCTCACACACGGCACCTATACTCAACTTAGTTTCTCCCTGCTGCTTCCATTGTCTCGAAAATGCCTTGCATATTCACACTCCACATCTTTGCATCAGTTCTTCCTTCCATCTTGAA
This sequence comes from Rhinopithecus bieti, assembly GCF_001698545.2. Taxonomy (NCBI): domain Eukaryota; kingdom Metazoa; phylum Chordata; class Mammalia; order Primates; family Cercopithecidae; genus Rhinopithecus; species Rhinopithecus bieti. Next base: position 3,464,930 of record NW_016809830.1, on the reverse strand, counting down.
TACCTTTTCTGCCTGGCATACTCTTATGACTCTTTCAAGCCTCGGCTCCCTCTACTCCCTTGGCATTCTGATTTTACCTCTATTATAGAACTCATTGCATTGCTTTTGAAATTATTTGTTAGCTAGCTGTCTGAGCAGTATAGGGATAAGGAGTTTTCTTTTCTCTTTCTAGTTCTTAGAACAAAGCCTGGCAGGTAGTAGTCGCTCATCAGTTATGCAGTTCAGTGACCACCCTCATGAGGCACAGCCTTGGGCTTTGGTGTTAAAGCTGTTTTAAACTAAGCATAAGAGAGAGCCCCTGACTCCAGATTACTTACACAACTATCAGAAAAGATTATCTGTTGCAATAGAAAGCAGGAAGACTTTCTTGCTACCACCTCTTTCTCCCAAAAATTAATCTTTTGAACATATTTCTATATTTTGATTGTTTATATTGTCAGGCTTGTCTCCCTATTTAACGGAACTCCTGAAGGGAAAGTCTGGTTCTTAATAATCTTTCGTAAAACCAAACACTTAATAACCAATAGCACTCGGTAGGTGTTTATTGACAGAATGAAGAACCAGGGTGAATTCTGTTTAACAAAGCAGAGACAGATATATTTCCGTCAATAACATTTAATATTCTTACATTTAAAGCACAAATTCAAAGCTATCTAAAAATCTCTGAAGGGTTCTTGATATCTAAAACTTACTTTTCCTTATTTAAGAAACAGATTGTGGACCTGGCATGGTAGCTCACACCTGTAATCCCAGTACTTTGGGAGGCTGGGGTTCTGGGGCGGGTGAATCACTTGAGGCCAGGGGTTCAAGACCACGCTGGGCAACATGGCAAAACCCTATCTCTGCAAAAAAAATTAGTCGGGCCTGACGGTGCACACCTGTAGTCCCAGCTACTTGGGAGGCTGAGGTTCGAGGATCACTCAAGCCCAGGAGGCAGAGGTTGCAGTGAGCTGAGATCACACCAGTGCACTCTAGCCTGGGTGGCATAGCAAGACCCTGTCTCAAAAAATAAGAAAAAGAAACACATTGTGAAACTAACATCATGGAAAAATGCTGTTTCCTGAAGTTACTCACAAATACTAAATGTGATCATTATAAAAAGTAGATCAGTAGATAAACACATAGCATTTAAGACCTGACAGTCTTGAGTTCTATAATTCGGATGTGAATCAAGAAGAGGTCAGTTTGTTATGGATTTGAATGTTGTGGTCTCCAGTTTTGTAGGAGAAAAAACTCTCGTGGTAGTCTTGCTGCTCACTTTTCAATTCTTTTCCATACTGCATATTTTTCTCTCCAAACTATTGTATTGTTCCTAAAAAATTATGTTGTGGAAAAAAAAACGCTAGCATTGATGTCAGCACTAAAGGCCGTGTAGTGTATCATTCACTGCAAGGAAACATTCATCAGACTGCTTTGCTACTCCCTCTACTTCATCTTTTTATTTCAATAACTAGCATTGATCAAGGCAAAAAAAACAGTATACTCAAGAGTCATTGTCAGGTATTATTTTATTCGGTGCACAATCAAGAACCATGTTCTTTGTTGTATTTGCTGGACAAAAAGAAGAGTAGGGAGGGAAACCCACTTTTTGTTAAAAGAGTTAAAATGCTGCTTTCATTCTTTCACTTTAGCCTTTCTTAAACTCAAATAGCAATAAAGTTATTGAGAAATAAAATATCAGCTGGGCGCAGTGCCTCACACCTGTAATCCCAGCACTTTGGGAGGCTGAGGTGGGCGGATCACAAGGTCAGGAGTTTGAGACCAACCTGACCAACATGGTGAAACCCTGTCTTTACTAAAAATACAAAAATTAGCTGGGCATGGTGGCGTGTGCCTATAATCCCAGCTACTCAGGATGCTGAGGCTGTAGAATTGCTTGAACCCAGAGGGCGGAAGTTGCGGTGAGCCAAGATCACGTCATGGCACTCCAGCCTGGGTAACAGAGCGAGACTCCATCTCAAAAGCAAAAAGAGGAAATATCACCATTTTCTTTAAAGAAAAAATACCTCATGCACCTCTGTATTAGCCCATTCTCACACTGCTGTAGAGATACTACCTGCGACTGGGTAATTTATAAACAGAAGAGTTTAAATTGACTCACAGTTCCACATGGCCGGGAGGCCTCAGGAAACTTAAAATCATGGTGGAAGGTGAAAAGAAAGCAAGGCATGTCTTACATGGTGGCAGGAGGGAGAGAGAGCAAACGGGAAATGCCAGACATGTAAATAACCAGATCTGTGAGAACTCACCATCACGAGAACAGCATGGGAGAAACTGCCGCCATGATCCAGTCGCTTCCCACCTCGTCCCTCCCTCAACATGTGGGGATTACAATTCTAGATGAAATTTGGTTGGGGACACAGCCAACCCATATCAACATTTCTCAATTTTATTTAACTTTTTTATCCCATTTTTATTAAGGGGTAATTTATATACAATACAATGTATAGATACTACGTGTACAGTCCAGTGAGTTTTAACATGTATATATAACATTGGTATATGTATCTATTTAACATATGTATAGTCATTGACTAGATATTTTATATTCAGCTTCTTCCACTCAGCATAATGTTTTTAAGATTTACTCATGTTGTTCAGTGTATCATTAGGCAGTCCTGTCTTTTTACTGAGTAATATTCCATTGTATGAATTGACTAGGTTTGTTTGTTCATTCTCCTGTTGATAGACATTTAGTTTGTGTCCAGTTTTGGAATATTATGAATAAAGCTACGATGAACATTCTCATACAAGGCCTTTTCTGGACATACATTTTATTTCTCCTGGATAGTTGCATAGAAGTGGAATTGCTGAATCATAGCGTGGATATATGTTTAATTTTTCTTAACTGCCAAAGCTTCCAAAATAGTTTACCGTTTTGCATTACCACCAACAGGGTATGAGAATTCAGGCTACTCGCCCCATATATTGGCCAACATTGGTTGTTAGCTCTTATTGATGAATTAAGCTTTTGGTCATTATGAAATGCTCCTTTATCTCTGGTAATCCTCTTTGTCTTGAAGTTTACTTTGTGTGATACTAATGTAGCCATGGAAGCTTTCTTTTTTGTTTTGTTTTGAGAGGGGGTCTCACTCTGTCACCAAGGTTGGAGTGCAGTGGCATGATCTTGGCTCACTGCAACCTCTGCCTCCCAGGCTCAAATGATCCTCCTATCTCAGCCTCCCGAGTAACGGGGACCACACACATGTACCACCATACCTGGCTAATTGTTTGTATTTTTGGTAGAGACGGGATTTCATCATGTTGCCCAGGCTGGTCTCGACCTTTGAGCCCGCCTCGGCCTCCCAAAGTGCTGGGATTACTGGCGTGAGCCACCATGCCTGGCCAGCACCATGGTAGCTTTCTTGAGCTTTTTTGTATGGTATATATTTTTCATTATTTTAATTTGGAATGTCTTTTTTTAAAGTTTCATTTTAGATGACAGAATACAGATAAGTGTTGCTTTTTGCTCTAGTCTAGAAAAAAGTTGCTTTTAAGGTGTTTAGACCATTTACATATAATGTGATTATGTTTAAGTCTGACATTTTGGTGTTTGTTTTCAGTTAGTTTCATTTGTTCTCTTTTGATCCTCCTTTCCTGCCCTCTTTTGGACTGGGATTACAGGTGTGAGCCACCGCACCCGGCCAAAAGAGCATTTTTTAATATTCCATTGTATCTCCTTTATTGACTTTAGCTATGCCTTAGTGTTATTTTTAGTGGCTGTTTGAGAGATTACAGTATGCCTCTTTAGCTTATTGTGGTAAACCTTTACATATTCAACCTTAAAATATAAGAACCTTATATAGCATACTTTCATTGTGCCCCCCATTGTACATTTGTTGTCATATGTTTTACTTCTACATTTACTTTTAACCAATCTTATAAAGATACATATGTGTATATAATTTTTTGTTGTTGTGGAGACAGAGTCTCACTCTATCACCCAGACTGAAGTGCAGTGCCGCGATCTTGGCTCACTGCAACCTCTGCCGCCCAGGTTCAACTGATTCTCCTGCCTCAGCCTCCCAAGTAGCTGGGATAAAAGGTGCCTGCCACCGCGCCCGGGTACATTTTTGTATTTTTAGTAGAAACGGCGTTTCACCATCTTGGCTGGACTGGTCTTGAACTCCTGACCTCGTGATCCATTGGCCTCGGCCTCCCAAGCTGCTGGGATTTCAGGCATGAGCCACTGCGCCCAGCGCACGTGTGTGTAATTTTTAAAGATTTTGTTTAAAATATTCACTGACATAGTTACCTATTGTGGCACTCTTGAGTCTTTCCTTCTGACCCAGGTTGCTATCAAGTAAAATTTCCCTTCTGGCTGAAGAATTCCTTTTAACACTTCTTATGGTTCAGGTCTGCTGTTTTTCTGTAATAATTTGTAAAAATTATTTGTGAAATAATTTGTAAGCAAATTTGCTCAGCATTTGAATTCTGTTAATCTCTTTGTCTTCATTTTTGAAGGATATTTTCGTTGTGTATAGAATTTTAGAGGTGTGTTGGTTTGTTTTCACCACTTTAAAGATACTATTCCATTGTCTTTTGGCCTCGGCCTCCATTGTTTATCATGGAAATTTATTTATTCCTTTTATAATTGCTCCCTTGAATTTTTCCTGCTTGGAGTTCTCTGATTCTTGGACCTGTAAGTTGTTATCTTTCATCAATTTTGAATCATTTTTAGCCATAATCTCCAAATATTTTTCTTCTGCTTTCTTTATGGGACTCTAATTATTAATGTATGTTAGACTATTTGATATTGTCCCACAGGTCTTGTAAGCCCTGTCTTTTTTTCTTTCTTTCCTTCACTTTATCTCTATTTCCAGTTGGATTTCTTTTAACCTGTTTTCAGGATTACTGATCCTTTTCTCTGGTGTGACCAGTCTGCTGGTAAGCCCATCAAATGCACTGATGAGTGAAAATCTTGATATTTGAAATTTCTGTTATTTCCATTTGGCTCTTTTTTTTTCTTCAATTTCTCACTGCTGAAATTGTAAGTTGGCCACCATCTTCTGTGCAAGTTGATTAACTGCCTTTCTCACCAGATCCTTTAAGATGTTTGTCTTTGAGTTAATGTGAGTTAATCTGATAATTCCAGAATGTAGGCCAGCCGTGCTTTTCTTTCTTTTCTTTTCTTTTCTTCTTCTTCTTTTTTTTTTTTTTTTTTGAGACGGAGTCTCGCTCTGTCACCCAGGCTGGAGTGCAGTGGCCGGATCTCAGCTCACTGCAAGCTCCGCCTCCCGGGTTGACGCCATTCTCCTGCCTCAGCCTCCCGAGTAGCTGGGACTACAGGCGCCCGCCACCTTGCCCACCTAGTTTTTTTTGTATTTTTTATTAGAGACAGGGTTTCACCGTGTTAGCCAGGATAGTCTCGATCTCCTGACCTCGGGATCCGCCCATCTCGGCCTCCCAAAGTGCTGGGATTACAGGCTTGAGCCACCGCGCCTGGCCTTTTTTTTTTTTTTGACAAGTAAACATGGTTTATTTTAGAAATCTGAGACTATTTCAACATTAGGAAAATTTTTTAAATTATACTTTTAAGTTCTGGGATACATGTACAGAACATGCAGGTTTATTACATAGGCATACACATGCCATGGTGGTTTGCTGCACCCATCAACCTGCCATCTACATTAGGTATTTCTCCTAATGCTATCCCTCCCCTAGCTTCCCACCCGCCGACAGGGTTACATTTTCTTTCTTCTTCATAAGTCTCATCATTATTCAATGGTGAACATTGAGTATAAAAGAAAAATAGCATTAACATATGAGATTAACATATTACACATTAACATATAACAGAGATTGAAATTAATATTTTTATGCCCAGGAACTAGGCACACCCCTTGTAATGGCTACTAGAATAGGGGTATGAGTCCATCCTATTTGTAGTTGTTATGTCTGGGCTTTAGATATATTCAATTTACTACTGATGGAATTGAGGGTGGAATGAGGATTTCCCTTTGGCAGGACTGAGATTGACATATCGAGAAGACTTCAAGAATCTGTTTTACAGCTCTAGTGCCAAACTGCAAGAGATCTCTCTTCACTTTACATCCAGAGTCTCAGCTTATTGAACCACTGAAGCATTTTTGTTCTCCAACTCTACCCTTGTCTCTTCTATGTCTCAGGGGGGTCTGAGACCCCCTGCCTAGCTGCCCTGCCCCCAGCCAGCCTTGGAAAGCAAAGGCATTGCACTCACTGAGGACCTCATGGGCCTCCAAGGGTTTCCCTCAGCCTTAAACAGGCCCTGTGGACCTGCACTTCACAGGTGATCTTTTAGCTCTCCTCTCCTCCTTAGCCTTCTGCAAGAGCACTTGAGAAGGGCCCAAGAGAAGGAGTTGGTGAGGAAGGCAGAATCTTTGCAGGTGGGGTTCCTTGAGGATCTAATTGGTCATGCCTGCAAGGGGTGACCAGCCATCTGGTTTGCCCAGGACTTTCCTACTCTTCGCACTTTTAAGTGCTGCATTCTGGGAAACCTTTCTGTCCTAGGCAAACTGAGACCACTGGTTACCCTAATGCCAGCTCACACACTGCTTTTAAAATTTTGTAAAACATTGAGTTTTACCCTTCCTTGTCAGCTCAGTTCTAAAGGCATTAGGTGGGGCCAAACATGGTAGACATTTGTGTGGGGTGGGAGGGGGTGGGAGGAACTGGGATGGACTGGGATGACCCAGAGCAGGATATCAAAGCCCAGGTAAGGTGTCCGTGTGGGAGTGGAGCAGTTTCCAGAAATAATCCTGATGAATTAAGAGAGCAACGTATATCTTTCTAGACTATTTCTGTGCATGTAATAATATATTTATAAATGGAATCATATTCATTCAATGAATATTATTGATCACCTGTAATGTGTTAGACACTGAGTTACATAATGGAAACTTGTTGCATAAAATTGACAAGCTCTTTGCCTTCTGGGAACTTAAAGAGTATTAAATGAGCCAGGCGCGGTGGCTCAAGCCTGTAATCCCAGCACTTTGGGAGGCCGAGACAGGCGGATCACGAGGTCAGGAGATCGAGACCATCCTGGCGAACACGGTGAAACCGCGTCTCTACTAAAAAATACAAAAAACTAGCCAGGCGAGGTGGTGGGCACCTGTAGTCCCAGCTACTCAGGAGGCTGAGGCAGGAGAATGGCCTAAACCCGGGAGGTGGAGCTTGCAGTGAGCTGAGATCCGGCCACTGCACTCCAGCCTGGGTGACAGAGCGAGACTCTCTCTCAAAAAAAAAAAAAAAAAAAAGAGTGTTAAATGAGTGTTAAGTAAATGATTTCTAATATCTGCCTGGGGTAGAAATGTTAGTGATAACTCATCTGTATTTATTCAGTGTGGGTTACAAAACTTATTTCAGTATGTCAAAGAATGGAAGGAACATAGAGCTTTCCATGTTGAATGCCAATATCACTCAAGATGTTTATAAGTTGTTTGCCTCCATCAAAAAGATTCTGCAGGCAAACACATTTGGAAGGCACTTGAACTATATTCCTCTCCTTAACTAACAATGCATACTAGCACTTTGAAAACTTTGAGAAGTCCTGCAGTTGAGAAATGTGTTTAATCTTGTTTAACCCAGAATTTTGTAAAGTTATTTGTCCACAGCATTCTTTTGGCCACAGAATATCTCTTAACATTTCTATGAGTGCTACAGTTTTTTGAAACAGTTTGGGAAATGTTATTAAAGATTGTAACAAATGAAGGGGGAATTTGACACATCTTTTTTTTTTAATTATAGGAAAATTTTATTTTATTTTAACCTAGAGATTTTATTTTTTTCTTTTAATTTAAGGAAGTGTTGATGACGTCTCTGAATCCAAGTTGCAAATCTGTGTTGAACCAACTTCCCAAAAGCTGATGCCAGGCAGCACATTGGTTTTACAGTGTGTTGCTGTTGGAAGCCCTATTCCTCACTACCAGTGGTTCAAAAATGAATTACCGTTAACACATGAGACCAAAAAGCTATACATGGTAGGAAGTTGATTTTGGGGCATTTGGGGGAGTTAACATGTAAAACAAATGGTACAATTGAAATATAAGGTAAACATTAAAACTCATATCCTTTCAGATGTTTTAATGTTTTCAATATTTTTATTTAAAGTCCCTTATGATTTCATATTAACTAACGCTTATATTTGCTAAAGTGCTAGAATTCAACTCAGGCTTATATGTAAAACGTCAAATAGTATTGCATGAAACTCAGCACTGTTGGAATCATTACAACATTTACTTACTGGTATTTAACCTGATGAATGGAGCTAATGTAACAATGTCTAAAGCCTTCTGAGATGTTATGTTTTGCAGGGTATTTTTAAAACACAATGACTTTTTCTCCAAGCCATTAAAATTGAAGAGGAAGTACTGACATGTTCTAATATTGATATAGGTGCCTTATGTGGATTTGGAACACCAAGGAACCTACTGGTGTCATGTATATAATGATCGAGACAGTCAAGATAGCAAGAAGGCAGAAATCATCATAGGTAAGAAGTAATTCCCCAGTGTTCTGACAAGTGGACTATAATATAAGCTATATAAACTGCAACGTTTAAGCAAAGGAAATTATACTTTTTACCCCATACTATTTAATGATGTGTTAAGTATTAGAAGTTATATTATTTATATTGAAATTTGAAAGAATGCATACTGAAATCATAATCTAGGTTCACAGAAAGCAAAAAGAATCAGGGAAAAAGGCCATTTTATTTAGATTATCTTAGTTATAGTTTATTTTCAACATTTATGATAAAATATGTATTCTTTAAAGCTTTAGCTACAAAAAACTTGATTCAGTGGAAAAAGATTTTTGGCCAGGTGCAGTAGCTCACACCTGTAAAATCCCATCACTTTTGGAGGCCAAAGGTTGGTGGTTCATTTGAGCCCAGGAGTTTGAGACCAGCCTGGGCAACATAGTGCGACTCCATCCCTAATACCAATAGATAAATAAATTAGCTAGGCATGGTAGCATGCACCTGGTACCAGTGTTTGGGAGGCTAAGATGGGAGGATTGCTTCAGGCTGGGAGGTTGAATTAAAAATAATAATAATAAAAAGATTTTTTAATAAAACATTTTTAAAAACAAACATACACATATAAAGGAAAGAAAGGTATTAATCAACAATCCCATTATTAACCTCATAATTTGGGAATTTGTTATATTTCAGCTTAATATATTTAAAGTTATATTGTTCATAGTAGGAGGTATTGATGCATGTGTTGGTTTGCCAACATATCTCTATGATATTTATCTCTGTTTGCTTGACGGCTGCCCTTCTTAAGATCATGAATTACAATATATTCAAATTTGTTTTTTCTGAAACAAGGAAGAACAGATGAGGCAGTGGAGTGCACTGAAGGTAGTGTAAGTCTTTGGTTTGAAACCAAATCTCCTGCATGCTAGTTACTCTTGGGATTGGTGGAGTGCTCTTAGCTTACTGAGTGCAGTGATGGAAAAAATACTAGCTGTAAGAAATGATTTTGATTGAAGAATATTGTATTTTAATCTTCGAAGTTTTATAAATGGACAGACACGATTAAATTGACACACTATTACAATAACTAATCTTCAGTTGACTTTCTATTAATATTACATATAAGAACAAAGTTCCTGCATTTGTATCTTTTGAGTAGTGAAAATTTGCAATTAATTTTTAATGTTAATTTTTATCTACATAAAATTTATTAAAAAGATAAGTGGCTATATGATCATGGATATTTGTTCTAGATTATTTTGTCTGTCCTTTAGCCATGATTAGATGCTCTCAAATGAAATTTAGTTTTTATAAAAGTTTTAGGAGAGGAAATTTGTTTAACATATGTTTTATGAAATATTAAATATTCTGTATGAATATAAAATTGATCAGGATTTTTTGAAGCTACAAGACTTTAGATAATCTACCATGTCACCTTTATCATAATATGTAAAGGGAACTGAAAATCTGTTTCAACATAAACTTCTAATTTTTTTTAATTAGCCGAAGCATTGTACTTAAATTATAATGAGTAAATATTAAAACGTGGATCATCTTTCCTTGGTGTGATGTCACATTGTTTTGCAAAATGAGATTTGTGGATGGCAAAGTATTTTTTTCAATTTCTGCCTCTTTAGTCCATAAGCTTAGGCTCTATTTGGGTAAAGTAAGGAAATAATGTTAAATTTACATTTTCTGATTTTCCTGTCCTTTGTGTCTCTGTAGTATCACTTTGAAATACTATAATTACTGTTTTCATCCTAATGTATAGTTGCGAACAAGAATTCTCTCTTGTAAGGGAGTTATAATTCGATGATCTGTTAACTCTGTTTGAGGGAAGCCATGTGAAGAAATCCTAATCGAACTCCTCTTCCTCTCTCAATCCTTTTTGCCTAATTGCATGGTTTTTAAGACTTCCTAAAGTTGGTAACCTCTAAGAATAAATATAAGCTAGCACTGCTGTTTGGCTCCAGGATGATGCATGTGAATTACCACCTTGCTGTGCTGCTTCTATACCTGCAATATTCTCTATAATTTTTGCAGTAGCAAGCACACTATTAAATAATAATTTTCAGATAACTCTATTTAGAACACATAAAGATGAAAATCCAGTTATGAAGTTTCTCCAGAAGTCTCAGATGAAAAAATTAGATCCAAATTATTTTTCAGTGAAAGTTCACAAAGTTGAGAATTGCATATGAACAGTGTCCTTTATTATATATATATATATATATATATATTACCTATAGAGCATGGTGTCGTCTGTTGCATTTTGTGTATTTTGTTCAAGATACTTGATCAGACTATTCAGCCATAAAAAAGGAATGAAATTATGTCATTTGCAGCCACATGGTTGAAACAGTCATTATGTTGAGTGAAATAAGCCAGGCACAGAAAGACAAATAGCATACGTTCTTACTTATATATGGGAGCTAAAAAAGTCGATCTCATGAAGGTAGAGAGTAGATTAAGACTGGGAAGAGGCTTGGAGGTGGATGAAGAGAGGTTGGTTAATAGGTACAGACCTGCAGTTAGAGGGAATAAGTTCTAGTGTTTGATAGCACAGTAGGGTGACAATAGGTAACAACTATTTACCATGTCTTTCAAAATAGCTAGAAGTGAAATGTTCCCCACACAAAGAAATAAGTGTCTGAGATGATGGATATCCTAAATACCCTGATTTGATCATTATACATTATATGCATGTGTCAAAATATCATATGTATCCCATAAATATGTACAATTATTATGTTTAAATGAGAAGAAGGTACTTGATCAGGATGAGGGGTGCGGGTTGAATAGGTGGATTTTTTTAGGGCAGTGCAACTATTCTATATGATTAATGATGAATACATTTATACAAATTTTAATAATTTAAGAGGTCAGAGGAGGGGAGTCCTAAGATGGAATGGAGACTATGAGAAAAGAACCTAACTGTATTGCAAATGTATGATACAGCCTCACTGAAGAGGGGTGAAAGAGTATTGTGCTGCCTACCTAAGTAACTAAGTAACTGGGAATGAGTTGAGCCTAATACTGAAGGCAAAAAAAATTGCACATAACCCATGTGCTAACTCAGACCTTCTTCAATTGATTTTATGTAACATATAAGAATAAAGTTTCTACATTTAAAAAGTATGAATAGTATATAACATTTGTAATTTATTGTTAATGTTAATTTTTATCTTCATAAAACTTGAAAAAATAGATGGCTGTAATGTCATTGCTTATTTTACCTATCCATTGGCCATGATAAGATGTCCCATGGGGGTACAGGTTACTTCTGAAACCACTGTTTCTCCCCAAAAACACCGTACACCTTGAGAAACTATGAATCTAACCATGAGAAAAACATCAAATCTCAGTTGAGTGACATTCTGCAAAATACCTGACAGTTACTCCTCAAAACTGTCACTGTAATCACAAACAAGGAACACCTGAGCAAGTGTCACAACCAAGAAGATACAAGCCTAAGGAGACACAAGCAGTTGTAATGTGAGATCCTGAATGGAGTCCCTGAGCAAAAAAGACCATTAATGATTCATTAGTTGTGACAAATATACTATTCTAGCATAAGACGTGACAAATACACTATGCTAACATAAGATGTTAATAATAGGCCGGGCGCGGTGGCTCACGCCTGTAATCCCAGCACTTTGGGAGGCCGAGATGGGCAGATCACGAGGTCAGGAGATCGAGACCATCCTGGCTAACACGGTGAAACCCCGTCTCTACTAAAAAAAAAAATACAAAAAATTAGCCGGGTGTGGTGGCGGGCGCCTGTAGTCCCAGCTACTTCGGAGGCTGAGCCAGGAGAATGGCGTGAACCTGGGAGGCGGAGCCTGCAGTGAGCCGAGATCGGGCCACTGCACTCCAGCCTGGGCCACAGAGCAAGACTCCTTCTCAAAAAAAAAAAAAAAGATGTTAATAATAGAGAAATTAGGTATGGGGTATATAGGAACTCTCTGCACTACCTTCACAGTACTGTAAACCTTAAAATGTTCTAAAATTAAAAGTTGACTTAAAAAAAAATCATTTGAGATTACTGGTTTTAATTGGCCAGAATATCTAAAACTATGAATAAATTATGAAAGAGCCTAGTTTTTGTCACTTAATGAAAACATTGATAGCTTCGAAGTCCTAAATGATAAGCACAGCAATATTCACTATTCTTTGCTATTCAGTATTTGCATGGCTTCTTCATTTAATTTGAAAAGTTGTAAACTGATAAAACACTATTGCATGATTCACTGGCTCAAAGCTACTTTGATTAGTCTTACTATTTATGCTAAACTGGCATTTAGATTACTTAGTCTGTTTTCTCTTATTTTGTTTTAGATGAATTAAATAATCTTGGTCATCCTGGTGAGTAATATAAACATAAAACTTTAGTTTTAGATTTTTAAATTGTTGAATGCAGTAAAGATACCATAGGTACTTTTTTGCTATAGTAATACTAGTAACTTTTTTCTCTTTATTTAAATAATATAATTTAAGGTTGAAATTAACTACATGAAGTACAATTTTATGCAAGTGATACATTAAAAATATTTTAGGTTATAAAACTGTAAGGGTAGAAAAAAAGTGTTTGAGGTAACATAAAACCTCAATGTATTTTTTATCATTGTGTGTTACTCCTTATATCATAACAAGGAAGTTAATGGGGGTAGTACATGATCTTTAATCTGAAAGCAGGAAGCAGTGTTTGACAGAGTGACAGGGGTAACATTTCTGAACTGATCAGACCCCTGGGACCTTTTTTTCGGTTCCTCAGTCATACAGTGTATTTGAACTAGTTGGGTGGGTGCCTATATCTGGAGTAAGAAGTGTGTTTATGGGGATCATTGGCACCGTACAGGTGGGTTGGTCAGTGACCATTTCTTAATGAGTGACAGTTGTCAAGAGTATGCAGAACTCTGTAGGCTAATTTTAATTAGAACAGATTTCTAACAAGCCTTCAACTGAGATAAAAGGCATATCAACAGTGAGAACTACATGAAGACACAGGATATCAACACAGTGTAGGCTTTCTGAAAGACAATGGTGGAACCTGTGAATAGATCTGAAAATAAAACCTTTCAGGAGTAGATTAAGAAGGTGGTTATGTCATTTAATATTTGTAGAAAGCACTATTACTTCTCTACTTATTTCTTACTATTTTAGCATCATTACTAGTTTGCTTAGTGTCATATTCATATTGCATTAGCAAACATCTATTATTGTGAATGCCATTGGGCTGTGCTGACTGTATATAAGCAAATTAGACACAGCAGAAAGTCCCCATTATGTGTGCATCATTCTCCTTACTGTAGTAACCTCAAATTCACACAAAGCCTCAGTGAGACCTGCTTCAAGTAGGTCTTGAACTGTCAAAAACCATCCTAGTAATTGTTTCTCTTGGTCTGAATAGAATCCCCTTTCCTAAATTAGTCTGTTAGTTCTTGCTTTTCTTTAATGATCGTTATGAAAAACTATTTCAGGCTGGGCGCGGTGGCTCAAGCCTGTAATCCCAGCACTTTGGGAGGCCGAGACGGGCGGATCACGATGTCAGGAGATCGAGACCATCCTGGCGAACACGGTGAAACCCCGTCTCTACTAAAAAGAAAAATACAAAAAATTAGCCGGGTGTGGTGGCAGGCGCCTGTAGTCCCAGCTACTCTGGAGACTGAGGCAGGAGAATGGCGTAAACCCGGGAGGCGGAGCTTGCAGTGAGCTGAGATCCGGCCACTGCACTCCAGCCTAGGCGACAGAGCCAGACTCCGTCTCAAAAAAAAAAAGAAAAACTATTTCAGAAAAACTTTTGTAAATAGCCACGACTAAGATTCTAAAATTTTCCTGACCCTTTGGGTTTTTTCTTATTTCCCACAATTCAGGGAGTACCAAAAATTTAGGTTTAAGGCCGGGCGCGGTGGCTCAAGCCTGTAATCCCAGCACTTTGGGAGGCCGAGACGGGCGGATCACGAGGTCAGGAGATCGAGACCATCCTGGCTAATACGGTGAAACCCCGTCTCTACTAAAAAATACAAAAAAACCAGCCGGGCGACGAGGCGGGCGCCTGTAGTCCCAGCTACTCGGGAGGCTGAGACAGGAGAATGGCGTCAACCCGGGAGGCGGAGCTTGCAGTGAGCTGAGAGCCGGCCACTGCACTCCAGCCTGGGCGGCAGAGCAAGACTCCGTCTCAAAAAAAAAAAAAAAAAAATTTAGGTTTAAAAGAAGAATGTTGTACAGGGAAAACTTTTAATAGGCTTCAGTGGCATTTATGTTACCAACAGTAAAGTTATCTCTTGACAGTAGTGGACACACAGTTGATCAACTACATGTTTCCCTACATGGTGCTCCAGGTACAGGGAGGGATTTAGTTTACGTATAGTAGAGAGTGAAAGCATAGAATCCAGAAGGAGACTCCATCAGTTAGTATCCAGATTTGCTACTTACTAGCTTAATCACTTTGGACGAGTGACTTTAATCTCTCTCTGCCTTAATTTCGTTATCTATATAATGGGTTTAATATAGATAGGGTAGAGTGAGGTTTCATTAGATCTATTATATATAAAGCATGTAGAACGGTGCCAGCTGTGGCATCAGGAAATGGTAACTACTGCTACTTCTTATTGTGAACACCACCATCAGTTTTTCCATTCAAGAGTGTTTTTATTAAAAATCTGGAGATTAGAAACTATATTCTGTAAATGATGCTGCTGATGTTTTATACTTTTCCTGTATCTTTAACTCTGGAAATATACCATGGACAACAGCATCTTACATGTTTTACTTTTTTATCTTTGTATAGATAATGAAGAACAAACAACTGACCAACCTTTGGGTGAGTAGAGCTTTAAAATGCATGATCAAAGTATAATTATTGTGTATAACTCCAGAAGGAATTTAAGACATTTTAATTTGCTTTTTTAAAGAAATACTTGAATAACATTGGGACCACGTTTTATTTTTTGTATCTGTAAAAGAAGGTTTAGAAGAGGAGGCTTAAAAATGATTACAAATTCGGTGTCTAGGGTCAAGTCACCTTCTGTGGAGTGATTTGTGTGTTTCTCACAACATGCAAACAGACGTGCGTACAAAAAGAAACATGTACATGCTGCATAGTTAGCATAGGGGAGGAAGTGGTTAGTGCTGTCTCTTGGTAAGGGATAGAAATCACAAGGGCTGCAGTAGCTTTAGCGTTTGCCCGTCTACTCCAATGGGAAGAGAAAATAATGTAGGATAACATGTAAATGAACAGTTGCATTTAAAGAATGCCTGGGACAAGAAAATGTAAGGGAGAAAAGTTTAGCAGATTAACATTTAAAGATGATAAAAATAGGTAACATCTTGATTCTGGCAGAAGCCAGATAAAATATGTCTAAAATTTGTCCATTAGATTCAGCTACTGAAGATGTGATTGGTGGCTTTGAGTGGAATATTGAAAGTGCCTAATATGTGTCAGTTACTGAGTTATGCTGGGAATTTAAACATGGATACAATGTAGAAAATAGTGGAAAAATATTCAGAAGTGTACAAATGAAGACAGTACATATTAATTTGTTGGAAAGAAAGGGTGATTTGAAATTAACTAGATAGGGCATATATTCAGAGTGTTTTGGTAGGAGGGGAAAAGTGAGGATATTTACATTTGGAAAGGAAGTATCTGTTGAGACTGTGTAGATTAGAGTGATCCATCAAAGAGAGGACAATTTATAGGTCCCAGGTGAAAACAAGAGAAATTGGCTTTAATCAGAATGTTGAAACCTCTTTTGAGATTAAAAAGAAGGAGAGATTGGTGAACAGATAGATTTATTGGGAAGTTGAGGACATTTTTAGTTAGTTTTTTGTTTCTAGGTAATTAGGCATAGTCATATGCTTAAAAGATTGAGGAAAAGGCCGGGCATGGTGGCTCACGCCTGTAGTCCCGGCACTTTGGGAGGCCAAGGCAGCAGGATCACCTGAGGGTCAGGAGATCGAGATCAGCCTAACCAACATGGAGAAACCCTGTCTCCATTAAAAATACAGATGCTGGGCGTGGTGGCACATGCCTATAATCCCAGCTATGTGGGAGGCTGAGGCAGGAGAATCTCTTGAATCTAGGAGGCAGAGGTTGTGGTAAGCTAAGATCACACAATTGCACTCCAGCCTGGGCAACAAGAGTGAAACTGTCTCAAAAAAAAAAAAAAAAAAGATTGAGGGAAAAAGAGTAAAGTAAGGCTGAATATAGATCTTACACTGTGGCAGAGGCTTAGAGGCTAAAGAATATGGAAGCAAGGTCTGATAAGTCTGATCTACAAGTGAATGTGTATTGAGAGTCCAACTGAGACTTTTAAAAATTAAGAATTTATAATGGTTCATATCAGTTGTGTGATTTTTCAGTAGCAGAACTCAGCTTTAAAATAGAGAAGGTGATCTGGGCATGGTGGTACATACCTGTAATCCCAGCTACTCGGGAGGCTGAGTCATGAGAATCACTTGAATCCAGGAGGCGGAGGTTGCGATGAGCTGAAATCACGCCACTACACTCCAGCCTGGGTGACAGAGTGAGACGCTGTCTCAAAAAAAAAAAAAAAGCCTTCCAAAAGTTACTAAACTGGGAGAAAATGAAGGAGTCAGGAGATTTTTAAAGTTCACCAACTTAGAAGAGAAGTAGAATAAGTAGTAGATGGCAAAACTGTTAAAAGAATAGGAAGTTGTTTTGATTACAGAGAGGAAATAGATTATTTTAGATTTCAGAGGTGGAGCAGCTTAGGTTGACGCAAAGTCCAAGCCATGATCATGGAATCAGGAGGCAGTGAAGGTGAAGGTGTTTGATGTTGATAAGGATAAGGGACTGTGAATTACCACCTTAAGAAAACCTGCTATGAGGGCCAGTCGCAGTGGCTCACGCCTGTAATCCCAGCATTTTGGGAGACCAAGGCAGGGGGACCACCTGAGGTCAGGAGCTCCAGACCAGCCTGACCAACATGGTGAAACCCCGACTTTACTAAAAATAGGAAAAAAAAATTAGCCGGATGTGGTGGCTCATGCCCGTAGTTCCAGCTACTTGGGAAGCTGAGGCAGGAGAATCGCTTGAACTTGGGAGGCAGAGGTTGCAGTGAGTGGAGATCATGCCACTGCACTCCAGCCTGGGCGACAGAGTGAGACTGTCTCAAAAAAAAAAAAAAAAAAACCTGCTATGTTTCATTCATAGTGGTAAGTTTTCATGTATTCCAGCTCCATGGTCTTTAGATCTCCAGACAGACCTCGCAGATTAAGAAATACCTATTAAAATAGTGTTCTGAACGAAGGCATAGCCATCATATTCCATAGTGAGGAGCATACATATGTCTTAGGTACACAAAATGACAAGATCCAAATGTAACTGGCTTAGTTGTTGAAGATCATTTAATCACAAGTATGCATTTAATAGTAATCCTAACAAACTAAGTGTTTTCACCTAGTGAAATGTATAATTTAACCCTGAGATGTAGGTATTTTTCCTCATTTTTAGTAGATGAAAATTTAAAACTGTGTTTAGTAAAACTTGCTCAGGATTATACAATTTAGGGATTGAGACAGGATTGAAACCCAGCTGTCTCTCATTCCATAGCCTCTCTTAGCTCCATTGTGCCAGGTATTCTTTCTCAAACGTGTCCCAATTGAAAGAATAAGATGGGCCGGGCACAGTGGCTCAAGCCTGTAATCCCAGCACTTTGGGAGGCCGAGACAGGTGGATCACGAGGTCAGGAGATCAAGACCATCCTGGCTAACACGGTGAAAACCCCGTCTCTACTAAAAAATACAAAAAACTAGCCGGGCGAGGTGGCGGGTGCCTGTAGTCCCAGCTACTTGGGAGGCTGAGGCAGGAGAATGGCGTAAACCCGGGAGGCGGAGCTTGCAGTGAGCTGAGAACCAGCCACTGCACTCCAGCCTGGGCAACAGAGCCAGACTCCGTCTCAAAAAAATAAAAATAAGATGAATGGAATATCAAGTCAACCTCTATCATGGAAGTTCACCAAACATTTATCTAATGTTTCATCTGTGCTTTATGACAGGCGTCCCCCACCCCCAGGCTGTGGACCAGAACCGGTCCGTGGCCTGTTAGGAACTGAGACAACAACAGGAGGCAAGTGAGCAAGCATTACAGTCTGAGCTCTGCCTCCTGTCAGATCAGCAGCGGCATTTGATTCTCATAGGAGTGTGAACTCTATTGCGCACTCCTTAGGAGAATCTAATGCCTGATGATCTGAGATGGAACAATTTCATCTCAAAACCACCCCTCCGCTGACACCGTCCATGGAAAAATTATCTTCCACAGAACTGGTCCCTGGTGCCAGAAAGGTTGGGAACTGCTGCTTAATGAAACAAGAGAACAAGCCTTGGTTTGTGAATTCAAGGCTTTGGGATACTAATAGGAGACAGACATTAAATGAATAATATAGTACATGATACATGCCTAGTAGAAATATGTAAAGAATCTAGAAATTGTTCATAGAAGATGGTGATCAGATTAGTTTAGGAGAGTTAGAGAAGGCTTTATCCTAAGAGGCAAAGCCAAGGTGAGAATTTTCAAGGATGAATTGGGAGCTCTCAAGGGGATAAAATGAAAATATATGGGATGAGAGTTCATTCAGAAATGAAGGAGAGGGAAAAAAGGGTGAAGACATGGTGAGGATGGAGGCATGAAGTAAATGGTGTGGGTGAGGAACAAGTAGTTCAATATTGTTGGAAGGTAGGAAACCAGGGAAGGAGTGACTGGAGGCTATACTGGTAATATAGTTATTTATTGCTGAATAACATTGCAAAATTTACTAGATTAAGAACTGCATCAGTTTTATTATCTCTCATGGTTCTCTGGGTTGGACTGGGTTTAGCAGGTGGTTCTGCTGGTCTTTCTTGGGGTCTCTCATGCAGTTGCAGTCAGATGAGGCTGGGACTGCAACATTCAAGATGGCTTCGCTTACATACCTGGCACCTTAATGGGGGTTGCTAAAAGACTGTGAAGACTGAAAAATCTCCCTCCCTCTCTCTCTCTCTCTTTCTCTTCCTCTCACTCTGTCTCTCCCTCTCCTTGTCTGTCTCTCTCTGTCTTCCCCTCCTCTTCCCGCCCCCCAACTTCTTTCTCTTCCTTTCCCTCTCCCTCTTTCCCTCGGTTCCTTCTCCCTCCCTGAGTGGTCTCTCCATGTAGCTGTTTTCTTTATGTCGTGGCTGGATCTCCAAAGTGGAAACTGTCAGAGCTTCTTAAGGCTTAGACCCTGAACTGGCAGAGTCACATATCATGTTGCTCAAAGAAAGTCACGATACAGCCCAGATTCACAGGTGGGGTGACTGTACTACACAAGGGCAAGGATACTGTGGTTTGCTGGGGGCCACCTGCTACCACAGCTGGAAAGATAGGCATGGACTAGAATGCAGATGGCCTTGAATGCCAAACTACATGACCAGTCTAATCCCCAGCCACTCCTTCCCTAGTCCTCTACCTTCCAGCAATACTGAGCTGCCTGTTCCTCACCCACACGAGCAAACTGGGACTTTATTTTGTAAGACATGGAGAGTCACTAAAAGATTTAATACATGAGATTTTTAGACAAATACTTAATAGCATTTACTATATGCCAGCTCCTTTTCTAGGTGCTTCTGAATATTAACTCATTTTAGATAAGTAACATAATAATTAAAATTATTAGACATGGGACTAACGATATAACACCAGTTTTTGAAGAATATATTACATTAAACTTTGGAAGCTGTTTAGAATCATGAGTTAAAATGTCTTTCTGAAGTGGCTTCATTATTCTTTTGCTGAATCCAGTGGCATTTTTGTTTCACTTTTCCAATAAATGGTTTGTGTTCAAGAAGTTGTGGATAGCTCTTACAGTAAATGTTTTCTACAGAAAACTCCTTCATTTATGTTATCACTTGAAGACCATTATAAATTGCTTTATATTTGCCATCTTGAAGTTTTCTTTATTCCTCAGTCTTACCTCCTCAAATTCAAGTTTTATTGTTCGTTTCTCTGTCGTGTCTTTTTTCCTCTCCCTTTCTACTGCTTCTCCATCTTCCGATCACCCCAGTTCACCTGTCACCCAGGAACTGTTTTACAAGTAGATTGGACAGGTAAGATTTACTTACCCACCATCTTTTTCACCATTAAAGTCAAGGAAATGCTCTAAGACATCTTAGAAACTAGATACTAAAAATTATCATTGGGGAAAAATTTTAGAAGTGTTATAGACAATTATCAATACATACATTTTAAGACCTGTAGTTCTCACACTGTTGAGCCTGTGCATTCTGTAAACTGTACCAAGTGTTTCTTTCCCAAAGAGATAACAAAACCAGTGAATAAAGATTTGATAGCAGCAAAAACATCCCGTGATGCTTCGTTTGACAGTTAATTGTATTTCCCTAAAGACCCAGTGATTTCTTTTTATTATATACTTACAGTTGTTTTCTACCAATAAAATCTATGATGTATATAATTAAATGATGGTATTCCATGGAAAAATGGAATGATTTACAAGCATTTTACTACCCCAGTAACTTTTTAACCTCTTGCTGTAAACCTATGATTTGGGCTATAATGATGTAAACCAGAGACAATGCATTCTCGCATTTCCCCTCACTTTAGAAGAAGATTAATCTAAGTCTGTCACTGTGTTGAGGTTGGATCTGGATTCTAATAGCATTGATGGACTCACAAAAAATGTGCTGTGGATTAGCCAGCTAACAGTCTTGCTATAGTGGGTACTTTAGTGTAAGAATACTAGCTTATTTTAAAATAAATTTTGAAAAGGAAATACAAGGCCAGGTGTGGTGGCTCACACCTGTAATCCCAGCACTTTGGAAGGCCGAGGTGGGCAGATCACCTGAGGTCAGGAGTTTGAGACCACCCTGACCAACGTGGAGAAACCCCATCTCTACTAAAAATACAAAATTAGCCAGGCACGGTGGCACATGCCTATAATCCCAGCTACTCGGGAGGCTGAGCCAGGAGAATTGCTTGAACCCGGGAGGCAGAAGGTTGCAGTGAGCCGAGATCATGCCATTGCACTCCAGCCTGGGCAACAGGAGCGAAACTCCATCTCAAAAACAAAAGGAAATATAAGTGATGTTAAGTTTTATGCTGCCTCCTATTGAAATCCATGCTGAGTGTTCTCAGCTTTTTCATTGAATTAATAGTGTGGCTTAAGTATCATTTTTCACTGTTACATATATTCATAAGATTGGGCAGTTTGCTAGAAATCTCTGAACATGTACATACAGAATAAAGATGACATGATGTAAAGTTACGGAGGCTTTTCACAAAGTAGAGTTTTTTATCCTTTGAGAGAGTCACATTATTTTAAGTTGATGCCAGTTTTAACACTAGGTTTAAGTGTTCTATGGAAAGAAAAGCAATTTCAGCGGATTTTTGGTGAAATAATCATCTCAATGATTTGAAACATCTGAAATTACATATTGTAGCCATCAAGTCAGCAATGTGATTATTCATGCCTGTTTCAACTTCATAAGAGTAGTATTCATAATAACTTACAAATAAACAGGGTTGGTTACCAAGTCCTGGCCTCTGTCAGAGGCGGGTGGCCTGCAGTTCTGCCCAGGCGGCTCTTCAGCCAGTTGGCTGGTGCTGCAGGTACTCTTGTCACCTTGTCTCTCTGCTCCCTGGCATTTCTATCACTGCTGCTACCATGACAGGTGCTGCACACACCCCACTGTCAGCCCTCAAGAAAGAGCCATCACAGGCTCTTATTGTCACGGGATGGTCTTGAGGTTTTGGTTTGTTGTTTTTTTTTATTTTAATTTTTTTCCTCCCTTTGATACCAGCGGGTCTTGAGTTTTTAACCATTGACCCCATTCCAGGCTATCAAAGAAAGGTACCGTGTTGAAGACCTCATAAGCACTGGCCAGCCTTCTACACTGTTTTAGGTGGGCTGCACACCTGGTTAAGCTAGCTGCTACTTAATAGGCAGATATACATTCTTTTACGAACAAAAAAACTGTTTCTATCAGAATATATTATCTTTGAGCAAAGTCTCAGTGCACTAATTTCAAAAAATGAACTTTTAAGGTACTCATACACAAAATCTTCACATACCCCTGAATTTGAGTCAAATGAGGAGTATTTTTAAAAGATGCTAAAAAGAGGCAGTAGTACATTCACATGGCTACTGCAGAAACCGAGAATACGGTACTCATGAAGTTCTCTCTCTCTTTGGTATTTCTCTTCATTCACTCTAATGTGAATTCTTCCTGTCCCTTTTTTAGTTATTTATCTTGATTTTAGCCTCTTCCATTCTCAGCAAAACAGAACGTAATTTGATGGGAACCCAATTTCAAATATTCCTTGTTTAAATTTGCTCCAAAAGTCTAGTTGAATATTATATCCCTTTTGTTATAATTTAATAAAAGTAAACTTTAATATTAATTACTATTATGCTTCATATGCAGCTAATAAATATCCTTTGCCTGGCCCTCAAAAGTGTGAACATGTTTAATTTCAGTTTGATGTTTTTAGCATCTGTGTTCCTCAGAGAATGTTGATCTGATATATAAATAGTTCTAAAATGAAATTAAATAATAATGAAATCTTATTTGAAATGAAATAATGCAGTCTTAAAGCATACTTTTTTATTATAATACCATTTCCATAGGTTTCGTTTTAATCTTTATATCTTCTTTTAAACACCCCCTTTATTTTTTTTTCAAAGCAAAGGACAAGGTTGCTCTTTTGATAGGAAATATGAATTACCGTGAGCACCCCAAGCTCAAAGCTCCTTTGGTGGATGTGTACGAATTGACTAACTTACTGAGACAGCTGGACTTCAAAGTTGTTTCACTGTTGGATCTTACTGAATATGAGATGCGTAATGCTGTGGATGAGTTTTTACTCCTTTTAGACAAGGGAGTATATGGTAAGGTATTTATAATGTTTGTTTTTACAATTATCCATTATTCTTTTCATTATACCAGTTAGGTTAAGAGTTGAAAATCAGATAAGGTAAGCATGTTGTTGAATGGAAGAGTTTTATTTTTCTTATTAAGATGATGCATTTGATCTTCATTCCATCTGAATAATTAGCTTCATGTCTTTACTTTCATGTTTCTTGTTTTGTCAGAACATACTGTTCTTATTAGAATTCTTACCTGTCTTTTATGATTTTTTTTTTTTAATTGATAGAGCCACAGTATAGTAAAACTTGATGACCACACAGCAAAATTCACATTCATATGTGTAAAATACTACAGTATGTGGGGTTTTCTTTGGGGGGATAGCATAAAAGGTTCTAGTAGAATGTATATTTTGTATGTTTCCTTTTCCTAACTATTGCATGGTATTTTCTAGTCTTTTAGTGGGAACTAGATTTTAACAACGAAATGTTGGTGGATGGGGCCTATAAAAGCAATTTGTAAATTAAAGTTCTATACAGATATGCTTAGAAATGTACCTCTACAAAAATTCTAACAGTAAATGTTTAATTTTTTTTTCCCATTCTTTCACCTAAATATGTTAACACTGCATATATGGTAAAGAATTTCAAAAGAGACAGAATGTGCTATCAGTAGCAAATCATTTATTTGGTGATTTATTTCTTTCAATATGGGAAGGCCAGCTGTTGAGCTCATCTGAACCGTGTTTTGCAGGATTGTGCTTCTATGACATTGTGCAATAACATCAGATTGCCAGGGAAGTGACATTTCCAGGCCTGTTGTTAGGCATACAATGATAAACAAAAAGGACTGGTTTGGCTCCTGTATCTTTCCAGTTATTTTATTTTAATAATTTCTGAATTTACTTTTATTATTTGTAATTAGATTGATAAGGCAAGTTTGGTTAGAATTTTAATGGTTCTCAAAGTAGAATTTTAATGAAACAAAAGCTGTCTTTTTTTTTTTTTTTTTTTTTTTTTTT
>NW_016809830.1:3424478-3440204 GCF_001698545.2 Rhinopithecus bieti | reverse complement strand
TTTTTTTTTTTTTTTTTTTTTTCAAGATTTACCACACTATTGTATAAGGGATGGGGAAAGTCTTAAAATCTTACTTAAATGAGTTTCTTTCTCTAAATAATGAGGATTTAGAGAAAGACAAATGAAGTTAACAAGGTAAACACCTCAAATGTGAGATTTCAGCTATTATGCTGATGTGTTAATACAGCTTTACTTCTAAGTCTTATGGAGTGATGACTAATGGGCGAATCCATCCGTTTTTTCTCATGAAAATCTGAAAGAATATACAGTGCAAATATGCCACCTTGGTAATTGGCTTATACAGGCTGAGCATTCCTCATCTGAAAATCCGAAATCTAAAACTTTTTGAGTGCCAACATGATGCCACAAGTGGAAAATTTTACACCTTACGTCATGAGGTGTCAAAGTTAAAACATTGTATCATGCACAAAATTATTTAAAATATTGTATAAAATTACCTTCAGGCTATGTGTATAAGATGTATATGAAACATAAATGAGGCTGGGCGAGGTGGCTTATGCCTGCAATCTCAGCACTTTGGGAGGCTGAGGTGGGTGGATCACTTGAGCCCAGGAGTTGGAGACCAGCCTGGGCAACATGGCGAAACCCCGTCTCTATTGAAACAAAAATTCGGCCAGACGCAGTGGCTTACGCCCATAATCCCAGCACTTTGGGAGGCCAAGGTGGGCAGATCACCTGAGGTCAGGAGTTCAAGAGCAGCCTGTCCAACATGGTGAAACCCTGTCTCTACTAAAAATGTATGGTGGCGATCACCTATAATCCCAGCTACTCGGGAGGTTGAGACAGGAGAATGGTTTAAACCCGGGAGGTGGAGGTTGTAGTAAGCCGAGATCACACCACTGCACTTCAGCCTGGGTGATAGAGCGAGACTCCGTCTCAAAAACATAAAATAAAAACACAAAAATTAGCTGGGCATGGTGGTACACGCCTGTAATCCCAGCCACTCAAGAGGCTGAGACACAAGAATTGCTTGAACCCAGGAGGCCGAGGTTGCAGTGAACCAAGATCACACGACTGTACTCCAGCCTAGGCGACAGAATGAGACTTGGAATCTTGGTCTCAAAAAATAAAAGAAAAGAGGCCGGGCGCGGTGGCTCAAGCCTGTAATCCCAGCACTTTGGGTGGCCGAGACGGGCGGATCACGAGGTCAGGAGATCGAGACCACCCTGGCTAACACGGTGAAACCCTGTCTCTACTAAAACTACAAAAAACTAGCCGGGCGATGTGGCGGCGCCTGTAGTCCCAGCTACTCGGGAGGCTGAGACAGGAGAATGGCGTAAACCCAGGAGGCGGAGCTTGCAGTGAGCTGAGATCCGGCCACAGCACTCCAGCCTGGGTGACAGAGCGAGACTCCGTCTCAAAAAAAATAAAATAAAATAAAATAAAATAAAAACATAAATGAGTTTAGTGTTTAGACTTGGGTGGCATCCCCAAGATAACCTCATTATGTGTATGTAAATATTCCAAAATCTGAAACATTTCTGGTCCCAAGTCTTTCAGATAAAGGATACTTAACCTGTATTTTCAATCTGGCATCAGGGGTGTTGTTTGTTTTTATAGTATACAGTTGATCTCAGCTCTTAAGGTGCCTACGTGGCGTAAAAAGGAAAAGGCTTCCCAAGCTTCACTAGAAGTGATGAGATGTAAGGAAAAAAAATTAACCAGTTTAGGTTTCTGTATTGGTGAAGTATTTAAAGATTGAGGGAATTATATGAAGAATTACTACCTAGGTTGTTTATTCTCATTTCTTATTGATATTTTCACTTTGGCTTTTAGGCCCTTTTTTTGACTTTTAAAAACAAATCCTGTGGCCAGGGCATGGTGGCTCACCCCTGTAATCCCAGCACTTTGGAAGGCCAAGGCGGGCAGCAGATCACCTGAGGTCAGGAGTTTGAGACCAGCCTGACCAACATGGTGAAATCCCATCTCTACTAAAAGTACAAAAATTAGCCAGGCGTGATGGTGGGCACCTGTAATCCCAGCTACTTGGGAAACTGAGGCAGGAGAATCGCTTGAACCCGGTAGGGGCAGGTTGCACTGAGCCAAGATCATGCCACTGCACTCCAGCTTGGGCAACAAAGCGAGACTCCATCTCAAAATAACAAAAACAAATCCTTTAGTTGCCCCTGTGAAGTAGAGAATCAGAAATATTAAAAATTGTGACAAGATTGCAGTTTAGGCTGAAGCTTTGCCCCAATATGAAAACATCATCTTGGAGTACAAAATAAAGAGGCATGTTAAAGCAGAATGTCAGCTTAAGAAAGCTAGAAAACTTTTAAATCCTACTGATTCGTGTCTTAACAGGGTGGCTGCATTATATTTTGAAGTATTGTGAATATTCCAAACACCAGACACATCTACACTAAATGTAAGTGTGGTAGAGGCTTGAGGGTTTAGGGCATGTCATAAAGAAACCTTTAGTTTTTCTTTTGGACTGTGCCTTTACTGCTAGTTGATATTACCAGGGACTCAGTGCTTGAGGGCTGTGGGAGAAGATGGAAGGCAGAGTCACCGGAATTTCAGCATGAACAGCTAGATACGGAGAAGAGAGGAACTCAAGTTCATGCCCTTTTACATTATATATTATATTGCGTGCAGGTTTGTAGAAGAAATAAATGTTACAACAGAACAGACGATAATTCCGTTTTAAACATATATAAACATAAAAAACAGGAACCCAAATCAGAAATCACTGACTTACACTACATGTCCTTAAGTATAAATAAGGAGAAAGATTTCTAGTTATGTTGTATAGATGGCCAGGATAAAAAGTAACCCTTTGGCCTGAGATCTATCCCCACATAGCCTTTCTGTTTTCATCGCTTGCTGCAGCTTAGCTGTGCTTTCGTGTAGAAGAACGGTAAACGAGTCTAGTCGGAATATGGCGCAAAAGTGTTATTTGGCCTGCAGCAGAGCAGCTGTTCAGTTCACGTAGCTCAGTGGTTAAGCAGTGGGCCTTAGTTAGTTAGCCTAGGTTCGAAGCTTTGACTTTCTGCTAACTAGCTGTGTGACTGTGTTTCTTTAACTTTTCTAAGCCAAAAGGAATCTACAAAATGGATAGAACTAAATTAATGAGGTTCACAGGATAAGACAAAATAATTATCCCTGTGCCTGGCACACTAAAAGTGCTCAAAATATTGTACCCATTATTATTGTCATTTCCTGTCAATTGATTAAAGACATTCAAGCACTTTTTCATCTTTAGATGGGTGATTTGGACTAGGTAGCATTCTACTTCAGGCTTCAATGAGAGAAACCCAGCTTTAATCAGTTTCTGTGTATTAAGGGTCTTTGGGGGGGGGTTCTTTTTTTTAGGTTTTTAAGGTTTTTTGTGGTTTTTTTGTTTGTTTAGTTTTCTGGTACAGAGTCTCGCTCTGTCACCCAGGCTTGCTGTGGCGCGATCTCGGCTCACTGCAAGCTCCGCCTCCTGGGTTCAAGCGATTCTCCTGGCTCAGCCCCCCGAGTGGCTGTAATTACAGGCACGTGCCACCAACACCTGCCTAATTTTTTGTATTTGTAGTAGAGACGGGCTTTCACTGTGTTAGCCAGGATGGTCTCGCTCCATCTCCTGACCTCAGGATCCACCCACCTTGGCCTCCCAAAATGCTGGGATTACGGGCATGAGCCACCGTGCCCCGGCCTGCCTAAGGTTTTTTTTGAGAAAAAGAAGTCGGAGGGTTTGAAGCTATATTGTAGTAAAACAGTGAAAAACCAGTGCACTGACATTTTACATTGTCTGAGAGTCAAGTTCACTAAAAAGCCAGCAGTAGATTATAGACAGTATTATATAGGACAGTAGCGAGGCTGGCCAGCATCCGTATTTTGGTTCTGCCACTTACTAGGCATTTCAGTTTGGGTGAGCTTTTAAACCTCTTCATGTCTCAGTTTTCCCATCTCTGAAAGAGGGATGTTAATATTACCTACCTTGTTATGAAGACTGTGTGAGGCAATATAAGTAGTGACCTTTCTTGGAACCGTGCCTGGCACATAGTAAGTGCCGTGTAAGCCTGCTGGGGTGGCGGTTGTTGTGCTTGTCGGCCACTCACGTGCTACGTGGAGTGCATATTCAGTTGAGTGGAAAAGTTTTTCGTTTAAATGATTATTTTCTCTGTAGGCAAAAATAAATATCCATGACTGTGTTCTTGAATCATCCTCCCAAGAAATAAAATTCCCTAAAGATCTAATTTACAGAACTATATTTCTAAGTATAGTAAGTTTTTTGACATTTGTAAAAAAAAAAACACATATTTTCTTCTCTATCCTTGAGTAATAGGATAGTTAATTAAATAAATAAGCAGTACTAGAGATGGAATTTAAAACAACAACAACAGTGATTTGGGCCACGCACAGTGGCTCACACCTATAATCCTAACAGTCTGGGAAGCAAAGGTGGGAGGGTTGTTTGAGCCCAGGGGTTCGAGACCAGCCTGGACAATATAGTGAGACCTCATCTCTACAAAAAATTTAAAAATTAGCCAGGCATGATGGCACATGCCTGTGGTCCCAGCTACTTGGGAGGCTGAGGTAGGAGGATAGCTGGAGCCTGTGAGGTCGAAGCTACAGTGAGCCATGATCGCACTGCTGCACTCCAGTATGGGCAACAGGGCAAGACCCTGTCTCAAATAAATAAAATTTTTTAAAAAATGATTTGGACTAGTTCATTTTACACAAAAGTGCTTAGTTCCCCTCAATATAATTTGGTTGCAGACTTTGATACAGAATAGTTACACTTTTCATAAGACATTTTGGGAAAGAAAAAAAATATGTTGGTGTTAAGTGCCTTAATTTCATTCAGCAGTTGCAGGGCTGGGCATGTGGCATTAATGTAACAGAACAACATTCAGCTTTTCCCTGTATGAATGAAGCTAAGCCTTCCCTCAGAGTTGTATCTTCACCCCAGTCAAGTCTTGCTGGAGCCAGACATATTACTTGACATGAGAGAGGCAGCACCTAGGCCTGCTGTCAGTTGTCTCTAAGTAATACCAGTTGTTGAAATGGTACCATTTCTACTAAAAGACCCTTGAAAAGAGAACTCCAGATCTGACACTGTCTTGATTGGTTTGCATTGTTAATTTAATGCAATTCAGTAAGTATTTGCTGAGTTATTTTCGTTACGTCCATAGTCCAGATGAAGGAGTATGCTATGTGCTAAGGGAAGTAATAGTGAATACAGATCATGATCTGTCCTCTTAAGAAAATTATAGTCCCAGGCCAGGCACAGTGGCTCATGCCTGTAATCCCAACACTTTGAGAGGCCGAGGCAGGCAGATCACCTGAGGTCTGGAATTTGAGACCAGCCTGACCAACATGGAGAAACCCTGTCTCTATTAAAAATATAAAATTAGCCAGGCGTGGTGGTGTATGCCTGTAATCCCAGCTACTCGGGAGACTGAGGCAGGAGAATCACTTGAACCTGGAGGTGCAATCGCACCATTGCACTCCAGCCTGGACAACAAGAGTGAAACTCCATCTCAAAAAAAGAAAATTATTGTCCTTTAATACAATGAGAAAAAACACTATCTACGGAGTCAAAACATACATCAACTCTGTGATTTTAAGCAAATCATTTAATCTTTGTAATTTAATTTTCTTATCTATAAAATAAGGATATAAATCATTTAAAGTTGTTATATGGATTAAAATTAGATTGTGTGTATGAAAGTCCTTTGAAAACCAAGAAAATATTATACAGGTTGAGTATCTCTAATCTGAAAACCCCAAATCCAAAACACTCCTGGTCCCAAACATTTCAGATAAGAGCTACTCAGAGTGTGCAAATGTAAAAGATTAGTGTCATTATGATTTCTTATCAGAAAAACTAAGTAGACATAGGACTATACAATGTCAGGAAAAGCCTGTATGTGATTGTCAGAAAGTGCTGCTACAGCATTTCAAGGTAGGGAGAATTTGAAGTGTGTTAGAAAGCCACAAACCAGTTACCAGGTAGTAGTTACCAGGTAGTAACTTGCGAAGGATTCTGAACTTTGGAAATAACCCTTGAGGACTGGTTATGGTTTGGGTAGATAGAAAGGAGATAGAGTAACTTGAGCAAAGTTGTGGAGGTTAAAAATAAGTTTGTCTTGCTCTTGAAGCTGTAACGAGACTGATGGAAAATAGAGTTATGTTTTGAATACTTGATAGAGGAGTATAAGTTGTACTCTTTTTAAAGTGTATAATTCAGTGATTTCAGTATCTTCACAAAGGTGGGGCATCAGTCACCACTACCTAACTTCAGAACATTTCCATCATCCCAAAAAGAAACCCTGTATCCATCAACAGTCACTCCCATTCCTCCTTACCCCAGCCCCTGGCAACCACAAATCTATTTTCTGTTTCTCTGGATTTGCCTGTTCTGGACATTTCATATAAATGGAATCACCTAATATGTGGCGTTTTATGTCTGCCTTCTTTCACTTCGTATAATGTTTTCAAAGTTCATTCATATTGCAGCATGTACTAGAACTTCATTATTTTAGGGGTAGATAATATTCCATTATATACTATATTTTGTTTATCATTTAACATCTCATGGACATTTTTGGACGTTACGAATAATACTGCTATGAGCATTTGTGTACACATTTTTTTTTTTTTTTTTTTGAGACGGAGTGGAGTCTTGCTTTGTTGCCCAGGCTGGAGTGCAGTGGCCGGATCTCAGCTCACTGCAAGCTCCGCCCCCCGGGTTCACGCCATTCTCCTGCCTCAGCCTCCCGAGTAGCTTGGACTACAGGCGCTCGCCACCTCGCCCGGCTAGTTTTTTTGTATTTTTTAGTAGAGACGGGGTTTCACCGTGTTAGCCAGGATGGTCTCAATCTCCTGACCTCGTGGGAGGCCCATCTCGGCCTCCCAAAGTGCTGGGATTACAGGCTTGAGCCACTGCGCCTGGCCTGTGTACACATTCTTATGTGAACATAATCTCCATTTCTCTTCGGTATGTACCTGGGAGCGAAATTCCTGGGTCATATGGTAATCTATATTTAACTTTTTGAGGAACTGCGAAACTGTTTCCAAAGTTCTTACACCATTTTACATTTGTGCCACCAGAAATGAATGACGGTTCCAGTTTCTCTGCATCCTTGCCAACACTTGTTCTTGTCTGTCTTTTTTATTGTAGCCATCCTGGTGAGTGTGAAATGACTTGGATTTGCATTTCACTAGTGGCTAATGATGTTGAGCATCTTTTCATGTGCATATTTGCCACTCATACATCCTCTTTGGAGAAGCATCAGATCTTTGCCTATTTTTACATCAAGTCGTTAGTCTTTTTTTTTTTTTTTTTTTTTTTGAGATAAGAGTCTTTCTCTGTTGCCCAGGCTGGAGTACAGTGGCGGGATCTTGGCTCAGTGCATCCTCCGCCTCCTGGGTTCAAGCAATTCTCCTGCCTTAGCCTCCTGAGTAGCTGGGATTACAGGCTCCCATCACCACACTTGGCTGGGTTTTTGTATTTTTAGTAGAAATGGGGTTTTACCATGTTGGCCAGGCTGGTCTTGAACTCATGACCTCAGGTGATCCACCTGCCTTGGCCTCCCAAAGTGCAGGGATTACAGGCGTGAGCCACCACGCCCGGCCGTCATTAGTCTTTTTACTGATGAGTGGAAGAGTTCTTTATTCTGGATACAAGCTGTCCTTATCAGATAAAATGATTTGCAAATATATTCTCCTGTTGTGTGGGTTGTCTTTTCACTTACCTGATCTTTGTCGTTTATTGAATTAAATCCATTCTTTTGGTCATTATTTTTAAAACCCTATCTGTGCACTCCTTTTTAAAATTCCCTATGTGTGTGCTCTCTTATTTTCATTCACAACAGTAATTTAGTTTTTTGCCAGGCTAGTCTCTTTTCTGTTAGCTTTCATTCCAGGTCCTATCCGTGTTTATTTCTATCCTTGCTCTTTCTCTGCCTTTCCAAATTTCTAGCCATTCCCTCTCTTAAGACCATCCCCTGTTGTTTCACTGCATACTGATGATATTCCTCTCTGTACTTTATTCATTTTATACATACACGGTGGTTGTCCCACTAACATGATTTATGGCATTTAATTATATGATGACTTTCATTGTTGCTTGATAACATAAACGTGTGAATCTCCATGCATGAATCTCCCGGTCTCCTGCTTAAGAGGTTAGGAACTTTGTCTTCGTCCTTCTTTTTCATCTCTCAGTGCCTATGTGATAACTTCCAGTGCACACATCAGCTGGAACCCACACTTGATAAATGGCTGTATCTGTTTTCTCATTTTAGCTGAAATGTTGTATTTGAAAGAACCATTTTTCTCATTTTAATAGAAATTCAAAAAAAAAACAGACGACGTGGATTTTGTCCTGTAGGACCACATGCAGCAAATTGTCTTTAACTCTCAAAGCCACATTCTCTGCTAGGAGTCGGGGCCATAATTACAATGGATTAGCTATTTTGGGTTCCCTGTCTAAACGGCTTTTACTGTTTGCTTTAAAATACCGTGTAAAGAAATAATTAAATCCAGAATATTGAGAGAGCAAAATTAGTGGGCTCCAGAAATTGCAAGCAGAGGGGAGGATATCTTCAAAAGTGTTTTGTCCAGTATTTTTATGAAGAAGTTCAGACTGATATTTTTGTTGTTTTTTACAGCCAAAACAAAATTCTTTTCAAGAAAACATTGAGTTGGTTGTGTTAGTTTTTATAGTGTCATTTCTCAGTAAGGAAATATGATTCATCTATTGAGTCCTAAAACTATTGCAAATTTTAGATTATTAATTCAAAAGACTCTAGATGGAAGATTGATACTCGTATCTCATAGCAAAAAGAAAAAAATAGTAATCTGTGAAATCAGATTTCCCGTCTCTGATTATAAAACTACCTTAACTAATGTTTATGGTAATACCTGCAGAGTTTCTTAACTTCATATTGCAGGTGCTGTTCATCTGAATTGTGTTTGTTCATCTGTTAAATACTTACTAAGCTCCTGCTGTATGCCAGGAATACACAAATAAATAAATGTAAGACTATCTCTGCCCTAACAGAACTCCTAGCTTCATGGAGGAGACAAATGAGTCAGGAGAGAAATCCTAGCTGCATTCTTTTTTATATATCATAAAATAAAATTGTATTTTATATTATACTATTGGTTACAAATATATTACTTTTATAAGTTAGGATATACTTCAGACAGCATTTTGATACTGTCTTAAAATGCAAATTTTAAGTACAGACTGTTGGTAATAATTTTTTTATTTATTATTTTTTTGAGACGGAGTTTTGCTCTGTCGCCCAGGCTGGAGTGCAGTGGCATGATCTCAGCTCATAGCAACCTCCACCTCCCAGGTTCAAGTGATTCTCCTGCCTCAGCCTCCCAAGTAGCTGGGATTATAGGTGCCCAACACAACGCCAAGCCAATTTCTGTATTTTTAGGAGAGACAGGGTTTCACCACATTGGCCAGGCTGGTTTCAAACCCCTGACCTCAAGTGATCTCCCTGCCTTGGCCTCCCAAAGTGCTGGGATTATAGGTGTGAGCCATCATGCCTGACCTGTTGCCAATAATTTTAAATGCAAATTACCATTGTCTATATTTATAATTGGGTATTTCTTACATATGCTCACATCACCTTGAAAAAAATTAAAGTCATGTTTGTTTGTTTGTTTGTTTGTTTGTTTGTTTGTTTTGAGATGGAGTCTCGCTGTGTCGCCCAGGCTGGAGTGCAGTGGCCGGATCTCAGCTCACTGCAAGCTCCGCCTCCCGGGTTCACGCCATTCTCCCGCCTCAGCCTCCGAGTAGCTGGGACTACAGGCGCCCGCCACCACGTGCGGCTAATTTTTTTGTATTTTTAGTAGAGACGAGGTTTCACCATGTTAGCCAGGATGGTCTTGATTTCCTGACCTCGTGATCCACCCGCCTCGGCCTCCCAAAGTGCTGGGATTACAGGCTTGAGCCACTGCGCCCGGCAAAGTCATGTTTTTTTTACAAAAAGTTATGCAGTCTGTATGTTCACAGTGCATTTAGAATTGACATCTACCTCTCTTTTATTTTTCCTCTTTTCAAAGGGTTATTATATTATGCAGGACATGGTTATGAAAATTTTGGGAACAGCTTCATGGTCCCTGTTGATGCTCCAAATCCATATAGGTCTGAAAATTGTCTGTGTGTACAAAATATACTGAAATTGATGCAAGAAAAAGAAACTGGACTTAATGTATTCTTATTGGATATGTGTAGGAAAAGGTAAATTTTCTAATCTTTATTAAACAATTGTTGGAGTTAAATATCAACCTTGACAAACTAGAGAAACCTGTGAAATGCCAACAGCCATTTGCGTGTGTGAATTTTAGTTTATACATTGAAACTGGAAGAACAAAACTAGAGAAAAATATATTTACTCCATGTATATCTAATTATTTTAACTCTTCATATTTGCTGTAGAACACAAACAAAGAACTAAAGGGCATGGGCATTTACTCATACTACAGGGGATTCAACTCTCCAGAATGCCTTTAGATGACTTTAATACTCATTGTAGTTATTCCCTCAGGAATTAACAAAACCAACACCCATGGAGTTGGGATTTCTGGTCAGTAGTCAGTCCTGGTCTTCCAGACACAGAATGAGTAGCCGAAGCAGATGTTTGGAGGTTTGGATCCCATTTATCTGCCATTGCCTTTCTAAGAAATAGAACCAGTTCCTCTAGATTTACTATTTTTTGCTTGCTCAGCATTTACGAATCAAAATCCAATGCCCGAGTTCAAATGCAACTCCGGTTTTAAAGCTAACAAGGAGTTAGTGGGTTATTTTGGGTAGATATGTAGCTACCTAGATGAAAAATTTTGAATCTATAATTTTAAATTATGTATTCTAAAATACTGTTGTATTATCTCATTATTTATACTCTTTTAAGGATGATCTTTAACTTTTCATATTTCTGTCTGCCCTTCTCTGCCTCCGTTGAATAGAAATGACTACGACGATACCATTCCAATCTTGGATGCACTAAAAGTCACTGCCAATATTGTGTTTGGATATGCCACGTAAGAAAATTTTATGTTTACGTTTAAATTTCCTTTATTCTTTGATGTCTTTTTGCTTGCTTTTGCTTTTTAGGAGCAGGGGTCTTAACTCTGTCGCCCAGGCTGGAGTGCAGAGGCAACATCATAGCTCACTGCTCCTGGGCTCAAGCAATCCTCCTGCCTCAGCCTTCTGAGTCGCTGGGATTACAGGCATGTGCCACTGTGCCTGGCTCCTGAGGTCTTTTTGATTCTAGATTGGAGGCCTAGAAAATACCTATAGACATGTAGGCATAAATTTACCTCCTTGATGTTCTTGGTAGAAAATTTTAAATGGTCAACTTTAGCATTCCATATCATGGTATCTTATTATTAAGCCCAAATTGGGCATGTAGTTTCTGCTTAAAGATTAACTCTTTAATTATTGATGTCATGTGAGAGGCAGAAGAGAAAATGAGGCTCATCAGTGTATACAGAAGTCCCATGTGGCAAGTGTTTGCTTTTCTAACATTTTCTTTTAAAAGTTATTTTATTGGATATTGACAACTTATATGTATTTATAGGATACAAAGATATGCTATGATGTACGTATTCAATGTGGAATGATTGAATCAAGTTAATTCACATATCACCTCAAATACTTACCATTGTTTTCCTCCTAACTGAAACATTGTACCCTGTGACTAACAGTCCCTATGCCATGCCCACCTCCCAGCCTCTGGTAACCACCATTCTGCTGGCTGCTTCTCTGAGTTCATTTTTATTAGCATCCACATATAAGTGAGAACATACAGTATTTGCCTTTCTGTGCCTGGTTTAACTTCTTTTTCTATTTTTAAGGTGTCAAGGAGCAGAAGCTTTTGAAATCCAGCATTCTGGATTGGCAAATGGAATCTTTATGAAATTTTTAAAAGATAGATTATTAGAAGATAAGAAAATCACTGTGTTACTGGATGAAGTTGCAGAAGGTAAAAAATAAAGAGAAACTACTCGGAAAAAGGAGAGCAGGGGGGACACCACCTATTCAGGGTTCCCTGTCTAGTGATTGTTTTATTCTTATTCTTATTATGTGGGTTTGGAATTAGTATCTACTTTGTAAAACAATTTTTATATTAATATAACATTCAGCAACACTTCTGCTATTGAATGTCATCTTTCCTTCCTTTTTGACATAGCTCTTCATCATCTGTGCAGCATTACTTAGACTACAAGGCTAAGCCTAGGCACAGTCATTAAATAAGTAAAGTTGAATCCTCAGAGCTCTGCCTTGCTTCTGTGCCCAGTGCCTTGGTGCTGGCAAATCTCCCTATTTGGGGGTGGGTGGGGGGTGTGGGAGGGGTGGGGGGGAGTTGTCCAGTGAGCGCAGTCTCTCCCAGGATGGGAGAGAGAAAACTTTACAGAAATTTTAGACACTGCTGGGAAAACTGAGTTCATTTTTTTTCCTTAATGAACTTAGTAGATTTAAAATCCTAATTTAAGGATGTGATCCTAGGGGGTCTAATGCCACATCTTCCATTTCTATCTGTTCTTTCCTTGCCTGCTGGTATAATGTTATGCATATGTCAGATGCTGAGTAAGTACCTATTATTTTGGTAGATTGCACTGTGTTTTTTGAAAAAACATTTTATAAGCCATAGCAAAAACACGGTAACTTGGTCAGGCATGGTGGCTCAAACCTGTAATCCCAGCACTTTGGGAAGCTGAGGCAGGAGGATCACTTAAGGCCAGGAGTTCAAGACCAGCCTGGGCAACATAGCGAGACCCTGTCTTCAAAATAAAAAATAAACAAACAAAAAGGAAGAAAGTAATTCTTACAAACTAGCACCACTAGAAAATGGAGTTTCATGGATGTTCCAGTGATGGCAGTTTGGGTATAAGGTGTTTGGCCAACTGTCAGCCATATTTATTTTCATGTTTTTATCTGTGTAGCTATTTTAGTTAAATCACTTGACTTAGCCACTTTTCCATTTAACGTAACCAGCCAGGGCTTTGGACTTCCTGCCACCCTCCCGCTTCAACCAGAGAAATTCCACTTTTGTTTGTTTTCTACATTAGGCTTCTTCTGAAGCTCACATTTGAAGGAAAGTCTCTGCTTTTAAAAAAAAAAAAAAAAAGAAAAGAAAACCTTTGGATTACGTCAGTTGTATTCAAACTGAGATCCAGTAAAGTGCTCCAGAAACTCTACAGTGTTTTATTTCAATTTCGTTTTTAAGTACATTTTAACTGTTTTAAAACTTAATAAAAAGCACCATGCTCACCCACATATGATGTGTACCAAATTGTCATAGCAATGAATGGCATCCCAGTATGTGCTGTGAGGATATTTGAACTTTTTATAAACGTCTTAGAAAGTTTCGCTTTTCACTGGTCTTTTTCAGTCCTACCATGTCTGCTTACCTAGAAGTGCCCAGGCAGGAAGACCCTGCAGTGTACGTGGAGCACGCTCAGCTCAGTGCCATGTACATTGTGCCCTTCGTGGGTAACGGCCCACTCATTGTACAAAATAAGTAAAGGCCTAATAGTATCATGATAAATAATACAGTTAAATCTGGCACTTACTTTGAGTTTTGGGTGCTTTGTGTCTGACCCCTGTCTTAGTAGTGAAAAGCAAAAGCAGTTGTATGAAATTTTTCACAAATCGTCCAATTTTGAAACAGAACTTTGCTGCTTCTCCCTTTGGATCTTCCGGATTACTTAATTAAAAATTATTCCATGGCTGGGCATGGTGGCTCACACCTGTAATCCTAGCATTTTGGGAGGCTGAGGTAGGAGGATTGCTTGAGCCCAGGAATTCAAGACCAGCCTGGGCAACACAGCAAGATTCCATCTCAATTTAAATATATATATATATATATTTGGGGCCAGGTACAGTGGCTCATGCCTGTAATCCCAGCATTTGGGGAGGCTGAGGCAGGAGAATCACTTGAGCACAGAAGTTTGAGACCAACCTAGGCAACATTGTCAGACCCCCATCTCTATAAAAATTTTAAAAATTAGCCAGGCATTATGGTGTGTACCTCTATTGCCAGCTACTCGCAAGGCTTAGGTGGGAGGACTGCTTGAGCCTGGGAGTTTGAAACTATAGTAAGTGTGATCACACCACCGCTCTCCAGCATATGTGACAGAGCGAGTCCTGTCTCAAAAAAAAAAATTCCAGAGGGGGAAAAGTATTCAGAGATTATAAGCCAAGCAGTTGAAGGGGAAAATAAACATGTTACCAATTTCTTTTTTAAGTTTTTGGTTTCCTTGTGTGAGACAGTCTCTGTTGCTCAGGCTGGAGTGCGGTGGCATGATCTTGGCTCACTGCAACCTCCACCTTCCACGTTCAAGTGATTCTCTTGCTGCAGCCTCCCGAGTAGCTTAGGACTATAGGCACGCACCACCATGTCCGGCTAATTTTTGTATTTTTGGTAGAGATAGGCTTTCATCATGTTGGCAAGGCCCGTCTTGAACTCCTGGCCTCAAGTGATCCACCGGCCTCTGCCTCCCAAAGTGCTGGGATTACAGGTGTGAGCCACCGCTCCCAGCCCACCTTACGAATTCCAACTGTGTGCAAGGAAAATACAATATGAGGTAAATTGGTTGTTATAAAGCTACAGCCATCAGTCTGTAACCCGACTTTTATTTTTGTACTATTCAGAACAGCATTATTATTAGAAGTATTGAACATACTACTGAGGGTTTTTATTGTGAGTAGATGTTCGATATGAATATAGGACCTTGACAGTAACCTACACCTAATTATAGGACCTCTCTTTTCCCTTCCCCCCGCTCCATGATAACTACCATTCTAAACTTATTCCTTTTCTTTTACATAGTTTTATTTTGTATATACCCAAAAAAGTATGCATAGTTTTGTTTTAACTTAATAAAAGATATGCTCTCTGTACTCTTTTGGGACTAGAATTTTTTTATCTAATATTATATTGCTAAGATTGATCCATATTTTTGCATGACTGTAGTTTTTCATTTTAACTGCTATGTAATATTCTATTATGCAAACATACTACAGTTTTTTTCAACTACTCTCCTGTGTTGGTGAGCATTTGAGTTAGTTGTGGTTAACAGTCTTGTATATGTCTCCTGGAATATATATGCATGAATTTCTTTGCAGTGTGATTCTAGGGCTTGGAATTGCTGTGTCATAGGGTGTGACAGTATTCCATTTTACGAGAGAATGCCAGACAGTTTTCTAAAGTGGTTGCTGAGTCTACACTTACCCTGCTCCCCGCAGCCAGCAAGGGATAATGTGAATCTGTACTCTCTCCATCACTTGATAGTCAGACTTTTTTATTTTTGCCAATCAGATGTTAAATAGTATCTCATGTGGTCTTGATTTGATTTTCCCTAACCATTAGTGATATTGAACATTGTTCTTATTTTTAATAGCTATATGTGTATGTTGTGTGAAACATCTGTTCATGTCATTTGTCCATTTTTCTACTGTGTGTGTGGGTTTTTTTTCAGTTTATTGATTTAGAGAAATGTTGTATGTGTTCTTGATATAATACTAGCAAGGACTGCTAAGACGCTGTTGAATAGAATAGGTAGTTATGGGCATCCTTGTCTCGTTTCTGACTTCAAAGGGAATATTGCTAATGTTTTCACATTTAGAATAATATTGTAAGTTTTTTATTAACACTCCTTAGCAAGTTAAGGAAGTTCTCTTTACATTGTTTTTTTGAAAAAATTTTTTTTATTTAATTTTATTTTTTATTATTATACTTTGAAGTC
>NW_016809830.1:3379647-3419284 GCF_001698545.2 Rhinopithecus bieti | reverse complement strand
TTTAGCTGTGCCCTGTCCCCAGAGGTGGAGTCTACAGAGACAGGCAGGTTTCCTTGAGCTGCTGTGAGCTCCACCCAGTTCGAGCTTCCCAGCGGCTTTGTTTACCTACTTAAGCCTCCGCAATGGCGGGCACCCCTCCCCAGCCTCGCTGCTGCCGTTTCGGTTAGATTGTAGACTGCTGTGTTAGCAATGAGGGAGGCTCCGTGGCCGTGGGACCCTCCCGGCCAGGTGTGGGTATAATCTACTGGTGTGCCCGTTTGCTTAAAGCGCAGTATTGGGGTGGGAATTACCCGATTTTCCAGGTGTTGTGTGTCTCAGTTCCCCTGGCTAGGAAAAGGGATTCCCTTCCCCTTGCGCTTCCCAGGTGAGGCAATGCCTCGCCCTGCTTCAGCTCTCGCTGGTCAGGCTGCAGCAGCTGACCAGCACCGATTGTCCGGCACTCCCCAGTGAGATGACCCCAGTACCTCAGTTGAAAATGCAGAAATCACTGGTGTTCTGTGTCGCTCGCGCTGGGAGTTGGAGACTGGAGCTGTTCCTATTCGGCCATCTTGCTCTGCCCCCCTGAAAATTTTTTTATGAATAAATGTTGAACAAGATTAAATGGTTTTTCTGCAGCTATGAAGAAAATGTTTCTTTTCTTTCAGTTTCTTAATATGGTGAGTTAAATTTATAGTCTAACATTAAACCAACTTGAGATAAATCATTTTCATTGAGATGTGTTATATTTTTAATTTACTACTAGATTTAATTTGCTATCATTTTGCTTAGAATTTTCATATCTATATTCATATAGGAAATGGGCCTGTAATTTTACTTTCTTTTAGTATTTGGTTTAATTTTATGAGAAAATAAAATTAGTATTTAGTGGTATCAGTGTTATGTAGCATAGGCCTTGTAGAATGAGATGGAGGTTGTGACGGTTGATTTTACGGCAACTTTTGCCAGGCCTCAGTGCCAAGATATTTAGTCCAACATTATTCAAGATGTCTCTAGGTGATGGATCGAGCATTATTCTGGATGAGATTAAAGTTTAAATTGATGGACTTTCAGTCCATCTGCAGCAATCTGCTCTCCATAGTGTGAATGGTCCTCATCCAGTTAGCTAAAGGCCTTAACGGAGCAAAGACTGACCTCCCACAAGCAATGAGTTTGCCAGCAGCCTGCCTTTGGGGCTCAAACTACAGCTCTCCTCTGCATCCCCAGCCTGCCTGCCTGCCTGCCTGCCTGCCTGCCTGCCTGCCTGCCTGCAGATTTCAGACTTGCACCGCCACAATTCATAAACCAATACCTTAAGTCAATCCCTTCTTCTCACTCTACCTCTGGGTACACACACACATACACACGTGTACGCGTACGCATGCACACCTCTTGTTTGTACTGCTTCTCTGGAGAACTCTGATACAGAAGAAGTACACCCTGACACCCTGTTGTTTACTGGGGAATTCTATATAAATTGTGATCTATTTATGGTAGAACTTGCCTATAAACCGACTTGGGATTGGTGTTTTTTTGGTAGAAATACTACTGCTTCAATATCTTGAATATTTATTGTACCATGTAGGCTTATCATTTCTTGAGTCATTTTGATAAGTAATATTGTAATATTTTTGTAGGAATTTGGGCAGTTTTCATATTTGTTGGCATTTAGTTGCTCATGTTCATATTTCTTTTTTTTTTTTTTTTTTTTTTGAGGCAGAGTCTTGCTCTGTCTCCCAGGCTGGAGTGCAGTGGTGTGATCTCAGCTCACCACAACCTCCGCCTCCTGGGTTCACGCCATTCTCCTGCCTCGGCCTCCACAGTAGCTGGGACTACAGGTGCCTGCCACCGCGCCCAACTTTTTGTATTTTTAGTAGAGACGGGGTTTCACCATGTTAGCCAGGGTGGTCTTGATCTCCCGACCTTGTGATCTGCCCACCTCGGCCTCCCAAAGTGCTGGGATTACAGGCATGAGCCACGGCGCCTGGCCTAGTTGCTCATATTTCTAATAGTATTCTTTGATCTCTGCTTTATCTGTAATTATGTATCCATTTTCATCAGTATTACTTATACCTACTTTCCTCTTTTCTTTATTGCCAGCTTTTGTGAGTTGTGCTATTTCGTTTTGAAGAACCGATCTTTGGCTCCATTGATTTCTTCTACTTGTTCATTGTTTTCTACATCACTAACTTCTGCTGTTTATTTATGTCTTGCCTTGCATTTGATTTATTCTTTCTTTTTCTAACATCATGATAGTT
This sequence comes from Rhinopithecus bieti, assembly GCF_001698545.2. Lineage (NCBI taxonomy): Eukaryota > Metazoa > Chordata > Mammalia > Primates > Cercopithecidae > Rhinopithecus > Rhinopithecus bieti. The sequence goes on along the minus strand of NW_016809830.1, from coordinate 3,417,050 downwards.
CATTCACTTTTAGCCTATTTTTTCCAATTTAAGTTTCTAAGGCTTTACATTTGTCTTAAAACTTCACTTTCATCACATCCTACAAGTTTAGGGACTTCTTTAGTTTTTTTTTCTTTGACCTTTAAATTATATAATACTGTCTTTAATTTTCAAATATGGCAGGAATTTTCACTTTTTATTTCTACCTTAATTGCTTTGTGATCGAATATAGTCTGTCTAGTTGCTATGCTTTGAAATTTGTGGAGGTTTTCATTATGGCCAAGTGAAAGATGAAATTTTGTAGATTTTGCATGTGTACTTGAGAAAAAATGGATATTTTTATAGTAACTGGTTGCAGAACCCTATGTGTGCCCATTAGGTTTGGCCTATTTTTTTATTGTTTTTTCAGTTCTATATTTCTGCTGAGTCTCTTTGATCAATAATTGAGATGTTGAAATCTGTCAGGTTACCAGATTTTCTTGTAATTCTAGCACTTTTTACTTCATAGTGACTATTTTGTTTTAAATGTTTATATTTTCTTATTGAATTGAACCTTTATCATTATGTAGTGATGCCTCCATTTCAAATGCTTTTTTGTCTTTCTGTATCATATTAATAGAGCCACACCAACTTCCTTTTTGTTGACCTAATATGCTATTTTTTACACTGTTACTTTCCTACTCTTAACCCCTAGGCTAGCCTGCTTCTCTATACTTTTACTTTCAAACATTTCATGTCATTCTGCTTTGCTGTAGCTTTTGGAGGCACCATATAACAGATTGTTTAAAATCCAATCTAATAATCTTGGTCTTTTAATGAGAAAATTTAGTTAATTTACATTTGTTATTTTTTGTACTTGTTTTAACCATCTAATTTTTTGATTTGACTCATTTTCTCCTTTTTTAAAAAAATTGTATTTATATCTTTTCTTCTCTAACAAATAATAATTTTAATGTACTCCTACAATACTTGGTGTCTCCTTTTAACCCCCAATATGTTGATTTAACTTAGACTTAGTTCTGGATCACATATATTTTTGTCTCTTTTTTAAAAAAAAGAAACTTTACTATTGTTAATTTATAACGTAGTAGACAGAAGTACGATAAACTATAACTTAAAGAATATACTTCTAAATTTAAATTGATGTGTATCCATATGCATTAGTCTGTGTATCTAAAACATGTTGAATGAAAATGGCACATTACAAAGACATACATATAACATTTTTGTTGAATTTGAAAACCTAAAACATTGGCATATACCATTTATGAATACCTACACATGAGTAAAAATTAAAACATGCTTGCTATGTCTGGCACATAATAGGTGCTCTGGAAATACTTGTTGAGTGAATAAATGATGCTGAGAATATAACCTGATAATGTAGGATAGTTCTTATCCTAAATATTTAAAACATAAGAATTGGTGGTCTTAAAAATAATATTTATTTTCATATCTTTTAGATATGGGTAAGTGTCACCTTACCAAAGGCAAACAGGCTCTAGAGATTCGAAGTAGTTTATCTGAGAAGAGAGCACTTACTGATCCAATACAGGGAACAGAGTATTCTGCAGAATCTCTTGTGCGGAATCTACAGTGGGCCAAGGCTCATGGTATGGTAAAGCCTTTTTTTTTAGATCTATAATATACTTATGTTAAATCATAAAGTTTCTTCTGAATGAATAACTTTCCTGCCAGTTTTACAGTGAAAATATTTTGGCCTTCTAGGCAAATCTCAAACCAAACATATATTTCAACTATGGATATTACACTGGTGTATTTGATGTTAGAGATATCAAATTATTTAGCCCATTATTGTCACTATTGGTAAAATTAAAATGACCATTTAAAAATTTTTCTATTTTTAAGATAGGTTAATTTTCCATTCGTCTAATACACACAGTCCTTAGATTCTCCTGTATTGTGAACTGTTAAAAGTGTGCAGCTGTCGAAAATCATGGATTGGGTTCTGATCCAGTCTCTACCACTATATGAACATGTTATCTATAACATGTAAATAAGAAATAGTACCTGCCTCAGGCCAGTTGTGGTGGCTCACACCTGTAATCCTAGCACTTTGGGAGGCCAAGGCAGGTGGATCACCTGAGGTCAGGAGTTAGAGACCAGCCTGGGCAACATGGCAAAACCTCATCTCTACTAAAAATACAAAAAGTTAGCAGAGTGTGATGGCGCATGCCTGTAATCCCAACTACTAGGGCAGCTGAGGCAAGAGAATCTCTTGAACCTGAGGTGGAGGTCGCAGTGCAGTGAGCAGAGATTGTCCCACTGCACTCCAGTCTGGGCGACAGAGCGAGACTCTGTCTTGAAAAGAAAAAAAAACAGTACCTGCCTCATAGGTTATTGGGATTGAATGAGTGCGCAGGTGGAAATGAGCAGGTACAGAGCACTCAGCAAGTCGTCTGTACTTGCGATTATTCATATATAACTGAGCATCCTCTCTTGGACGCTTGATCAGTAAATTGAGTGATCAGCAGAGAAGACAAGGTGAAAATCAATCTGTACCTTAATTACCTTTTGCTAATTATGTATGGTTTAATGAAAAGTTTACCAATTGAAATAATTTTGGATTTTCTGAGTCCAAGTATCTATTCTGTGAGTCTCTTACAGATAATTGAAAAATAATTGTATTTATTGAACTTCTATAAATTTTGTTCTTGGCCAGGTATGGTGGCTCACACCTGTAATCCCAGCACTTTGGGAGGCCGAGATGGGTGAATCACCTGGGGTCAGGAGTTCAAGACCAGCCTGGCCAACATGGTGAAACTCCATCTCTACTAAAAATACAAAACATTAGCTGGTCATGGTGGCAGGCGCCTGTAACTTTGGAGGCTGAGCCAGGAGAATCACTTGAACCTGGGAGTCGGAGGTTGCAGTGAGCCGAGGTCATGCCATTGTACTCCAGCCTGGGCAACAAGAGCAAAACTCAGTCTCAAAAAAAATGTGTTCTCTAATGTATATTTTTAGTAAATTAACATACTAAAGCACATTAAAATGTAAAATGCTATAAATATCTCACCATTCCAGATAACTGGATAAGTAATTGAAATTGAATGTCTCCTCTAAAAAAGATCTAAACAAACAACAAAATTACAGTGGTAAAGGTCAACAATCAATGAAACAATAAAACAAAACTAAAAGTTCGTATAGAAAGTATTTGTAACAAATTTAATAAGTAGGTAGTTTTTTAATAATAAAGAGCTCATACAAAATGGTAAGAGAAAAAAACATTTAGACCCTCCTCAGTAAACAAGCAAATGATGCAAATTCAATAATCCACACTGCTGGAAGTGTAGAGAAAAAAAATTTTAATGGCTAATTTAAGTAATTAAGGAATAGTTAAAACTATGATGGTATCTTTCTACTTTTTAATACCATCAAGTAGACGAATGTTTTAAAAATACTCTGTTTTGGACATGTTATGCTGAAACTTTATATTCCGTGTAAATTGAAAATAATTTGTCCCATATGTAAAGGAACAATCACATAGCTATATCTAACAATCTTAAAGCATTATGAACTATGATAGAAAAGCAATAAAACCCAGAAGTATTATATTCAAGAGTTAACAGAATGGTTAAAGGTAACAAACTATAGTATGACCATTCAGTGACACTGTGCTTTATTAAAAATTCTGGTCATATAAATTGTGGCAACAGCGAAAATTTATCTACAGTTGTATGCATATTTTATTGCCACAGTAAAATTATATATACAGTTGGATAAGAACTATAAGCAAATGGTAAATGAAAGATTTTGTTTGGCCAGCAGAATATTGAGCTTTATTTTTTTAATTGTATGTGTTTAAACAATGTAAATCATGTTTTTAAGCAAAAGAAATACTAACTATATACTCCTCCATAAATATTTGCCTTTTATCAGGAAACCTACCAAAGTTGTTCTTACTGTTCTTTTTCAGAACTTCCAGAAAGTATGTGTCTTAAGTTTGACTGTGGTGTTCAGATTCAATTAGGATTTGCAGCTGAGTTTTCCAATGTCATGATAATCTATACAAGTATAGTTTACAAACCACCCGAGATAATAATGTGTGATGCCTACGTTACCGATTTTCCACTTGTGAGTTTCTCTTTTATTTAAAATAGTGATATATTCTCACGTATTAAAGACTAAATTTTTTAACTTAAAGTTGATGGTAAATATAAAGGAAATATATATTTATATATAAGTGTATATATTTATAGTTTAGTAACACTGGTCATAATATTTACTAATTGCCAAAATACCTTAAGTTTATGAGATTTAGAAATGTCTAAAGTTCACTCAGGAGGGATGCCTTTAATTTCTTGTATCCTAAACAGGGGAGCCAATGTGAAGGAATAAAATGTGCTATAAATATGTCAAGAATAATTTCCTTTTAAACAGTTATAACTTATATTGGAAACAGTAGTTTTTAAGTCTTGTTAAGGTATGGTCACATACTGGAATAATAGAAATCTAGTTCTGCTCTTTTCAAACATTTAGGTATGGTAGTCATTTTATGTTGGTTTAAAGAAGCCAGTAAATAGTACCCCTCTTTCCTACATGAGTGTGACAAACTGAGAAGCAAGCAAGGAGTAAGACAAGCAGAAACCCAAAATATCACTTTTATTACTGATAGAGGCTTTGTGGAGGATATTGCTTCATGTCAGAGTAAACGGTCTAGCACCAAACCCCAGAATTCAGTGGCCACCCCACACCTCCAGTTTCAGCACTGTGGAGCCCAGATAGGCTTCCTGGGGTGCTGAGCAAGCCAGGGGCCTGTGGGCTTCTCACTGGAGGAGCAGAACCCTCTTACTATTGGCCATTGGGTTGGGTCTAAAAGAAGAAAAAGGAAAAGGCTGTTTATTTATCTTTCTTAAATATTCTAATCATATAAATTTCCCTGCACCTTCCCAAAAGTGATGATTAAGAGAAGAGAATCCAGGAGTCAAACACTAATTAATAGGGCTCTCTCTGCTTAAGAGGAAACTTGAGTAGCTCAAAAAGCAGTTCTAGGAATCATTTGAAAGGAAACTCTTTCAGAGCTCACTTTACTTTTTAAATGGCTTAATACAGAATTGAGAATTCCTATTAGATTGTTGTTTTCATTGTTTAGCCCTGGATAATGTTGGGATTATCAAAATTTACAAAAGGCCAAAATTCACGAGAACAATATCAGTTAAGACCTCTTATGTACTAGATTATATTGTGACTTTCATTGATTTCATTATTAACAGTCACTAATATTTTTTTTTTGTTTACAGGACCTAGATATTGATCCAAAAGATGCAAATAAAGGCACACCTGAAGAAACTGGCAGCTACTTGGTATCAAAGGATCTTCCCAAGCATTGCCTCTATACCAGACTCAGTTCACTGCAAAAATTAAAGGTTACTACCTTTTCTGTTTATAGCTACTAATGGAAAACTTCATGAAACTGGAAATTTACTTTGGCATGGACCATAGATATGCTGCCTTATTATTAAACTAGAGATAACCAATCTACAGAAGGTCCTATCAGTGACCCTTCTTATATTCTGTTTCCACTGGTGGCCACAGGACTTTGTGTGCTTACCTTCCATAATGCTGAAAAATTAGTAACATAGAGCATATTATTTTTTCTTTTTGTAGAGACAGAGTCTTAACTCTGTCACCCAGGCTGCAGTGCAGTGGTATGAACATAGCTTACTATAACCTCAAACTCCTGAGTGCAAATGATCCTGCCACCTCAGCTTCCCAAGTAGCTGAGTCTGCAGGCACATGCCACCACACCCAGCTAATTTTTTTTTAAACATTTTGTAGAGAAGGGATCTCACTATATTGCCCACGCCAATCTTGAACTCCTGGCCTCAAGAATCCTCCCTTCTTGGCCTCCCAAAGCAGTCAGATTACAGGTGTGAGCTACCACTCCCAGCTCAATATTCTACTTTTAAATATGTTCAGATTTTCAAGTAATCATTTCCTAGTTCTGTAACTAAACATATAGCAAATTAGAATTGGAATTTCTTTTCCATTTTTTATTTCTAGTTGACTTACAAATGAGAAGCTAGTTCTGCATGTTGAGTGTTCTAATGAAAGCTTTCTTTGCAAAAATTGAGATTTTAATTTGTTCACAAGTACATGACCATAGAATGTATCAGCTAAAACTCAGGGAATGGAATGGGCACAATTGAGAATTACACACGTAAACCTGTTGTCATCCTGTTCGGAGCTCATCTACTTAATTAAAGTCCTTTCTTCTCTTAAAAAGTTAGCCCATTGGCCGGGCGCGGTGGCTCAAGCCTGTAGTCCCAGCACTTTGGGAGGCCGAGATGGGCGGATCACAAGGTCAGGAGATCGAGACCATCCTGACTAACACGGTGAAACCCCGTCTCTACTAAAAAAAATACAAAAAACTAGCCGGGTGAGGTGGCGGGCGCCTGTAGTCCCAGCTACTAGGGAGGCTGAGGCAGGAGAATCGCTAGAACCCAGGAGGCGGAGGTTGCGGTGAGCCGAGATGGTGCCATTGCACTCCAGCCTGGGCAAAAGAGCCAGACACAGGTCTAAAAAAAAAGAAAAAAAGTTAGCCCATTATCTGATTCAGTTATGTTTTCCATCTACGATTATGGATTACTCTATTTTAAAAACAACTTTAGCTTTTTTTATAAAACTAGTATAAAACCAGTTTTTTTTTGTTTTTTTTTGTTGTTGTTGTTGTTTTTGAGATGGTGTCTGTCACCTAGGCTGGAGTGCAATGGCACAATCTCAGCTAACTGCAACCTCCACGTCCTGGACTCAAGTGATTCTTGTGCCTCAGCCTCCCTAGTAGCTGGGACTACAGGCACACGCCACCATGCCCAGTTAATTTTTTGTATTTTTAGTAGAGATGGGTTTCACCAAGTTGGCCAGGCTGGTCTTGAACTCCTAACTTCAAGTAATCCATCTGCCTCATCCTCCCAAAGTGCTGGGATTATAGGCATAAGCGGGATTATAGGCATGAGCCACCATGCCCGGCCCAGATCATTTTTTAAAAGATAATTCCCCATCTCTAGTAATAAGGAAGGATAAGTTTCCTAAGCTGCACTGCTTGGAAAATGTTTTCCCTGTTCATCTAGAATATAAGATCTCTGACTTTGACTACTAACAGTAGTAAGAACTAGAAATTCTAAATGTGTTGTAAGTATTGCATGAAAGAAAGGTAAGATGATGATAGCTGGCATTTCTCAGTTTTGGGGAGATATAAAGGATGCCTTGAGGATTTCGAACCTGGAAAAGGAGAGTTAGTGGATTTTTGGTGGCGAGGGGGCGGGGTATGTGGGTGTGTATGTGTGAATAATATTTTCAGATTGCTATATATTCACTGTTGATGCCAATAATAAACCAGATTTTTTTCCTTTCCAGGAACATCTAGTCTTCACAGTATGTTTATCATATCAGTACTCAGGATTGGAAGATACTGTAGAGGACAAGCAGGAAGTGAATGTTGGGAAACCTCTCATTGCTAAATTAGACATGCATCGAGGTTTGGGAAGGAAGACTTGCTTTCAAACTTGTCTTATGTCTAATGGTCCTTACCAGAGTTCTGCAGCCACCTCAGGAGGAGCAGGGCATTATCACTCATTGCAAGACCCATTCCATGGTGTTTACCATTCACATCCTGGTAATCCAAGTAGTGTTACACCAGCAGATAGCTGTCATTGCAGCCGGACTCCAGATGCATTTATTTCAAGTTTTGCTCACCATTCTTCATGTCATTTTAGTCGAAGTAATGTGCCAGTAGAGACAACTGATGAAATACCGTTTAGTTTCTCTGACAGGCTCAGAATTTCTGAAAAATGACTGCCTTGTTTTTGAAAGTTAGCATAATTATAGATGCCTCATGTGAGATAGTACTACACTTACATAAAGTGAAAAGGCAAATTTGTACATGTAGAGAAAGAATAGTAGTAACTGTTTCATAACAAACTTCAGAACTTTGAGATGTTGGAATTACATTATTTAATCACAGACTTCCTAAGATTTTGTGAATTGGTTGATTAGTTCTGTACAAATGAAGTATGGAGGTGTGTATGTTTATATGTATATAACAAAATATTTTCATGGTGACCACTCTGAAGTAAGAGCAATGGGAATGGCATTATTGCAGAATAAGTCATTGTATTTTTAACACCAGAAAGAACCTTGCTGATCACCAGGCATAACCTCATTTTATCAATGGAAGAAACACATAAAGGCATCTAAGTTAGAGCTGGCACCAGAACTGAGACCTCCAGAAATCTATTCCAGTATTTTTTCCACTACACACTGCCTTCCTGACAGGTTCTGAGCTAAGTGTTATTTTTGTAGATAGAGTGAAATATATTTATATGTATAAATATATAGAGATACATAGCTGTGTATTGTCTCAAGAAATGTACAGACTTTAGTTTTTGATTATAAGGACTTTGCTGCAAGTTTTAGTTAAGAGGTTTGTATATAAATCTGATGTAGAACAGGCTGAAATTAACTAGATAGAGGTTAAGAATCAAGATACAATGGATAATTTTCATAGCTGCCTATCTGAATTTTCCAAATACTTAGCATCTTCCTTGATAATATGTATTTTCTTCTTGAATTTCACTGGCCTAATGAGATAATATTCTTATCTTTGGTTCTACCTAAAAGTTGGTTAAAAATGCAATTGGCACTAACAAGGAAAAATACTGAATTAATAATTTAAAAAGTCTCACAAAGAAAATCCCAGGCCTAGATGGCTTCACTGCTGAATTCTACCAAACATTAAAATTAGCACTAATTTTTTGCAAACTGTTTCTAAAAGTAGGAGAGAAAAGAATACTTCCCAACTTATTCTAGGAGGTATTATCCTGATACTAGACTAGATATCACAAGAAAACTATAAGCCAATATTCCTTATTAATACACAAAATCGTTAACAAAATATTAGCAAACTGAATCCAGCAGTGTATAAAAAGAATTCTACATCATGACCAAGTAGAATTTATCCCAGGAATTCAAGGTTGGTTCAACATCTAAAAATCAAACTAATATACAGTCAGTTCTCATTATTGACTAATTATGTTCTACAGAATATTCTCCCACAAACACTGAATTAAATATGGAACAACTGCTTTTAGGAGAATGTTTGTGTATATGTGTGTATACATATGTTTATCTCATGCACATTATGAGCTTGAATTCTTAATTCATCCTAGCAAATTCTACTTTATTTTACAGAAGTGAAACTGAGGTATCAAGTGTTAAGTGACATGCCCACTAACACATGTCAGAGCTGAAATTCAAACCCCATCCACCTGGCCCTGGAGCCAGAGCTTCTTGTACTACACTGAATTTCCCCTGCCATTTCCATCCTCCAGTCATTTCTCTATGAGGCTGAAACAGGAAAGCAGAGCATCATCATGTTCAGCCTCAGCTGGGACCATGTGTATTGGGTGACTCAAATTTTTCATCCATTTACACACATCCACAAATGACCACAAAAGTGCCACAGATATCAATTTGAGGGTTATAAATTTTAGCAAGTTGGTACATTCACAAATACATAATTGTGAATAATGAGGATCAACTGTACCATATTTAATAAAGCACAAAACCCACATAGATTGTCTTATTAGAGACAGAAATAGCATTTGATAAAATCCAAAACCTTTCATGATAAAAACACTCAACAAACTTAGGAACAAAAGGAATCTTCCTAGACATGATAAATATAACATCTGTGAAAAGCCCACACATGACATTATACTTCATGGTGATAGACTGTAGGCTGAATGTTTTCCCCTTAAGATTGGGAAGAAGGACAAGGATGTTCACTCACACTACTTCTATTCAGCATTGTACTTGAAGTTCTAGCCAGAGCAGTTAGGTTAGGAATTCAAGGTTTGTTCAACATCTAAAAAATCAAATAAGCTAATAAAGAAAAGCCATTTATACTGCAAAAATAGTGAAACTATATGTATTCACAGTTGATAATATACTTGTATATAGAAAATGCTAAAGAATCCCTAAAAAGTAATGAGTTCAACAGGTTGCAGGATACAAGATCAAACATTATACAAAAATCAGTTTTATTTCTGTACTAACAACAAACATTCTGAAAATGAGAATAAAGAAATCCTACATACAGTAGCATCAAGAATAAAATTACAACACGTTGTTTAAAGAAATCAAGATCCAGATAAATGGAAAGACATCCATGTTCATGGATTAGAAGACTTAATATTGGTAAGATGGCAATGTTGCCCAAATTAGTCTACATATTCAACACAATTCCTATCAAAAACCTAGCTGTATTTTTTGCAGAAGTTGACAAAATGATGATAAAATTGATGCGGAAATGCAGGGGACCCAGAATAGCCAAAAAATCTTGGAAAAGAACAAAGTTGGAAGACACTTTTACCAATTTCAAAATGTGCTATGATAGTGTAGGCATATGAATAGACATATTGATGAGAGGAATGGAACTGAACATCTAGAAATAAACCCATACATTTCTGATCAACTTATTTTCAACAAGGATGCTAATACCATTCAGTAGAGGAGGAGTGGTCTTTTCAACAAACGGTGCTGGGACAACTGGTAGCTACATGCCCAGCAAGAGGATCCCTACTTCCTACCACATTACAAATTCTAACTCAAAATGGATCATAGACCTAAATAAAAGAGTTTAAACTCCTGGAAGAAAACAGAAGTAAATCTTTGTGGTGTTGGGCTTAGGAATGGTTTCTTAGATACAATACCAAAAGCACAAGCAACAAAGGAAAACAATACATAAATGGGGCTTCATCAAAATTAACTTTAGCACATTAAAGGATACCATTAAGAAAGTGAAGTTAACCCTCAGAATGGGAGGGAAAAAATTGAAAAATCGCCGGGCGCGGTGGCTCAAGCCTGTAATCCCAGCACTTTGGGAGGCCGAGACGGGCGGATCACGAGGTCAGGAGATCGAGACCATCCTGGCTAACACGGTGAAACCCCGTCTCTACTAAAATACAAAACTAGCCGGGCGAGGTGGCGGGCGCCTGTAGTCCCAGCTACTCCGGAGGCTGAGGCAGGAGAATGCCGTAAACCCGGGAGGCGGAGCTTGCAGTGAGCTGAGATCTGGCCACTGCACTCCAGACCGGGCAACAGAGCGAGACTCCGCCTCAAAAAAAAAAAAAATTGAAAAATCATGTATGTAATAATTAAAAAAAAAAAATACATGCAGGTGCCCAGCTGTGGTTACCACAGAGCAGCACTGTCCAGTGAACTTGCTGTGATGATAGGATGCTTGGTGTCTGCACTCCCAGTGTGATAGCTTTTAGCCGCATGGGGTTGTTGAGCAATTGAAATAATAGCTAGTGTGAGGAACTGAATTTAAAATTTTAGTTTTAGGCCAGGTGCAGTAGCTCATGCCTATAATCTCACTACGTTGGGAGGCCAAGGCAGGTGGATCTCTTGAGCCCAGGAGTTTGAGACCAGCTTGGCCAAGATGGCAAAACCCTGTCTCTACTAAAAATACAAAAAAAAATTAGCTGGGCATGGTGGCACACGCCTGTAATCCCAGCTACTAGGGAGGCTGAGGCAGGAGAATCGCATGAATTTTTTTAAAAATTCTAAACATGTATTTGTAATTTTAAAACTGGCTTAAAAAAGAATGATACAGTTTTGGTCTTTTTTTTTATCAACCATGTTTTTATTTTACTTGAACCTCTCGTGGCAATTGCTTTGTAATATTAAAGTAGGATTTACACAAGTGGAATTTAGAAAAGATTATCTATCAAATCTATCAATACCAATTAGAACATAATAAAGAAATTAGGATAGTGGAGGTTTGAGCAATTCAAGGCTCACCCAAATTCAAAGCCAGTACTTAATGCTGACGGGATATTTTCTGGAAGGTAATTTTTAAAAATTGAAGTCACAATTATGAATTATATATTTTCTAATAAAACTCAACTCATGGGATAATTTGAATATAAAACACTGGATTGTTCCTCATTCAGAGATGAGCAAGTCAACACGTTTCAGAAAAGAAAGTCTTTAAAGAAGAAGCCTGCCACAGAAAAGGTCCATTTAGACATTTCCTTCTTCCTGTGTCTCTAATACCTCTTACTTTTCAAATCTCTGACTTGCACATGAAGTAACAGTGAGGTGGCCTGTTCAGTAATCGCAATTTTTTGGCTTGTCAAATTCAAGAAATTCAATTATGTAGCCAAAGCTTAGATCCTTGACATGTATATTGGCATAAGCTTTTTAAGTTTGCTTTTAATTTTATTAGAAGTGGGGTCTCAATTTTGTTGCCCATTCTGGTCTCAAACACCCATCCTTCAAGTGATCCTCCTGCCTTAGCAGCATCAGTTTAATATCTGGATAAAATCTGATGTATGTAATTTTACTTTTAAGGGTTTTTTTTTTCCTAACAGACATCCTAACAAAGTTGTTTCTATTCCTTGAACATTCACCTGATACTTATATACTGTCATTACTTTTAACTGTCAACTGATGTCAGCTACTCAATTTACACACTACTTTTGTGCATTCCATCCTGTTTCTCAGTTTGACATTCACATTCAAATTCAGAGTTTGACACTGAAACCCTGGGCATGGTGGCTTCACACCTGTAATCCCAGCACTTTGGGAGGCTTCAGTAAGCAGATCATTTGAACCCAGGAGTTCGAGACTAGCCTGGGCAATGTGGTGAACCCCCATCTCTACCAAAAAAAAGAAAAAACAAAAATTAACTGGTCATAGTTGCACACACCTGTTAGTCCCAGTGACTCAGGAGGCTGAAGTGGGAAGATCACTCAAGCCCAGAAGGCAGAGATTACGGTGAGTGGAGATTGTGCCACTGCACTCCAGCCCCGACAACAGAGCAAGCCACTATCTCAAAAATAAAATATTAGTAAGGAAGAGTACACTCAGTATGAAAATGTATAAGTGTCCATGTTCTCTTTTTTCTAATTTGGTAGCATTAAAAATATTGAGCATCAAAGTTTAGCTTTATGACGGAGGAGTCATCTGAGACACCTCAGGTTTCAGCCCTTACTAATAGCATGGTTCAAAGTGTGTTACTTGCCTGTGCTTCTGTTTCCTTATCTGTAAAATGGGGATGATGCTGTAACATCAAACGGCTTATAATACTTTACAGAGCTGGCAGTACTGAATAAGACTATCCCTCTAAAGTGCTGGCATTTTTGAAAAGCATCAACCCATCAACCTTGTGCTTTAAATGTGGCATTCTTAAAGCTATACCTGTAGGCAGTATAGAGTGTATTCATTGTTCAGGTACTTCCTACAAAGTACTTTCATATATTGGCAGTGTATATCTTTTTTTTTTTTTTTTTGAGTCTCTTGTCTCCCAGGCTGTAGTGCAGTGGCATGTCTTAGTTCGCTGCAACCTCCACCTCCTGGGTTCAAGCAATTCTCGTGCCTCAGCCCCCTGAGTAGCGGGCATTACAGGTGTATACCACCACGCCCAGCTAATTTTTGTATTTTTAGTAGATACGGGGTTTCACCATGTTGGCCAGGCTGGTCTCATGAACTCAAGTGATCCACCCACCTTGGCCTCCCAAAGTGCTGGGATTACAGGCAGGAGCCACCACGCCCGGCTGGCAGTGCTTATCTTCTAAAGTTGCAATTGAGTTTTATTCACTCCAGAATCGCTTTTCAAAAATCATGCAGATTTAATGCCACCAGTTGTTTGTGTTATGTATCTACCCTGCAAAACAGCTCTAAAGGTGTTCTACTAAAAGATTAACAGCATTTATCTCTGGTGGGATAATTTTTCTTTGCTTGCTTACCTGTACCTTGCAGATTTTCCACAGTGAACAATTGTATAATTTTAAAATACAGATATGCACAATTGTATAATGTAAATATGCTCAGCTTCAATAAATTTAAGAACACATTTTTAACTTTTCATAAGGAGTCTTCAGTTTAAAAGTACAATGTCATATTACAGAGTATTATTCTGTTACAAAATTAGTAAAGCTCATTCTACCTCAAAATCTGAAGTAATTCCAGCTTTTTTTTCATCATGCTTGAGTTTAGTTGATAAATAGCATTTTAAGTACTAAAAATGATTGGATGAGTATTTCTACATTAATAAGTTGCTAAGCACCAGGGTAGCAGATAGAAGCCCTTTCTTTGTGCTAGGTTTAAACATTTTACATGAGGTCTTATTTAACCCTCAACAGCCTTGCAGTTTATAGATGAACTGATTGTTAGGCTAACCGGAGATATTAATATGCCCTCCAGGATAACCCAGCTAGTAAGGGCAGAGCCAGGATGATTCAGACCCAGACCGGAGCTGGGTATTTTGTCCACAGTACTGCTGCTGCTTATGCCATAACGGGAAAAGTACACAACAGTGTCTTAATGTTTCATTCTTACATGAAAAACACTTAAAATATTGAAACATTATAGAAGCAAAAGTGCATCTCTAAATGTGATGTACTTTGAGGTCACATTATGTCCAAAGGATTTGACCTAAAATTAATGTTGCTGTATTATGCTCCACACAATAGACTGTTCTGCTAGAGAAATTTTTAGTATTTTAAAAAATATTTTCATAAGCTTTGGTTTTACCACTTCCAAGTCTGTACAGACTGGTTATTTCTACATTACAAAGACAGTGTCTCCCTCAAAGGCTGACAGTTTTTATCATCTGTGTTTGTAACATATACATCTATTCTTGCCAGATGTGGGTCACATTGCCATCTGACCTCAGCATCCTTTATGTTATGCTCCAACTTGGATAAGCGGCTTTGTTTCCTTCCCAATCTCCTGGTCAGACAGTTGACCTCATGTCTATGTCTAGTGGTTTTCAAACGTCACAGTAGCCCCTTGTTGGAGGGGCAGGGTTGGGGTTCCCCACTGTTTTTCACATTGCCTTTCCAGGTAAGCTTTGGTCTGCACTAAACCCCGCTTTTGCTTTGAGATTCTCCCCCAACACAGCCATACGCCACACCAGCTTGGCGCCTCTGGGAGACCACAGCCCTTAGAAAAGGGGAAGAAAAGCTTCCTGACTGCACAGTGAGGGCTGGAGGCGTCTGGCCTGGAGGGAGTCCTGTCAGCCAGTGTGAGTGTCAGCCAGTGTGAGCTGCTGGTGACAGGGAAAGGCCATGTGAACAGGTCCTGACCTGCAGTTCGGGCCCTCAAACAAATGACACCAAACTTGGCCCCCAGATCAGCTTTGTTATTCAAGATGTGGCTTGCTAGCAGGTACTACTAACAAGGCGAAGCACCGTCTGGTATCTTCCCGTTGGAATCAGTTGTTATTGCTAACTAGGTATGAAGTGTCTGAAAACCTGATTTGACACTTTGGCGTCAGCTAGCCCAGTTATATAGCTTTGGGAGGGATACAGTTTCGAGGTGTGCTGTGACACTCTCACCTGCAAGGCAGAAGTGTGCTTGTTGGGGGAAGGCCAGATAGGGGGCGCACGGGGGATGGCATGCTGGGACACACTCTTCCTGGAAGTGTACGTGCAGAAAGCCACATCATAGTCCAAGGCTTTATGAGCACGAAAGGAACGTGGCACGGGGCTGGGTGGGGGTCATCTAGATTAACCTGACAGTTAATGACAGCAGGCTAAGATGAGCCAAATGTCCCTCTCGTTGGCCAACCTTGCCAGTGAGGCTGAATGCTTCCAAGCTAAGAGTCTCCCTGTCCTGGACAGCACCTACAGGACCCTGCCAGTGTCTGCCGCCCGAGGTGCTTTCTGACCAGTTTGCTTGAGCTACAGTAATTCATTGGTTCAGCTTGCAGACTTGCCTTGGAGCCCTTCTAGCCATGTAAGCTGACTTCACATCTCAGGCCTGACCCATGGTGTGACTCGCAAATTTACCTTTTCCGGCATTTTTGTGTCCTGGCCCCTTGTTGGCAGCATGTGACCAATACTGGCCACCAAGGCCCAAGCTAGACTGGCCAACAGAGTGTGGAGGGCGGAGGGCTGAGGGCTGTGGAAACCACAACCGTTATTAGGTAGGATTCATTCTGCCAGTAGACTGAAAAGAATGTCACCAAATAATGTCGAGAAGAAGGATAAGGAAGACCATTCTGTGATGCCCTGCTCAGCTGAGCAGACCAGGAGGCAGGCCCCCACTGAGGAGAGGCAGGAGAAGGGATGTCTTCAGGTGGGCCAATGGGAGCAGCTGGCTTTCAAAATGCCACTTAAAAGGGAGGCTGGCTATTGGCCTACACTGCACAGGAGCTTCCTGGCCAGATGCCACAGGGCCTGGGGTCACCAGCAAGCCTAGAGCTGAGGCTCCCTGAGCCCGTCTCCAAATACATAATCCGAGTGGGGCTGTGACAGGCCAGAAGGGCAGTGCAGGACCTACTCCTGGAGGACTCACCTGCTCCCCAAAGGGCATGTGATCCATGCCCCAGGCCAGTGCTGCTGGCTGAGCGTGAGGAAGCTTGGACTCTGTTCCTCAGGAGCCCAGGCACTTCAGCAGGAAGGCCGGGGACGTCTGGGGCCAGCACTGGGGGCAGAGCAATAGATGAGACTAGAGGGCTGAGGGCACATGGGAGCTAAGCCTGGGGAGATAGGCGGGGGAGCTGCCACAGAGCTGGGTCCAACCCAAAGGCTTCAGGGGCAAATCTGCCAACCCAGCCAGCATTGGGTTTCTCCAAGTCCCTCTCCTTTCGGGGTTGTGTTACTTACCAATTCCTAAAGGGGACCTCAGAGACTAGCTCAAAGGCCATCTCTCTTACTGCATCCTCCCTGGTCCCCTCAACAGGAAGCCATGTAGAGACAAAGAGTAGTGCTTTCTGTGTGCATTTCATCCAAAAACGCACACAGAATGGAAACTAAACCATGTCTTGGCATGAATGACTCCTGACAATGACCCCGGATTGCACCAGCCAGGCTGGGCTCATCACCTTCCCCGGATGGGAAGGCCCACCTGTGACCTGGCTATTCTAGGACATCACAGGCCATCACGGGCCAATCTGGTTCCCGCCCACCCCATTCCACTGGAAGATCGGGTCCATTAATTCACGAGAACAACACAGAACTCAGAGAAGCTGTAACACTCATGGTCATGGTTTATCACAGTGAAAGGGTATAGATTCCAATCAATCAGCAAGGGAAGAGCCATGTGGACAGAGGCCAGGAGAGACCACGCCCCCTCCATCATCCTCCTCTGGTGGAGTTGCACGGCCAGTGCTTACTCCTCCCAACAACGATGTGCCGAAACACAAAGCGCTGCCAGCTAGGGCCGCTCACCTGAGCCTTGGTGTCCAAGATTTCTACTGGGGGCTGGTCACCCAGACATGGCTGATCCTGTTGGCTGATCCTGGTTTCCAGCCCCTGCAGAGGTCAAGCTGATACCACTTGGCTCAAGGGACCCCCATAGGTCACATTGTCAGCAGAGACTATCTCTTGGGGCCCAAGGCCCCCAGGTAAATAAACGCACTCTTATCAGGGAGGCAATTCCAAGGGCTTAGAGGTGGCCTCCTGGGAGCCGGGGATAAGGGCCAAACCTTTCCTTGGTCAAGGTTAATCATGGCCGCACCCCAGGACACTTGAGGCTGTCTCACTCTGGAGTATTGTGCCTGCTGCTGGCTGCCTGGAACGCCTTCCTCACTTTGTCAGAGGGATTTGAACGAGTGACTCGATCTTGAATAGGGGCTGCATTCAGGAGGTTAGGCATCCTCAGTCACAGGATGAGACAGGAGGTCGGCGGGACTGATATCACAGGACACAGGTCACACAGACCGTGCCGGGAAAACAGGATGCAGTAAAGACGCCAGCCAAAACCCACCAAGACCAAGATGGTGATGAAAGTGACCTCTGATCATCCTCACTGCTACTTATTTGCCAATTGACCGTTTACAAATGCCATGCAGTGTCCAGAAGTTACCCTATGTAGTCTAAAAAGGGGAGGGACCCTCAGTTCCAGGAAATCACTTTCTCAGAAAACTCATGAACAACCCACCCCTGGTTTTGCATGGGATCAATAAGTAACCACGAATATACTCCATCCAGCAGCCCACGCCACTCCTGTCTATGGAATAACTACTCTCATTCCTTTATTTTCTTAATAAACTTGTTTGATAAACTTTATGGACTCACCCTGAATTATTTTGTGCACAAGATCCAAGAACACTCTCTTGGGGTCTGGATCAAGACCTCTTTCCAGTAACAGTTTTGCCAGGCTCACCCCTCTTCTTTCTTCAGATCATACCTTAATTAAGTGACACATCCTTCAGAAAACCTTACTGCTCAGCCTCCAAGTTGGATAAAATTCCCCTTTGCACATTCCCAGGGAGCCTCGGCTTCCCCATCAGAGCCTCTATCCCTCAGCACTGCACGTCCTCTCCTTGTCCTCCTTTTCCAGCATCAGGCAGACTCTGCAGGGCATGCCCAAGAGATGGAGCTTAAGCTCTCTAAGGAGCCCCCGTCTCTTTCCCACCACACTCATCTCAGCAGACGACCACTCAGCCCACTCCATGGAGACACGGAGGCCATAGGGGCCCACGCCCCCATTCCCGTCCCCAGCCTCCATGTTCTCTCATGCCCACCCCGCTCTGCGCCCCACCGAGCTCAGAGTTCCAGATACTTCTCCAGGCTGAGCTTCAAGTGAGATCCCATCTCCTCTCTCCACCTCTGGGTTTTTGCCCATCTGTTGCCAAATTTGCCCAGGATGCCAAATTCATAGAAGCACTCCCTCAGGACCTGCCCCTGCTCACTCCTCCGTGGAGCTCACATTGTCCTCCCTCTCTGATATGTGCAGCCTCCCCCTGAACACTGGCTTCTTGACCAGAGGCTGCAACATCACCCCTCAAGACATCTCTCAATCCCAGATGCCCTCTTCAACTCTCCCTCATTCTCTCCCACACTACTCAATAACACCGTCCACACCCACATCTCCATTCCTTCACATCCTGTTCATGCCTCAGTCTCCTAATCCAAACTCAATTATGAGACGAATGGAGAATGGTTTTGGTTTTGTTTTGTTTGAGACGGAGTCTCACTCTGTTGCCAGGCTGGAGTGCAGTGGCGTGATCTTCGCTCACTGCAACCTCCACCTTCCGGGTTCAAGCGATTCTCCTGTCTCAGCCTCCCAAGTAGCTGGGATTATAGGGATGCGCTACCATGCCCAGCTAATTTTTGTATTTTTAGTACAGACGGGGTTTCACCACATTGGCCAGGCTGATCTCAAACTCCTGGGTTCAGGTGATCCACCTGCCTTGGCCTCCCAAAGTGCTGGAATTACAGGTGTGAGCCAGCATGCTCAACTGAAAAATGTTTTTTTTTGTTTGTTCAGCTTATGCTGGCTACAATCCACTTTGAGATACTTCATACCTTTTCAAAGAATGAATCCCTGGTGGGGCACAGTGGCTCATGCCTATAATCCCAGCACTTTGGGAGGCCAAGGCGAGTGGATCACCTGATGTCAGGGGTTCGAGACCAGCCTGGCCAATGTGGTGAAACCCTATCTCTACTAAAAATACAAAAATTAGCCGGGCATGATGGCAGGTGCCTGTAATCCCAGCTACTTGGGAGGCTGAAGCAGGAGAATCACTTGAACCCGGGAGGCAGAGGTTGCAGTGAGCAGAGATCACACCATCGCACTCCAGCCTGGGTGACAGAGTGAGACTGTCTCCCCCTGCCAAAAAAAAAAAAAGAATTACTGATGAAACCTTAGTGAGGGAGGCATACATGCATTCTAACCTAAGCAGGCGGTCCAGGGAGAGGGCACTGGCTCTTGCTTCAGCCAACCTTCCAAAGCCAACCTGAGATTCCCCATCCCCGGAAAAATGCCTCCTTTAAGATCTCCCAGATTATCCGTACATGGCTGCGCTTATGATGAGCATTTTTGAATGTTCTCATTTGCTTTCAGAATCCTTCCTGGGCGTTATCTGATCCCCTCAGATCTCACAGATACCACGTGCCCAAAAAACCTCGCTGCTGTTTATTGCTTCCTGAGATGGAGTCTTCCATTCAGTAGAAACAGCCCACAGTCGCTGCCACCCCTTCTGCGGGACACCCTGGGGACTTGATGTCAATACTGCAAATCCCCAGAATTTACTGCAGTTCTTTTTGCTATGGGGAAGAGATGGGATGCGTGGAAGTGCAAAAAGATGCCTTCTTGCCACCTAGTTTCCAGTCACTGCCTTCCTCTCCAAAACGATCCCTCCACTCATCCACTCTAAAGTCCCAATTCCTCAGCTTTCAGGCAGAGAGCCCACTACTATACCACTCTTAAGTTGTGACTGACTAGCCCTCCCAGGAACATTGGAAAATTTTGAGGGAGAGAAAGAGAAAAGTAAGAGAAGGGATGAGACAGAAATCTCTCCTAGAAACAGTCACATATGGCTGGACGTGGTGGCTTACGCCTATAATCCCAGTACTTTGGGATGCTGAGGCGGGCGGATCATGAGGTCAGGAGATCAAGACAATCCTGGCCAACATGATGAAACCCTGTCTCTACTAAAATACAAAAAGATTAGCTGGGCGTGATGGCGCGCAGCTGTAGTCCCAGCTACTCTGGAGGCTGAGGCAGGGGAATCACTCGAACCTAGGAGGTGGAGGTTACAGTGAGACAAGATCACGCCAGCCTGGTTACAGAGTGAGACTCCATCTCAAAAATAAATAAATAGATAAATAAATAAATGAATAAATAAATAAAATAAAATAAATAGAAAAAGAAACAGCCCCCTGTGGACCAGAAAGCTGAGCCTCTGGTGATTTGACTTCAGGTTCTGCGGCAGGCGGGTGCCCCAGGGAGTAACTGGGTAGTGAAAATGAGAACGGAGCACGTGGACCAACTCCTGTTGAGCCTCTGGGCAAAAGCCAGGCCTGTCCAGCAGAGCATTTTCCAACTGTTGCAAAAATTACCCTACGAACACCTCTCTCTCCAGGGCTCAAACTCGCACCTTTGATGATACGGCTTCCTGCTGCCATCGCCTGTTCTGATGTCAGAGCAGTCATTCCCCGGAAAATGGAACGGAGAGCTAAATGGGAGAGTGACTAGGGGCTAAGACTTCTCTGAAATACCATGGCTGCCAGGCAATTTCATTAAGGAGAAACAGAGATGGACAATGTCATAAACATTCTCCCGCCATCAGAAGAAATCACCTGCAGGACAAGTCACTTCTGAGGCCGTAAACACTCACACCAAGGGCCAGGCCACTGGCAGAGAGCAGTGGTTGAGGTGAAAGTCACCCTGGGGCCCAGGTCTCAAACTTACCCTGGCTAGACTGAACCAGAACGTTTTTCCATTTCTTTTCCGTAAATTAATGTTTAAAAGTTCGCCTCCCCACATAATCCCAATCCCACTTTCAAGAGATAATGCTACCTCTTTAGTGTATGTTTCTTCCGGTTGTATTATGTATATAAATCTCCAGACCACCTGGACACACACACACGTATGAGTGTTATACACATACATGTGTACAGATCTTTTATACACAGGTGTACACGTGTGCATGTGTGAGATCATGCTGCGTGCACCGTTTTCCAGTTCCTACTTTCACTTCACAATAGCTCTTGGCCATCTTCCACCGCAGTGTATTTAGAGTGACTCTAGAAATAGAACGATTTCTAATGCACCTTTCAGATTTCAACTCTTTAAATAAATGCGACAAGGGCACATCTCGTGGCCCAAGGTCGTGACTGCTAAGGCCCAGAGAACACAACAAAGTTGTTAGCTTCAGCCGTGCTGACCTGCTAGAAGTTGGGTACAGGCGCCTAAGTGGAGGCTACCATTCATGCGCCCCCCAGCCACGCACCCCACCCTCATACACACACTCTCCCTCGAGGAGCATTTACCTTCACCTTCCTTCCCGCCCCAGGTGTTTGTGACTCGGTGGGTGGGTAGTGAGTGACAGAGACACACCCGTGTCTTCAGAACACAGGCCACTGAAGGACAGCAGGCCCAGGGCTGGAGAGGGCCTGAGCATGCCCTCCCTCACCAGGCTGACCAGGCTCGCATGCAGTGGGGCAGAGGCAGTGGAACTATCCAGAAAACGTGCCCATCCCCCCGCCCAAGCCATCACAGTGGGAGCTGAGTACAGGGTCACTAGGACAAAGAGTGAACGGAACCATCTTGAAAACAGCGGAGATGTTTCCTGTCTCCACTGGCACAGGCCTCCGTGGGGCCCATGTTCTTTCCACAAAGAGTTCAAGTTGCTCAAAGAAATAAGGAGAGGCCACTTGTGAGCAGTGGTTCTCCAGGTGAAACCCAGAGGGCGTCAGGATGCCCACAGATTCCTCAGGAAACTCTTGCAGGGAGACATGGGGGTGCCAGGGACACGCCTCCACCCCACCATGGCTGCCCACAGCAGGGTCCATAGCAAAGGGACCAAGTGGCCCATGGGCTGGTGGGAGCAGAAGCCCGACCACCTCCTCCAGGCCCCACTGCCCCCTTGGGCCACCGCAGAGACTTCCAATGCCTCCATCTTCTCTGTCTCTCCTTCTCTCCCCACTTGCTGTCTTTCTCAGGGGCCCCTTCCCTGTCAACTACCACTGGCACTCGGCTGGAAGAACAGGACAGATTTGCCTGTTAGTACCTGCGGCAACTCATCCCCCAGCCCCTAACTCTGGGAGGATCCCATTTTCCTCCTGCTGTTCCCTGGGCTGGACACGGCTGAATGTGGAAGACCCCCAGGGAAACAAGGGGCTTGGGAAGGAAGGTCACACTGGAGTTTGCAGGGGAAGGGTCTTAGCCCCTAGTCACTCTCCCATTTAGCTCTCCGTTCCATTTTCCGGGGAATGACTGCTCTGATATCAGAACAGGCGATGGCAGCAGGAAGCCGTATCATCAAAGGTGCGAGTTTGAGCCCTGGAGAGAGAGGTGTTCATAGGGTAATTTTTGCAACAGTTGGAAAATGCTCTGCTGGACAGGCCTGGCTTTTGCCCAGAGACTCACCCAGTCCCACACCCAGCTTACTGCAGAGGCACAACCACACTTCTGCTCCAAGGCTGGGGAAACTCCGTGGTCTTGGTGAGGAAGAGGAAGAGGACGAGGAGGTGAGCAAGCCGGGAACAGCCCCCACATGTCTCTTACCACGCCTTCATTCCTCTCTCCTCACAGCGCTGAGTTTGGATGTTTCCTTTCCCCCAAGGAAAGGAAACCACTGTTCTCTCGGCTGGTGGTGGCAAAGGAGAGGGCTGCAGTGGAAGGAGAGAGAAAAGGGGGGACCCCAGAGATCCTCCTCCTATTCTCTAAGCCGTCAAAGCCTTCAGATATCTACAGCTTTGCTGCTTTAACTGCTCATTGTGAAAAGAATGAGTCTTATACTTGAATACAACCCTAAACTCAAAAGAATGACATCTAACCCGCTGTTCATAATTTTTTTTTTTTTGAGACAGAATCTCGCTCTGTCGCCCAGGCTGGAGTACAGTAGTGTAATCTTGGTTCACTGCAACTTCTGCATCCTGGGTTCAATTGATTCTCCTGCGTCAGCCTCCTGAGTAGCTGGGATTACAGGTGTGCACCACCATGCCCAACTGATTTTTGCATTTTCAGTAGCGACAGGATTTCACCATGTTGGCCGGACTGGTCTCAAACTCCTAACCTCAAGTGATCTGCCCACCTTGGCCTCCTAAAGTGCTGGGATTATAGGAGTAAGCCACAGCACCCAGCTCGGCCCATCAATAATTTAAAAGACTGCATTTCTACTGTCTGACTCCATTTGTGTAAAGAGTCCAGGAAAGGCAAATCTCTAGTGATAGGGTAGGCTACCAGGGACTGGGTGCCAGGGAAGTTGGGAGAAATGGAAACTGCCAGTGGGTATGGGGACTCTTTTGGGGTGATAAAAATGTTTTCAAATTGATTGTGATGAACAATGATCTGGAAATATACCAAACTGGTGAATGGCATGTGAATTATTTCTCAATAAAGTTGGTTTCTTTCAGAAAAAGTAGTTCAAAATTTCTGAGGCTGTTTTTGTTTTTTTAAAAAAGCATATCATGGGCCCCAGTGTGGTGGCTCACGCCTGTAATCCCAGCACTTTGGGAGGCTGAGGTGGGCAGATCACTTGAGGTCAGGAGTTCGAGACCAGCCTGGCCAACACGGTGAAACCCCATCTCTGCTAAAAATACAAAAATTAGCCAGGTGCAGTGGCACACACCTCCAGCTACTTGGGAGGCTAAAGCAGGAGAACTGCTTGAACCCAGGAGGTGGAGCCAAGATTACACCACTGCACTCCAGCTGTGAGAGGATAAATGTTCACTATTGTAAGGCCCAAGTTAGTGGTAATTTATTAGAACAACCCTAGGAAACTAATGCAGAAAGGCCAGGGGGACCACAAGCTCTTTTGTGATCCACCCCTTTGTTTTTTTGTTTTTTTTTTTTTTTTGAGACGGAGTCTCGCTCTGTCGCCCAGGCTGGAGTGCAATGGCCGGATCTCAGCTTACTGCAAGCTCCGCCTCCCGGGTTCACGCCATTCTCCTGCCTCAGCCTCCCTAGTAGCTGGGACTACAGGCGCCCGCCAGGTCGCCCGGCTAGTTTTTTTTAGTAGAGACGGGGTTTCAGCATGTTAGCCAGGATGGTCTTGATCTCCTGACCTCGTGATCCGCCCGTCTCGGCCTCCCAAAGTGCTGGGATTACAGGCTTGAGCCACCGCGCCCGGCCCACCCCCTTTGTTTTCCAAATGGCTTCATGTAGATTCAGAACCTTCTGTGGCAGTCTCTTGCTCCCTCTCCTGGCTCAAAGCAAGAACTGTGCCCCCTTCAGTCCCATGGAGATTGATCTCCCTGATGAAGTGGAAGAAGAGAGGAGTTCGCAAAACTTAGAAATGCTGTTGTAAGAAAAAAAATTTTTTTTGAGACAGGGTGTCTGTCACCCAGACTGAAGTGCAGTGACTTGATCACGGCTCACTGCAGCCTCGAAATCCAGGGCTCAAGTGATCCTCCACTAAGCCCTGCTAATTTTGTTTGTAGAGATGGGTCTTGCAATATTGCCCAGGCTGGTCTTAAACTCCTGGGCTCAAACAATTCTCCCACCCGGCCTCTCAAAGTGCTGGGATTATAGGTGTAAGCCACCATGCCTAGAAGAAAAATAATTTTAATGGTGCATTATTTTCCCATCTTGAGAGAAGAGTGAAGACTTAGCACTTGTCCTGAAGGCTTAGCTCCATCCTATGCTCTCATCATTCCTGATAATTTCAATTCCATGTTGATGACCCACGCAATTCTTCTCTCGGCTCCTTGGCTTCCTCATCCACAGAGACTTCTTGTAACCCAACCACACACCACCCAAGAGATATCCTGGACCTTGTCATCACAAAAATTACACTCTTCCAAAATCACGGATTTAAATTTTGTCCTTTCTGATTACAAAGCCCCGTCTTTCAGCCCACTTTCTCGAGTGCCCCTTCAATATCACAAGTCACCAGAATCAAGATGCTAACACTTAGCCCCTCTTATTTCACTCAAATCTCGACTTTCTTGTCTAACAAAGAATCTGGATTCTTTGTTTCATCTATTTGCTCTCACAAACACCAACTCCCCGATCCACTCTTCTACTTTCAGCTGGCGAAACTCCAACCCCACCAACTTCCACACACTTCTCTCTACTTAAGCCCCTCATTCCCCTTTCTCCTCCTACCCTCCCCCACTCCTGGGAGCGTTGCTTCACCCGTCACTGAAAAACTGAAGCCATCACAGCGTGTTACTGACCCTCTTGCATCTATAGTTTTCTTTCTTCCTGTTACAGTGGAGGACTTGTCACTCCTGTCTAACCCTCCACATAGACTCTGGGTTGCATCCCCTTTTATTTTCTTTTAGAGACAGGTTCTCACTCTCTAGCCCAGGCTAGAGTGCAGTGGTATAATCATAGTTCACTGCAGCCTCAACCTCCTGGGCTCAAGCAATTCTCCCACCTCAGCCTCCCGAGTAGCTGGACTACAAGCACACATCACCTATGCCCAGCTAATTTATTTTTATTTTTGTAGACAGTGTCTTGCTATGTCACCCAGGCTAGTCTCAACTTCCTGGGCTCAAGTGATCCTCCTATCTCAGCCTCCCAAAGTGCTCAGATTGCAGGCATAAGCCACCGCGCCCGGCCTCTCCATCTCCTTTTTGTCTTTCCTAAATTTCATTTATTCGGTTATGTCCCCTCTAATATGATCAATATGCCTCATTTTGACCACTTCTTCTCACAGGCACACAGGCACGCTGTCAGAGCCAGCTTCGTGGGCGTGAGACCTCTGCAGACACACAGGGCCCTGTGCCTGGTTTCATGTTCTGCTGTCACTGCTTATAAATTCTTAATTTTTTAACAAGGAGCCAGTCCTGCCTGCTCTAGTATCTGCCATTTTCTCTGCTTCCCCTCTCTAAACTACCAAAACAGAGCCTGTGTGAACTATCTCTACTTCTACTTGTATCTCTACTTTGTCACTTTTACTAATTCTGTTTTTTTAGACAGGGTCTCATTCTGTCATCCAGGCTGAAGTACAGTGGTGCAATCACAGTGAGCTCAAGAGATCCTCCCACCTCAGCCTCCCAAGTAGCTGGGACCCAAGCATGTGCCATTATGCCTGGCAAATTTTTAAATTTTTGTAGACATGGGGTCTCACTGTTTCTCAGGCTGGTCTCCAACTCCTAGAATCAAGGGATCCACCCACCTTGGCCTCCCAAAGCGGTGAGATTACAGGCAGCAGCCACCGCACCCAGTCCCCTTTCATTAACTCTGAAAGTATTCCAATCCCAACACTTTTCTCCTGAAAACAAACCAACAAAAAAACTATCCTCGTCAATGTTTCCATAGGGCCTCACTCTGGTGACATTCAAAGAACCTTTTCAGAAGCCATCCCTGAAGACTCTCCTCTTGCAGTTCTCCATTTTATTCTCCAACCTGGCAGCCTGTTGCTTTCATTCCCAGCATTTTTCTCATGCAAAATTGTATAACTGTGAATGTGTTTTTTTGCCTTCTTCCACTCTAAGCTCTGTGGGCAGAGATCATGTGTGCTGGTCCCTGACACAGTCCCTGGGTGTTCACTGAGTGAATACATGAGGGAATGGATGTGCAAGAGAGTTCAAGAACTTGGTAAGAGTTCAAGGGATCAGTAACGTATAAACCCAGTAGGAAAATTTTAAAAAGCTAGAAAGATCTGATAGTAAAAGGAGAGGCCAAAAATCTGGATAACCAGGAAAGAAAATGAGCAAATAAAACATCATTTATATTAAGATAGCTGGAAGGATAGGTGGGTGCTCTCAGAAGGTAGAATACTGAAGTGTAAGATTTCAAAAACAGTTCTGCTAGTGTAAGTGCTGGCCGGTTCTGGGGTGGTCATGAGTAGGGGTGGATTGAGTAAATTGGAAGTGAAGGTCACTGGGGTTCAGATCAAGGAACTGATCTGAGGTTGCTGGATAGGTTGCTCGAATGGCTATTCAAGCCATCAGATGAACAGGAGAAGTTGAAGTCAAAGGGAAGACGTTGCAGCCAGTACAGTGCCACATGCCTATAGTCCCAGCTACTAGGGAGGCTGAGGCAGGAGGATCCCTTGAGGTCAGGAGTTTGAGGCTGCAGTGACCCAGGACCACTCCTGTGAACAGCCACTGTACTCCAGCCTGGGCAACATAGTGAGATACCCCACATTTTCAATGAATAATGTTGACTAACACTTATAAAGTACCTACTATGTGCCACATACTATTCTAAGTGCTTTGCATATATTTATATATTCTATATGCAAATAATATTAACAACAACCCTATGA
This sequence comes from Rhinopithecus bieti, assembly GCF_001698545.2. NCBI lineage: Eukaryota > Metazoa > Chordata > Mammalia > Primates > Cercopithecidae > Rhinopithecus > Rhinopithecus bieti. The sequence continues at coordinate 3,389,422 of NW_016809830.1, read as the reverse complement.
AGCATATTACTGTTATCATCCCCAGTTTATAGATGAAAAATTGAGGCAAGAGAAGAAACTCTGGGGTTGGGCGAGGTGGGTCACCATCTGTAATCCCAGCACTTTGGGAGACCAAGGCAGGCAGATCATCTGAGGTCAAGAGTTCAAGACCAGCCTGGCCAACATGGTGAAACCCCATCTCTACTAAAAATACAAAAAAATTAGCCGGGCGTGGTGGCGGGCACCTGTAATCCCAGCTACTTGGGAGGCTGAAGCAGGAGAATTGCTTGAACCTAGGAGGCAGAGGTTGCAGTCAACCGAGATCGCACCACAGTACTCCAGCCTGGGTGACAAAGCAAGACTCCATCTTTAAAAAAAAAAAAAAAAAAAGAGAGAGAGAGAGAGGAAACTCGGCCAAGGTCAGACAGCTAGCAAATAGCAGAGCTGGGAGAGGACTCCGGCTGTGTGGCTCCAGAGCACAAGGCCTCTCGTCTCGACAGGAAGATGACAGACATAAGAGACCATAATGCTGGGGATTAAAAGGTAGAAGAGAAGCAGGAACCAGATCTGAAGGCCTTTGTATTTCATGCTGAGTTTTGTAATGACCCTCTTGGCAATTGGCAGACTTTGAAGGAGGTCAGGCCAGGGCATGACAGAATCAGATTAGTGCTCTGGAAAGATCTGTCTGGCTGCAGAGTCAGAGGGGAATGGATGGTCTGGAGGCAGGAGGGCCCCTCAGAGCCTGCTGCAACAAAGGGGGACTGATAGCGGGCAGGCGCCTACACCTCTGCTTTGGAAAGGAAATGGGGCAGGTGGCAATGTTGGAAAAGGAGCCCAGGAAGGCACAGCTTGCAGGAGTCACAGCCTCCCCAGGGGGACAGTTCGAGCTCACCTGGCCCCTAGGCAAGACAGCAGAGTCCTGGCCACCTAGAATGGCCCGGTACGGGCCAGCCTGAGCCCAGAGGGCGTGACGGGCCCGGCGAGAAACCCTGAGGTCCCCGCGCGGGGACGGCCAAAAGTCTGCACGGGGGCCTTGGGAACTGGATGCACCCCTTAGAGGACCCCGGCTTTGTGGGCCCCAGCCTGGCCTTGGGTCTCCCTTCGCCTTCTGAGCTCGGGGCAGGCCGGGAGCTGGGTGCCCAGCAGAGGGCAGCACAGGCTTGCACTCGTCCCGGTCTGAGCGCCGTCTGCACCTGCCGGGGGCCCTGCAGCTGCGCAACACACAGAGGTAGTGGTGCGCTCTCACCCACCCGCGAGCTCCCATGCATAGCACACCCAGGCCCTCCTAGTCCAGCTCGTGGCTCAATACGATACCTGGAAGGCCTGGGGGCCCTCAGGAAGAGCGAGGGACAGCAGCCAGGGCGGCTGGGATAACAGCCAGACTCGGGCACGCACGAACAGGCCAGGACAAGTGGCGGGTTCCCTCTCCCACACCCACACCTGTGATGCTGCCAAAGGGCAGAGAAATATCAAAAAATCTCCACCAAATCTCCTGGGAAGGAGGCCCCTGCCTTGAGAACAGTCAACCAGATACCCCCCGGGGCCGGGGCAGGGCACGGAAGCAAAAGCGTTTAGATTCTAATGGAGTTTTGAAAACTACCCACCCAACAAGGAAAAAGAAAAAGGACTGGAATCCTAGCAGGGAGCTTCCCTGACTCTGGCCTCTCCAAACTGGACGTCAAATCATGAAGAGACGTCCCTAGGTCCCTCCTACTCTTGTTTTTTATAATTGTGGCTTTTTTACTATTATTTTTAATTCTTGTAAAACATAACATTTGCCATGTTAACCATTTTTAAGTATACAGTTCTATTTTGCATCGTTCCCACTCTGGATTTTTACTGGGATTTCTCACGTACAGAATGAGGCACTGAGAAACACTATAAGGAAAAGACAGACCTGGAGAATGACTTTACTGAGGAAAGCACATTGGGAATTCTAAGGTGGGTATGAGGTTTTGCAGCCACTGTGCCTTGTGAACTTTCCAGTGCACCTCTGTCCTGAGGGTTTCCACCCTGTACATCTCAGTCATGCCACCCTCCACGCCCTCCCCATACACAGCCCAGACAGAACCCATGGCTCATCTGGGAGTGGTCAGCGAGCACCCCAAAGGGATCCCTGCCCATATTCAGAAATGGGAAGTAGGCTATTCAAAAACATTTGCAATGTTGTGGCAGAAATAATCTTTGCAGTATGTAAATGAAAAGTTCCAAGCAATTATGACAAATTTTTGAGCAATCAATGCACTGGGTCTTTAGCGTTCAATGAGCTAGAAAGCTGAGCAAGACAGAACTTGAACCCCTAATAATTATAACAGCTAATACTTACAGAGCGCTATGAGCCTGGCACGGTGCTAACCACTTTACTCATTCAGGTCTTTGCGGTGGAAATGCTGCTATTATCCCCATTTTACAGAGGAGAAAATCAAAGCCCTGAGGGCTAGCTGGCTTGCTCAAGGTCACAGGGGAGGTAAATGGTGGGGCCTGGATTTGGACCCAGGCAGACTGGCTCCAATAACACGACTCATGACGGCGCCCCTGCCTGATGCTGTGCTGGGAGCTGTATAGACTGAGCCAGTTCCCACTCTGGGAGGCTCAAAAGCTTGTGGAAGGGTGAGTCTGCTAACTTATTTCTTGGTTTTGGTTTGAGATGGGGTCTCACACTGTTGCCCAGGCTGGAGTGCAGTGGCACAATCATGGCTCACTGTGGCCTCAAATACCCAGGCTCAAGCGATCCTCCACCGCAGCCTCTGGAGCAGCTGGGACTACAGGTGCATGCGACCATGCTCTAGCTAATTTTAAAAATTTTTGTAGGGACAGGATTTTGCCATGTTGCCCAGGCTGGTCTCAAAACCCTGGCTTCAAGCAATTCTCCTGCCTCAGCCTCCCAAAGTGCTAGGATTACAGGTGTGAGTTACTGCACCTAGCCCAGTCCATCATCTTTGAGTAATGTCAGAGTCACTGGTCTTGGGGACCTAGAATTGCCCTAAATTCTCTCCATTTTGACTTGTAAATTTTCACATGAATACTTTAACAAAGCTTATCAATGCAACCACAGGCTGTCTACATGCACTCACCAACAATCCTCTTTCCACCAGTCCTTCTGTTTCAGCCTTAGTACACACACACACACACACAAAAATTTAATGTTGCCAAAGGACTTGAGAAAATCCAGAATGTTTTCATACCCACAACATGTCTTGGGAATGTGCTGCCTATGGCAGACCTTCCTCTGCCTGTCCCTTCTCCTTCATCCTCGACTTTGCTGTCTAGCTCTTTAAGGGACTTGAGCCTGAGAGCACGTGACCAGAGGACAGCCTAGGGAGGTGGTGGTATTTCTTGATAACACCAGAAGAGCAGAGAGCAAAAGTAGAACTGGAAGTGTGGTCTGGTTTTCCATTTTCCTGTACTTGGATTTTAAGCTAGTGGTAGGTAGAAAAGAAAAAGGTTTGAAAACAATGTTATTTCAGGTGCACCCAGCAGCTGTGCACACCATGACTTTAACCTCTCCTTTCTTTCACTCCATAGCTGACCTTCTCCCTCAACCTATACCCAGTGCATTGTCACTGGGGAAGCAGGGTGAGGAGGAAACCAGTAGCTATGCTAATTGGTGACAGCCCACATCTATTTATTTATCACTTAGCTATACTTATCAGAGAACAAAAAATACAATCTTTCATGCCCAGCGCTGGATCAATTTGCAGCTGAGGCATTTATGCTTCTACACTTTCCTTTCTCCCTTTGTTATCCATTATTTTCATTGGTATGTACAAGTGGGTGATATTTGATTGCACTTTGAGGCCGAAGCATTTCAACAGATGTCGGGTAATGGGGAAGAAAGAATGCAGAGGCCGCCCTGCCTGCTGCCCAGGTGGGCTGTGTTTGCATCTGGTTCTTTCAGGATTTCATTCTGCAGAATATTGTCAGGGCTCACATTGCCCAATGCAGCTGCATTTGGTGGCTTTTAGAATTTTCGCAGTCCCAGCCGGGTACGGTGGCTCACACCTGTAATCCCAGCACTTTGGGAGGCTGAAGTGTGCAGATCACTGGAGGTCAGGAGTTCTGACATGGTGAAACCCCATCTCTACCCAAAATACAAAAAATTAGCTGGGCATGGTGGTATGCACCTGTAACCCTAGCTACTCGGGAGGCTGAGGCACAAAGAATCACTTGAACCCAGGAAGTGGAGGTTGCAGTGAGCCGAGATTGCACCACTGCATTCCAACCTGGGTGACAGAGTGAGACTTCATCTCATCTCAAAAAAAAAAAAAAAAAAATTGTTTCAGGGAGTAGGCGAGCAAGGAATCTTATCCCAGCACTCATCAGTTAAAACCAACTATTTTTGGCTTTCTTAGCATGGGGCCAGATTTTGCAGAGGAAATAGGATATGAATTCTGTGTTTGGGGAAGTGTCGATCTTCTGGGGTTTTCTCCTCTCATCCTATTGGATCAACTTCAATGCCCACTTCCATTCCCTCTAGACCCGGATTTTTCTTTTTTTTTTTTTTTTTTTTTTGAGACGGAGTCTCAATTGTGTCGCCCAGGCTGGAGTGCAGTGGCCGATCTCAGCTCATGGCAAGCTTCCGCCTCCCAGGGTTTATGCCAATTCTCCTGCCTCAGCTCCCGGACTAGCTGGGACTACAGCGCCCGCCACCTCGCCCGGCTAGTTTTTTGTTTTTTTGTTTTGTTTTTGTTTTTTTTGAGACGGAGTCTCGCTCTGTCACCCAGGCTGGAGTGCTGTGGCCGGATCTCAGCCCACCGCAAGCTCCGCCTCCCGGGTTCACGCCATTCTCCTGTCTCAGCCTCCTGAGTAGCTGGGACTACAGGCGCCGCCACGTCGCCCAGCTAGTTTTTTGTAGTTTTTAGTAGAGACGGGGTTTCACCGTGTTAGCCAGGATGGTCTCGATCTCCTGACCTCGTGATCCGCCCGTCTCTCGGCCTCCCAAAGTGCTGGGATTACAGGCTTGAGCCACCACAGACCCGGATTTTTCTACCTTGGCATGACTGGCATTCAGAAGCCCAGTAATTGTTGCTGGGAGCTCTCCTGGGAATTGCGGGATATTTGAGCAGCATCCCTGGCCTCTGCCCACTAGCCACCAGTAACGCCAACTTCCACCCCTCACCTCCAGTTGTGACAACCAAAAATATCTCCAGACATTGCCAAATGCCCCCTGGGTGAACAAAATTGCCCCTGTTTGAGAATCACTAAGGTAATGGGTAGAAGCCACAGATTCTGCAAAGCATCCTCCAATACACAGGACAGTCCCCCCACAACACAGAGCATCAACCCAAAAATGACAAAAGTGCTGGGGTTGAGAAACCTTGTCCTGTTTAAGTTAGCAGTAGTCGAGTTTTTTGGATTTTGCAACCTAACAGATTCCTAATACATCCCTCAATATTTTTTTGCCCTGATACAAAATCAAGGAGATTGAAAGAATGCTGTAAAAGGTAAACACTTTGAAGAGGGAACGTGTGCTTATCCTAAACCTGGGGCTGTCTGACACTTCGTAGAGATGTAGCAAACCCCTTCAAAGGGAAAGGTTAGCGGAAGTCCCCTTCACGGGAACTGACCAGTGGGATGTGGAGGCTGTGATGGGCGATGTGACAATCTCAGTGGTGACCCAAGAGGCCGCCTTTCCCCTTCCATGGTTTCTGTGAAGAGTCTTCCACTGGGGACTTCAAAGCCACAATATTAGGAGAAGGGGCAGCAATAAATCCAACAATTCATGCTGTGAGGAGGAAGAATCCAGCTGCTCCGTGTCCTTGGGTCAGATCTGGTTCTAGAATCTACCGCAGGAGTTGATAACAGGACAGAAGATTTGTAATCAGGACCATCTCAGAGGTTCTGGGACACGTAGATTCCACCTCCTCTCTCAGAAGGGCGAGACTCCACTCCTTTTGAATGGTGCTGATTTTGGGATGTTGGAAACTTGGAGGTATTCTGAAGCAGCTGCCTCTGCTGAGAACTTTTTTTTTTTTTTTTTTGAGATAGTCTCTCGCTCTGTCACCAGGCTGGAGTGCAGTGGTGCCATCTTGGCTCACTGCAACCTCCGACTCCCTGGTTCAAGCAATTCTCCTGCCTCAGCCTCCCAAGTAGCTGGGACTACAGGCATGTGCCACCACACCCAGCTAATTTGTGTATTTTTAGTAAAGACAGGGTTTCACCACATTGGCCAGGATGGTCTCGATCTCCTGACCTTGTGATACAGCCATCTCGGCCTCCCACAGTGCTGGGATTACAGGCATGAGCCACCACGCCCGGTCCAAGAACTGTTATCTTGTCCTTGTTCTCACCTTACAAAACCCACTATTCTGCTATTTCCCAATGGGTTACAAGACCAAATAACAACATTTAAGATGGAGGTATCAATGATGAAGGTTTTGGTCAATCTCTCAAAATCAAGAGGATGATCAAAAGTGAGGAATTATTAAATCAAGTTTAGCCTAAATCTGCCTCCTTACATATTTAAGTTCAGCCTACAGGTTTCTCTGTACATAATGAACTATAACCTAAATGGAGGTGCCAACCACCTAGTTTCGGTCAATCAAAGAGGGCTAACTGTTCAAACTATTCAAAAAAGGTAAACACGAGCTATAAGCAATCCGGATGTTTCTTACCTCACTTCCGTTTCCTGTAAGTCCTTTCCCATTTTCTGTCTATAAATCATCTACCACGCAGCTGCACTGAAATCTCTCTGAACCTCCCCCAGCTCAAGAGGCTACCCAATTTGTGAATTGTTCTTTGCTCAATTAAACTCTGTTAAATTAAAAATAAAAAGGAAGGCTGGGTGCAGTGGCTCATGCCTGTAATCCCAGCACTTTGGGAGGCTGAGGTGGGCTGATCACCTGAGGTCAAGAGTTTGAGACCAGCCTGGCCATCACAGCGAAACCCCATCTCCATTAAAAAGAATACAAAAATTAGCCAGGCATGGTGGCGGGTACCTGTAATCCCAGCTACTCAGGAGGCCAAGACAGAAGAATCGCTTGAACCTGGGAGGCAGAGGTTGCAGCGAGCCAAGATCCCACCATTGCACTCCAGCCTGGGCGACGGAGCAAGACTCCATCTCGAATAAATAAATAAATAAATAAAATCTGATTTTGTTGAGAAGCAGGAGAGGCTTCTACTTGGTGTATGCAGCTCCCAGCAGGATTGCTCTTACTAAACCAACACCAGAAACAGTCTCACCAGAGGCAGCCAAAAAGAACTAATTCGATGTGCTTTGGTTTTGAAATCTATTTTCCATTCTCGGTGGTTGCTGTGGCCCCAATGGTAGCTCCCAGTGGCCCTGCATGGCCCACCCAGTAGGTAGCCAAATGGACTTCGAAGGGCTTCCACTGCTTTCTAGAAAAAGAAATCTGTGCAGCTCCCAGGCCTCAAACTGTCCCTAGCTCAGGAAAGTCCTGGGATCGCCCTCCTTGCCCCCAAGGTGGGGAACACATCAAGATACACAGCTCCCATTTGCACATACGAACTCCCATGGCTGAAAGAGTCCTTAGTCCTTGGCCTTACAGGGATTGATGTTACGGAAGGATTCCATATTACAGAGAATTTCCTCTGCTTGATGTCGATCAGTCTCCTTGCTTCGACTTCCCAGTGACAGAGGTTTAAAACCGCCCCCAAATATGTCCACATTTTGATCCTCAGAACTTGTGAATGTTACCTTATATGGCAAAAGGGATTTGTGCAGGTGATTAATCTTGAGATGGGGAGATTGTCCTGGATCATCTGGATAGGCCAATAGCATCACAAGCATCCTTATAACAGGAATGTGGGAAGAACCAGACAGAAAGAAGGCAGCCGGGCACGGTGGCTCATGCCTATAATCCCAGCACTTTGGGAGGCCAAGCTGAGCAAATCACTTGGGACCAGAAGTTCAAAACCAGCCTGACCAACATGGTGAAACTCCCTCTCTACGAAAAATACAAAAATTAACTAGGTGTGGTGGTGGGCAGCTGTAGACCCAAATACTTAGGAGGCTGAGGCAGGAGAATCGCTTGAATCCAGGAGATGGAGTTTGCAGTGAGCCAAGATTGCGCCACTGCACTCCAGCCTGGGCAAGAGAGTGAGACTCTGTCTCAAACAAAAAAAAAAAAAGCAGGCCAGGTGCAGCGGCTCACACCTGTAATCCCAGCACTTTGGGAGGCCGAGGCAGGTGGATCACGAGGTCAGGAGATCGAGACCATCCTGGCTAACATGGTGAAAACACCATCACTACTAAAAATATAAGAAATTAGCTGGGTGTGGTGGCGGGCACCTGTAATTCCAGCTACTTGGGAGGCTGAGGCAGGAGAATCACTTGAACCCGGGAGGCAGAGGTTGCAGTGAGCCGAGATCATGCCATTGCACTCCAGCCTGGAGGACAGAGTGACACTCCATCTCAAACAAACAAACAAAAAACAAGGCAATGTGACGACAGAGGAGAGACTGGAGTGATGCTCTTTGAAGATGGAGGAAGAGACCACGGGCTGAGGAACCCAGGCAGCGAATGAAAGCTGAAAGCTGCCAAGAAGCAGATTCTCCCCCCAGCCTGCAGAAAAAACAAGCCCTGCCAATACCTTGACTTTAGCCCAGTGAAACTGACTTCAGATTTCTGTTCTCCAGAACTGTATGAGAATTTTTTTTTTTTTTTGAGATGGAGTCTTGCTCTGTCGCCCAGGCTGGAGTGCAATGGCGTGATCTCAGCTCACTGCAAGCTCCGCCTCCTGGATTCAAGCGATTCTCCTGGCTCAGTCTCCCAAGTAGCCGGGATTACAGGCGCCCGCCACCACGCCCAGCTAATTTTTGTATTTTTAGTAGAGACAAGGTTTCACCAGGTTAGCCAGGCTGGTCTCAAACTCTGGACCTCAGGTGATCCTCCCACCTTGGCCTCCCAAAGTGCTGAGATTACAGGCCTGAGCCCCGTGCCCAGCGGCTGCAGTCTTTTCTATGCACAGCTCTTGCTGCTTCCTGACATGAGACCTTCTCAGCACTTTCTGCCCTTTCCTGAGAAACTCTTTTTCCTCAACAATCAAACATGTGTACCAAATACCCATTCCATGCCAGGCACTGTGCTAGCTGGTAGGAGACTAAGATGAATAACTTCAGGAAGCTGAACAGGACATGGGTTTAAATGTTTATATGGTTTGTATGTATCTGCTCAAAATCTCATACTGAAATGTGATCCCCAATGTGGGAGGTGGGGCCTAATGGGAGGTGTTTGGGTGATGCAGGCGGATCCCTCATGAATGGCTTGGTGCTGTCCTCACAGGAATGAGCAAGTTCTCACTCTATGAGTTCATGTGAGATCTGGTTGTTTGAAAGAGCCTGGCACCTCCTCCCTCTCTCGTATGTAACAGACTGGCTTCCTTTTGCCTTCTGCAATAAGCTTCCTAAGTCCTCGCCAGAAGCAAATGTCAGCACTATACTTCCTGTAGAGCCTAGAGAACTGTGAGTCAAATAAACCTCTTTTCTTTATAAACAATCTAGCCTCAGGTATTTTAGAGCAACACAAAAAGGCTAACACAAATATATAACTTCTGTAATTTTTGGCCAGGTCCAGTGGCTCACAACTGTAATCCTAGCACTTTGTGAGGCTGAGGCGAGCAGATCACTTGTGTCAGGAGTTCAAAACCAGTCTGGCCAACATGGTAAAAACCCTCTACCAAAAATACAAAAAAATTAGCCAAGCATGCAATCCCAGCTACTTGGGAGGCTGAGGCAGAATTGCTTCAACCCGAGAGGCAGAGGGTGCAGTGAGCCAAGATCACACTGCTGCACTCCAGCCTGGGCAACAGAGCAAGACTGTTTAAAAAAAAAAAAA
>NW_016809830.1:3351799-3376844 GCF_001698545.2 Rhinopithecus bieti | reverse complement strand
GCACTATTCACAATAGCAAAGACTTGGAATCAACCCAAATGTCCATCTGTGACAGACTGGATTAAGAAAATGTGGCACATATACACCATGGAATACTATGCAGCCATAAAAAAGGATGAGTTTGCATCCTTTGTAGGGACATGGATGCAGCTGGAAACCATCATTCTTAGCAAACTATCACAAGAAGAGAAAACCAAACACCACATGTTCTCACTCATAGGTGGGAACTGAACAATGAGATCACTTGGACTCGGGAAGGGGAACAGGGGAACATCACACACCGGGGCCTATCATGGGGAGGGGGGAGGGGGGAGGGATTGCATTGGGGAGTTATACATGATATAAATGATGAATTGATGGGTGCTGACGAGTTGATGGGTGCAGCACAGCAACATGGCACAAATATACATATGTAACAAACCTGCACATTATGCACATGTACCCTAGAACTTAAAGTATAATAATAAAAAATTAATTAATTAATTAATTAATTAGCTGGATGTGGTGACACACACCTCTGGTCCCAGCTACTCCAGAGGCTAAGGCAGGAAGATCGCTTGAGCCCATGAGTTCAAGGCTGCAGTAAGCCATGATCACACCACTACACTCCAGCTGGGGCAACTGAGGTAGACCCTGCCTCCAAAGGAAAAAAAGGAAGCTTAAAGACAGGTAAAAAGAGACAAAGAACAAGGTGGAATTAGACTGTGAGAAGGAATGTGACCTTAAGCTCTGCTCCTAACAGTCACACACATAGATGATAGTCTTACTCTAAATTTTTTCACTTTTTGCCTTTCTTCTGGAGACTTAGAAATGTCTCCAACAAAAAGTGCTTCGAGTTTTGACCTAGGAGAAAGAGGTAAACAGCCTAGTTTCCAGCTTCACAGGCAGCTTAGGGGGAAGCAACTCAGCTTCAAAGAGCTGCACTTAACTCTTCACCACCACGGACCGACACAGGCACAAGAGCCCACCTGCCGCTCCAAGTCCCTGCAAGCCCATCTGATGTCGCTTTCCACACTCTTATCCTACATCCTCCTCTGATCCTCACATTGACTTGATTTCACCTATATTCAAATACTGGGGAGGAAGAGAAGGGACGATGTGAGCCCTCCAGTCCTCCCCGTTGCCCTGCTCATGGGCTAATCCTGAACCACTTTTCACAACTGTATTCCTTCCCCACCTTGGGGCAAATAAAAAGTCTCCCTTTACCTAGAACATACAGTTCAATACCAGATTGTTTACAACATAGTTTTATTGCTCCAGACTTTGAGGGAGACTTTGAAGAACTGCCTGTACCTTGTCCTAACTCTATTACTCAGATTAATGGTCGGCCAACGTTCCCTTTCAGGTCACTTCCAGGGGAGTTTGCAAAGACTCATGGGTTAGTATTTGGAAAGAACTTAAACTTCCTCAAATAAAAATTCTTATAGCTGGAAATTCTGATGCCTTATAATGAGTCCTTATAAAATTCTAAGGCACTTGAAAATGCACATTGCTCCCAGGCATTGTTATTTATATGCATAAGCAGCTACCATTAGGAACACATACGACAACGTGACAGTGAGTTATGCTCAGTATGTGCGTTAGTCCATTCTCACACTGCTATAAAGAACTACCTGACACTGGGTAATTTATGAACAAAAGAAGTTTAATAGACTTACAGTTCCACAGGCCGTACACGAAGCATGGCTGAGAGGCCTCAGGAAACTTACAATTATGGTGGAAGGCGAAGGAGAAGCAAGCATACCTTCACAACGGCAGAGCAGCAGAGAGGAAAGGGAGAGGTGCCACACAATTTTAAACCGTCAGATCTCGTGAGAACTCACTCACTATCACAAGCACAGCAAGGAGGAAATCCGTTCTCATGATCCAATCGCCTCCCACCAGGCCCCTCCTCCAACTCAACATGAGATCTGGGTGGAGACACAAATCCAAACCATATCTATATGCATAGGATCTCATTCAGCTGAACTCTGTTGCTGCCTCTGATGTAGGGAGATAAAGATCACCTGTGGCTGAAAAAGAAAGCAGGCCAGGCACAGTGGCCCACACCCATAATCCCAGCACTTTGGGAGGCCAAGGCAGGAGGATTGCTTGAACCCAGGAGTTCGAGACCAGCCTGGGCAGTATAAGGAGACCTCCCTCCAACTCCAGTCTCTACAAAATTTTTTTGTGTGTGTTTGAGACAGGGTCTCACTCTGTTCCCCAGGCTGGGGTACAATGGCACAATCTTGGCTCACTGCAACCTCCGTCTCCCAGGTTCAAGCAATTCTCCTGCTTCAGCCTCCCAAGTAGCTGGGATTACAGACATGTGCCACCACGCCCGGCTAATTTTTTGTATTTTTAGTAGAGACGGGGGTTCACCATGTTGGCCAGCCTGGTCTCAAACTCCTGACCTCAGGCGATCCACTTACCTCGGCCTCCCAAAGTTCTGGGATTATAGGTGTGAGCCACCGCGCCCGGCCTTTACAAAACATTTAGAACTTAGCCAGGTGTGGTGACTCACACCTGTAGTCCTAGCTGCTGAGGAGGCAGGATCACTTGGACCCAGAAGGTCGAGGCTGCAGTGAGCCACGATTGTGCCAATGCACTCCAGCCTGGGTGACAGAGAGAGACCCTGTCTCAAAAAAAGAAAAAGCAAGTAGCACACTTGTGTTTGCACCTTCTGGGGGGACTGAGGCCACCAGCAGTGGATGGAGCAGACAGAACTCCCAGGCATGGTGCCTGGCCCAGAGCAGGAACTCAAAATGCAAATGGATGGCATTTCTTTTAATTATCGCAAAGTGAAATGAGCCGTTACTTGAGATGCCAAGCATGGGTCAGGGAAGCAGAAATTGATATTGATAATGCAGGGTTCTCTGCTCTTCCGTCATTGCAGTTAAAACATGCACAGTAGGGGCCGGGCGCGGTGGCTCAAGCCTGTAATCCCAGCACTTTGGGAGGCCGAGACGGGCGGATCCCAAGGTCAGGAGATCGAGACCATCCCGGCTAACCCGGTGAAATCCCATCTCTACTAAAAAAATACAAAAAACTAGCCAGGCGAGGTGGCGGGCACCTGTAGTCCCAGCTACTCGGGAGGCTGAGGCAGGAGAATGGTGTAAACCTGGGAGGCGGAGTTTGCAGTGAGCTGAGACTGCACTCCAGCCTGGGCGACAGAGCGAGACTCCGTCTCAAAAAAAAAAACAAAACAAAAACATGCACAGTATTGACAGAGGCTGGAATCCGCTCCTGAAATCAAGCCCTTTCTCGGCTGTTCTCTGCCTCCTCAAGTCCACAGTTTCTTTCCTAAAGAAGCCCAGTTGTCTGAGTTGGAAGGCACGGGGCACCGGGAGTGCATTTGGGAGATGTTTTCGGAGTGCTGTCTGTCTCACCCAGACTTTCCTGGGAACACTGTCAAACACTCCTCAGAAGTACATTTATGGTTTGGCTCATTTTCAGAGAAAAGGACACGAGGGAGCTGAGGGACTTTTGACTGTGGGAACCGGAGTAACTAAGTACCAAGTAACACAGCTTGTGTTACTTATGCTGGAGACTCAGTGGGGCCTTTGAATGTGAATAGCCACCAGGTGGCAGTGTTATTCTCTCGAAAGTATGCATGGTGGTGGTGTGTGTATAATGTGGAGTGGAGTGTGTGGTGTGTGAGTATGCGCATGGTGTGTGCGCGTGATGTATGTGTGTGGCATGGGGTAAGGGGTGTGTATATGGTGTGTGTGATTCAGTGCATGTGTGATGTGGTGTGCATGGTATAAGGTGTGGCACGTGGCTTGTTGTGTGCACACCCCTGTGTCGAAGCTGGGAGACAGCTTTCTACCCACCATCACTCAGCCTGACAACCAGCTCTCACTCTCCTTCACCCTGCGCCACTCACACACACACCCTCCTCTTGCCACCATCCCTCTTCTCCATTTCTAGCCAAAAATTAGCAGGGAGGAGCCAGAAAGCCCAACAGAGACCGCGAAACAAATATCAAATTAAAAGTATTTTCCTGGCTGGGCACAGTGGCTCCCTCCTGTAATCCCAGCACTTTGGGAGGCCGAGACGGGTGGATCACTTGAGTCCAGGAGTTCAAGACCAGCCTGGGCAACATGGCAAAACCTCATCTCTACAAAAAAAATTTTTTTTTTTAATTAGCCGGGTATGGTGGCATGTACCTGTGGTCCCAGGTACATGGGAGGCTGAGGTGGGAGAATCACTTGAGCCCGGGAGCTCAAGGCTGCAGTGAGCCAAGATCACACCACTGCACTCCAGCCTGGGCAACAGAGTGAGACCCTATCTTAAAACAAACAACAGAACAAAACAGAAACACACCTTGGGAAGGACAGTGGGTCCTCAGTGAGCCTCTCCTTGTTGCCGCATTCTCTCTCCCACTTGTTCTCAAGCCCCCACACCCGAGTTGTTCTTCCTAGGAGCCCACGCCCTCTGGCTCCCCAAGCCCAGCTAGGCAGTGGTTAATGCTTTCCAGAAAGAGGTCCCCATCACTCTTGTGATTTCCTTCTTGTTGGCATGTGCATTGGAAGGAGGACCCTAGACAGAGCAAAGTCCTCAGAAGAAACATCCACAGACACCGGCGCCTCAGGCCCGGTTCATGTTAGATTACCTGGATCTAGAGGACACTTTGTGGGGAAGCTTCCCATTGCCCTGAGATTACAGCAGTGCAGGAAAGCCCATTTCCTCTGTGTTTGTGGAAAGCAGTTATCCTCAAAGGCCTTAAGACTCCAGCCGGCCAGGTATGGTGGCTCATGCATATAATCCCAGCACTTTGGGAGGCCAAGGTGGGCAGATCACAAGGTCAACAGATCAAGACCATCCTGGCCAACATGGTGAAACCCCGTCCATACAAAAAATAAAAAAATTAGCTGGGTGTGGTGGTACATGCCTGGTAGTCCCAGCTACTCAGAAGGCTGAGGCAGGAGAATCGCTTGAACCCAGGAGGCGGATGTGGCAGTGAGCCAAGATCGTGCCACTGCACTCCAGCCTGGTGACAGAGCGAGACTCCGTCTCAAAAAAAAAAAAAAGACTCTAGCCTAGCGAAGGACCTGGGCAGCACACACAGGAGCACACTCACACGTGCAGGAGCTGCAAGCGTGTCCCCCAACATTGATATTGCTCTCTCCCCACCTGCTTCAGAGGCATTAAAAGCCATCCGGAAGGACTGCCTCCAGCCATTTCCAAATGCATTGACATAATGGACTTGTCTCCACAGAACAAACCTCCAGGGACTCAGGTGAGGCCAGCCGTTTATAACAGTGTCATGATGCAGGAGAGGCAGTTGATGCTCTGGAAAGAGCTTGTGGTTTACTTTGATGAGTGTTTTGAGTTCAGATCCAGACTCCATGGTCTAACTGGCTGCATGACCCCAAGAAAGTTATTGAACCTGTCTAAGTTTCCATCTCTCTGTCTGCAAATTGAGGTTGATAATCCTGTGAGTCTTGATTATATAATATCTTATTGTGAGTCTTGGTAATATGAGGTAATAGAGGCAGATTTACAAGGCAAGAAGGTCAAAGACAATCTTAATATTGCTAATTGTGCTGAGTGCTCGACATACATAAATTATCTTCACAGCAGACCCTACTTTGCAGAAGCAGAAAGTGAAGCCTAAGGAAGGTAAGTGCTTCCATGAGCTGTAATTGTCAGAGGAACTCTGTGCTGGCCAGAGGTCCAACTCCTTCCTATGAGAAATAAACTGGGATATTTTTACATTTCGGCCAGGGTGTGTGGTGAGGAGAAGAGGCTTTGGGAGAGGTTAGATTTGGGTTTAGGTTTGCATGCTTTGTTCTGCTGAGTCCTGGGTATTGTTCCTGTATGTGGGTGATGCATTTAATAATGAAAAGACCCCTCATGAAATGGGTGACTGGGTCTCCCCAGTGCGTATTTAAGAGCATGACAGGCCAGGCACGGCAGCTCACCGCAGAGGCCAAGGCTTGGTGGATGGCTTGAGCCTAGGAGTTCGAGACCAGCCTGGGCAACAAGGCAAAATCCTATCTCTGCAAAAACTACAAAAATTAGCCAGGCACGGTGGTGCATACCTGCAGTCCTAGCTACTCAGGAGGCCAAGACGGGCGGATCAATTGAGCCCAGGAGGTGGAGGCTGCAGTGAGCTGAGACTGTGCCACTGCACTCCAGTCTGGACAACAGAGCCAGACCTTGTCTCAAAAAAAAAAGAAAAAGACATTTTCCAGGTTGAAAAACTGATCTCTAAGAAAGTGGCAATATAAGAATTACTAAAAACATCAACATATCCCTCCAGAAGACATTTGTGTTCTTTTTAAGGCACTAAATGATGTTTAGAAAATATGCTAACATCTTTTACATCAGGCATGGTCAGAAAAGTGTTCATTTTTACAATAACCGTGTTCTCCATTTGGAAGCTCAAATCTTTACATACCAAGGCATTTAAATATCACTACTGGGGCCAGACGCAGTGGCTCACACCTGTAATCCCAGCACTTTGGGAGGCCAAGGCAGGCTGATCACTTGAGGTCAGACGTTCGAGACCAGTCTAGCCAACATCGTGAAACCCTGTCTCTACTTTTTTTTTTTTTTTTTTGAGACGGAGTCTCGCTCTGTCGCCCAGGCTGGAGTCCGGTGGTGCGATCTTGGCTCACTGCAAGCTCCACCTCCCAGGTTCACACCATTCTCCTGCCTCAGCCTCCTGAGTAGCTGGGACTACAGGCGCCCGCCACCACACCTGGCTAATTTTTTTGTATTTTTAGTAGAGACGGGGTTTTACCACGTTAGCCAGGATGGTCTCGATCTCCTGACCCCGTGATCCCCCCACCTCAGCCTCCCAAAGTGCTGGGATTACAGGCGTGAGACACCGCGTCCGGCCCCCTGTCTCTACTATTAAAAAAAGAATTACAAAAATTAGCCAGGTGTGGTGACGCACGCCTGTAGTCCCAGCTACTCAGGAGGCTAAGGAATGAATCTCTGAGAATCGCTTGAACCCGCGAGGCGGAGGTTGCGGTGAGGTGAGATTGCCACTGCACTCCAGCCTAACAGAGCGAGACTCCATCTCTAAATAAATAAATAAATAATAGGCCAGGCACGGTGTCTCACGCCTGTAATCCCAGCACTTTGGGAGGCTTAGATAGACGGATCACCTGAGGTCGGGAGTTCAAGATCAGCCTGGCCAACATGGAGAAAATCCATCTCTACTAAAAATACAAAATTAGCCGGGCATGGTGGCACATGCCTGTAGTCCCAGCTACTTGGGAGGCTGAGGCAGGAGAATCGCTTGAACCTGGGAGGCGGAGGTTGCCGGGAGCAAAGATCGCACCACTACACTCCAGCATGGGCAACAGAGCGAAACTCCATCTCAAAATAAATGAATGAATAAATAAATAAATAAAAATATCACTATTGGCAAAAGCTTTCTAACTTGCATTGCCTGTCTAGGTCACAAAGTTTGCTAATGTCTTATAGCCTGGATGGTTTTATTGATCCCCGACATAACTTTTATTATCCTGAGGAAAAACAGACTGGAAAGAGGCCGGGAAATCTGTTTGTTTTTGGAACAGCGGTGGGGGAGGAATAAATGGGAAGAAGGAACGTGGGGAGGAGATGGACGCTAAGAAGGAGAGATGGGGCGAGGGAGAGGGGACCACAGCCATGCAGGATGGAAGAGCAGGGACAGCGTGAAGGCATGAGAACCAAGGCAGGGCAGGGGACTTCAGAGGCAGAAGCCCTTCAGAGGCTCTGCAAATCGAAATGCTAAGAAGAACATGCAGTCATTTTGACAAGGACAGATCAGAAAATGTCACATGTGTGCACAGAGGACGGAATGCCAGGATCCGCTGCCAAGCAGGGCTGTCGGGGACTGGTCGCCTCCTCTGGGCATCGTCAAAGGGCAAGATTGGTCTGGCCCTCTTTCTAACACCTCCCACTCGGGATGCAGCCAAGAGTGGCTGCAGCCTAATTTTCCACATGTAAACAATGACCTCAGTGATGCCCACGGGGCCCCTCTGTGGCCTTCTCCTCCTGGGAAACGACTGAGTTCTCCATGGGCGTCTCCTCCCCCTCCGGAACCAAGGGCTGTGGGATGTTTACAGCCCCCTCTGAGAAGGGCAGGCCGTGGAAAACCATCTCCTCCCTTCCTTCCCCCTCTGCCTTTCCTAGCTGGGGCCTCTGCACAATGGAGCCCGGCCAGGCCCTGTTGCTGAGGGAATCAGTACAGGGCCCAGCCCCCTCCCCACAGAAATAACCCCAAGAAAGGAGTGAAGGATTCACTTGCCCTCATCTCCAGGGTTTGGAGGAGGGTAGGTGCCTGGCCAGCAGAGTGGCCACTGCTCACTGGCCCAGAGGAAGCAGGGCCACCGGCCTGATCCCACCTCTCCCTTCTGCCCATCTTCACTCCCCTCTCCTCAACTACAAGTCCCCCAAAAACAGAGACCTCAGGCTTTGCTCCCCTGCTGCAGGAAGGGAGAGCCACCGCCAGACACTGCCTGCCTGGTCCTCCTGTTCTGATCTCACCCGGTACTTGGAGTCAAAGAGGACCTGGCTTCCCTCTCGGGATACATGATTTTCTTTGGTTGTGACTCATTGTCTGTAAATGTTGCTGGAGATGAATCAGACCCCACCTGCTACCTGCGGCTGAGATGCTGCCAACAGACACAGAAAGGTGTGCGGCAGCCACCACCTGCCTCCTCTCTCCCAGCGCTGAAGGAGCCCACAGCTCCCCTGGGATGAGGTCTTCATTGTGGCTTTCCAGGCCTTCCTTAGGGCCTTTGGATCAGGGAAGCCTGCCCTAAACTGCACATTAGTGTCCATGACTCACCTTTCAAAAATACTCACAACCAGGCCTCACCCGACCCTGCAAATACAGATGCAGTTACTCTGGGCAGGGACTCAGAGCAAGGAGTTTTTAAGTGCCCCAGGTCCTGGGCTGAGAGCAGCTAGTGGCTGTCTCAGATGCTCTAGCTCAGCTGAGATCCAGTGTCTTGTCCAAGTTCACACTGTTGGCAGGAGAGCTGGAGCAACAACACAGGATTCATGCCTTGAGCACGGCGTTCTATCATAGGATTTTTCTGCTTAAAAAAGGAATTTGATAAAATTATTTTGGAAATTTATACAATATAGAAAGATAAAAAGAAGTCAATTAGATCACCCCTAAACCTTAACACCCAGAGGTAAGCACTGTTAACATTGTGGGTTATGTTTTCATTTATTTTCAAATATTTAATGTGTAAAACAGGTTATACACAACACACAGCTGTGCATCCTGCCCATGCCCAGCCAACCATGTTGCTAAAAACAGCTGACCATGTTTTTAGCAGGCTGTTGGCAAAGAGTGTCAAGAATATCTTAGAGCTGGGCATGGTGGCACGTACCTATAATCTCAGCTATTCAGATGGCCGAGGAGGGAGGATAGCCTGGGCCCAGGAGGTCAAGGCTGCAGTGAGCTATGATTGCATCACTGCACTCCAGCCTGGGCAACAGAGCGAGACCCTGTCTCTAAAATAGATACATATATATTTTTTAATTGACATTTTTCAGCCCACTAATTCCATTTCTAAGAATCTATTCTGGCTGGGCGCAGTGGCTCACGCTTGTAATCCCAGCACTTTAGGAGGCCGAGGCAGGTGGGTCACCTGAGGTCAGGAGTTCGAGACTAGCCTGGCCAACATGGTGAAACCCTATCTCTACCAAAAATACAAAAAAATTCACTGGCCATGGTGCCGGGAGCCTATAATCCCAGCTACTCAGGAAGCTGAGGCAGGAGAATCGCTTGAACCCGGGAGGCAGGGGTTGCAGTGAGCGAAGATCACGCCATTGCACGCCAGCCTGGGCAACAAGAACAAAACTCTGTCTCAAAAAACAAAGAATCTATCTTCCAAGAATGGTCAGATACATGCAAAAAATTATTTACGGAGACTTTATTTTATTTTATTTATTTTCTGAGACAGGGTCTTGCTTTGTCACCCAAGCTAGCATGCAGTGGTGCTAACATAGCTCACTGGAACCTTGACTTCTTGGGCTCAAGTCATCCTCCCCATTCCTCCCAAAGCACTGGATTACAGGTGTGAGCCACTATACCCAGCCAGCTTTCATTTTAATGTTATTTATAATAGTCATAATTGTCAACCTCATAAACGTAAAAAGGTAGAGGAATCGTTTAATAAATTGTGGTTTTGCATGGCATACTTTGAGGTCATTAAAATCACATTTTCAAAAAATGTGTGATGCCTATGATAGTTGTCCCCTCCCACTGTCCCTCCCTCCGTGTTTGTCTTGATGCTCAATGCCTATATCCACGTCTTCCAGGAATGTCCCTCCTCTGATCCTACTGTAACCCCTTTGAATGGTACGAGGTCAATTGATCTTTCTCTTCCAGATTACTCGTAGCATGTATTGTCAGTACCAAGTGTTTTGGCAGTTTTTTCATTTTACTATTATTTGTTATATACTACTTCTATTTGCTTCTCTGGCATGTAGGTAAGAATGTGTGTGTGAGGCTGGGCGCGGTGGCTCACGCCTGTAATCTCAGCACTTTGGGAAGCCAAGGGGGGCAGATCATCTGAGGTCAAGTGTTCAAGACCAGCCTGGCCAACATGGTGAAACCCCATCTCTACTAAAAATACGAAAATTAGCTGGGTGTGGTGGTGGGCGCCTGTAGTCCTAGCTACTCAGGAGGCTGAAGCAGAAGAATCGGTTGAACTAGGGAGGCAGAGGTTGCAGTGAGCCGAGATCACACCACTGCACTCCAGCCTGGGCGACAGAGCAAGACTCCATCTCCAATCAATCAATCAATCAATCAATCAATGTGTGTGTGAGTACATTTGTGTCTATGTGTGATTGTGTATGTATTTGTAAGAGAGAAAGAGAATTCAGAATTACCAACGGCTCAAGGGCTGGAACTGTGACTTACAAGTCTTCATTCTTTGCCAGCTCTTCAGTTTCAGCATAGCTAACTAAATTCATCTCCCTCGAATCTGTGCCAATGCCACAGAAACCTTTCATTTTGCGCACAAGACTTTCTAAACTGGCTCTTCTTCCTGCATTGCCAGTTTATTCAGTGATATCACCCCTTCTCCTTTGGTCCACCCAGAGTTAAATTTTTTGGAATCCCTAACATATAATCCTACCATTGCTTTTTTTAAAGTCTTGTCACGTGTCTTGTTCTGTTCCATTGCCACCATCGCAGGCAGCAATTTTCCATCACTTCAACTCTGTCTCCACTGAGCCATCTGCTGGCACCCTCTTGGCTCTTCAAACTATCTCGTGTTCAACCACTTGTTTCAGGTACCCCATCACTTCTCTGGCTAAAAAGCCATCAATGGCCACTTATAAACTGTCATTATTAAATAAAGTGCTAACTTCTTATCCTGGCACATGGGTCCCTCCTTAATTTGATCCCAACCCATCCTTCTTCCTGGTTTTATTTATTTATTTAGAGATGGGGTCTCGCTATGTTGCCCAGGCTGGTCTCAAACTCCTGGGCTCAAGCGATCCTCCTGCCTCAGCCTCCCAAAGTGCTGGGATTACAGGCGTGGGCCACCACACCTGGCCTATCTTCCTGTTTAATATCACACAACTTCCTGACTAATAATATCCCAAGCTCCTGCCAAGCTGTTGTATGCACCAACCCCAGAACACACCCTGTGTCCTCAGGCCTCCTCCACTTACTACTATGAGATCTTGGATAATTTGCTTAACCACTTCCACCTTAACCCATCTATACAATGGGGATAATGCTAATGATACCTTCTTGAACTCCTGGCCTCAAGCAATCCTACCATCTTGGCTTCCCATTGTACTGGGATTACTGGCATGAGCCACCACACCTGGAAACACCTTCTTTACAAGGATTGTGGTGAAAGCAAAGCAGATGCAGGAATGCAACAACTATCATTTATTTGCTCACAGTTTTGCAACTGGGATTGAGCAGCAGGGACTGCTTGGCAGCTGAGGTGGATCAACAGGGTGGAGGATCTACCTCCACGTGGATCACTCGGAGTTGGTGACTTGGTACTACTGGCTGGGAGTTCAGCTGGCACCATGGTCCAGGAGCCTCAGTTGTCCTCCACTTGGACTTTCCAGGCGGCTTAGGGACTTCCCATGGTATGTCAGCTGGGTTCTTTCTAATAGAGGGGAAGCAGAAATTGCCAGGCCTCTTAAGGGCTAGGCCTAGACCTAACTGGCAGAGCATAACTTCCATCACATCCTATTTGTCCAAGCGGTCATAGGCCAGCCCAGATTCCAGGGGGTGGAGAGGTAGGCTCCACCTCTCCAAAAGGAAGTGGTAGGTGCACCGGAGGAAGGAAAGAATAACAGCCATCTTTGAGACGGGTCGCCACCTTAGGGTTTCTGCAGTCTTGTCTAGTAGAAGAGATGCTCAACAGTTCGCATTTACTGAACTCTTAAAGCGTGTCACTTTTGTCCCAAGATTGCTTGGATTGCTGCCACAAATCATGATTTGACTTTTCTTCTTGCTGCAATTAGTCATGATATTCCAAGTAAATATTAAGCTCTTTGAGGGCAAGACTCTTATCTACAGTAAACAATTTTTGTTCCCCCCACAGAGATGTACACATTGTTAACTATCTGTGAATATGCAGCGTTTGACTTATTTTCGGCCCTAGCACTTGATTTATTGACAGTCGTGGTACACGGAAGGGAACATAAGAGTTGCTTTTATTGAATTTTTGTTGGGTCAGGAGGCTTTCTGGGCTCTGGGGAAGACTCAGAGAAATGGCTCCTTTGTTCTCCAGCCCTGCCCAGCCCAGAGCCTTCCAGAAGGGAAAGCTCAGTGAGGAGGCTGCAGACTGCCGAGGGCGTGTTGAGGAAATTCCATTCAAGACCCTCATTTCCGAAAGTGCTCTGTGATTAGCCCGGCTTTGTGCCAGCCCCAGTCCAGAGGCAGAGAGGCCAGCCCTTAGGTCACCAAAAGCACCAGGAAAATACAAATGCGGCCCCTTTACAGCCCTGCACAGGAGGTTAAAGGATTTGCTTTGTAGTTTGTTTATCTCACAGACTGAAGCCAATTATCCCAATTACTAATAAGAAAAATAAAATTTACTACAGATTGTATTTTTAAGTTCATTTAATCTCCAAAACAGGCTGCTACACACAGTTTTCCTTTGGTTCCAACAACTCAGGCCCAGTCTCTGTGGCAGGGAGGGTAGCCCCTAAGGGTCACATGTCCGAGGGCCAACGGAGGTCAGAGGTCACTTAATGGTTCCCAAATGCGCTAGCAAGTAGCCATAGATTTGAACTTTGCATTGTTGCTGCAGACCTAGGGCCTTCTTGGGAGGGGAGGGGAGAGCTGGGGGAGCTATCTCTGCAGTTCAAAGGCGGCCGCCGTGGTTTCACTTGGCTTAAGGTTTCAGTCCTTGAATCCTAAACACAATCCCGGCTGGCCTCCTGTGCATGGGAGGTGGGGGGTTGGGACTTGGGATGGACATTCTGTGTAACCTAAAACCGCAAGCCCTGCAGCTTCACGTTGGCCTCGGAGCTGGGAGACACTGAGGATCAGCATCAGAGGCTGAAAATACCTGTGACTATTTTCAGAAGCCCATGAGTGTTGATGCAGAAGGCCCAGACCAGCCAAGAGCTGCTAACCTCCAAGCCCAGTCAGGACACTGGGATTCAGAAATGCACCCCAAGTTCTAGCCTTAGCCACCAGCAGAGTGGGTGTTTGCTAGACAGCGTGAGTTGAAAAGGAAGTCAAAGGTCCCAGATGGTATGGTCCCCTCAAATAAGCATCTCCCCATATACCTGAAAATCTACCATAAGTATGATGTATATGTATATCTGTTGACATGGAAAGATGTGTTAAGATACAGAAAGTACAAAATGCAAGCCACAGAACACAGTTGGTTAGGCTGGGCGTAGTGGCTCATGCCTGTAATCCCATGTTTTGGGAGGCCAAGGCAGGAGCATCACTTGAGACCAGGAGTTCAAGACCAGCCTGGCCAACATGGCGAAACCCCATCTCTACTAAAAATACAGAAGTTAACCGGGCGTGGTGGTGCACACCTGTAGTCTCAGCTATCAGGAGGCTGAGGTTCAGGAGAATCTCTTGAACCTGGGAGGCCGAGGTTGCAGTGAGTTGAGATTGCACCACTGCACTTGCACTGCAGCCTGGGGGACAGAGGGAGACCCCATCTCAAAAAAAAAAAGAAAAGAAAAAAGAAAAAAGTTAGGCTCAGACTTTCAACTGCACAGGGGGTTCAGTGCAGTTGAACAACCTCCAAGTTTTTCAAGGGTCAACTGTATTATATAGAATACGGCCCCGACTATATACAGGATGCACACACACCCCTGCACATGGGGAAAATGTGGAAGAATATACATAAAAATGTTACTAACGGTATCCTAAACAACTAGGATTTCAAGTAATTTTTTTTTTTTTGCATTTTGGAATTTACTTACACTACATATATATTATGTAATTTCTTCAAAGAAAATATCTCTAACATTCATACATAATTTCTTTAGTACAATGTTTTTCAAACTGTGATTTAGAAAACACCATCATCATTAGCCTGGGCAACATGGCAAGAACCCGTCTTCATAAAAAATAGAAAAATTAGCTGGGCAAGATAGCACACACCTGTAGTCCCAGCTACTCAGGAGGCTGAGGTGGGAGGATCACTTGAGCCTGGGAGGCAAAGGCTGCAGTGAGTGGAGATAGCGCTACAGCACTCCAGCCTGGGTAACAAAGTGAGTCCCTGCCTCAAAAAAAAAAAAACAAAAAGAAGGCCGGGCACGGTGGCTTACGCCTGTAATCCCAGCACTTTGGGAGGCCAAGGTGGGCAGATCATCTGAGGTCGGGAGTTCAAGACCAGCCTTGACCAACATGGTAAAACCCCATCTCTACTAAAAATACAAAAATTAGCTGGGCATCATGGCATCCACCTGTAATCCCAGCTACTAGAGAGACTGAGGCAGGAGAATCGCTTGAATCCAGGAGGCAGAGGTTGCAGTGAGCCGAGATTTCACCATTGCACTCCAGCCTGGGCAACAAGAAGGAAACTCCGTCTCGAAAAGAAAGAAAAGAAAAGAAAAGGAAAAGAAAAGACTAGCATCAGGCTTAGAAAGTTTGCTGAAAATGAAGAATGAAGATTTTCTGGGCACTACTCAGACCTGTTAAATGAGAATCTTGGGGGCTTCAGGAGAGCTGAGGAAGGGTGTTTTTTTGTTTTTTGTTTTTTATTTTTCCTTAATTGAGACTGAATCTGGCTGTGACTCCCAGGCTGGAGTGCAATGGTACAATCTCAGCTCACTACAACCTCTGCTTCCAAGATTCAAGCGATTCTCCTGCCTCAGCCTCCCAAGTAGCTGGGACTACAAGCACGTGCCACTACGCCCAGCTAATTTTTCTATTCTTAGTAGAGACGGGGGTTTCACCATGTTGGCCAGGCTGGTCTTGAACTCCTGATCTCAAATGATCCGCTTGCCTCGGCCTCCCAAAGTGCTGAGAGTACAGGCATGAGTCACCACACCTGACTGAAGGAAGGTATTTTTTCAACACCCTCTTCAGGCAGTTATAATGTAATGCGATCCACCTGTTAGGGACTAAATGTTTGTGTCCCTCCCCCGCAAATTCATAGGTTGAAATCCCCACCCCTAAGGTAATGGTATTAGAAGGTAGAGCCTTTGGGAAGTGATTACATCATGAGTGGAGCTTTGGGAATGGGATTAGTTCACTTATAAAAGGAAGACCCCAGTGAAGCCAGCATCTACAACCTGGAAGAGAGACCTCACCAGAAACCGACCACACTGGTACCCTAATCTCAGACTTCCAGCCTCCAGACCTGTGAGAAACAGTTCTGTCGTTTTATAACCCATGCCATCTATGGTACTTGGTTATAGCAGCCTGCACCATCTGAGTGGATGTTTGCTTTCTTTAAAGTTTCTTTGGCCAGGCGTGGTGGCTCACGCCTGTAATCTCGGCACTTTGGGAGGCCAAGTTGGGTGGATCACTTGAGGTCAGGAGTTCAAGACCAGGCTGGGCAACATGGTGAAACCCTGTCTCTACTAAAAATACAAAAACTAGGCAGGCATGGTGGTGCACACTTGTAATCCCAGCTACTCGGGAGGCTGAGGCAGGAGAATCACTTGAACCCGGGAGACAGAGGTTGCAGTGAGCCAAGATTGTGCTGCAACACTGCAGCCTAGGTGACAGAGTGAAACTCCATCTCAAAAAAAAAGTGAGACATTCCAGTTGTGACCACTAAACCCCTCTGTCCCGGCCTTGCTGTCCCTGCTGGTCCTTCCCCCCTCCCTCCCTCCTATATGTGCCCAGGAACCAGAAATAGCCTATCCACCCTGAAGGAGTCAAACAGCCCTTGCCCTTACCACCAGTCCCCAGCAGAGCTTCCTGGAATCATTTTCCTCTCCCTTCCCCTTGCTCTGTTTTCTCTTTCACTTCCCTAGGCTCTTTGGCTAGGACTGGCTGCAGAAGTTGATTTGCACAATTATTTTACCTTGGTAGGAATGAAAGCTGTAAACCAAATTAGGTATGCCAGCAGGTAGCAGGTATAGGAGAAGAATCACGGGATACATCTGACCCTCGTCCTTGCTTCTCGTGATCCTAGGTAAGTTATTTAACCTCTCTAAGCTTCTATGTCCTCAGCTGTGAAATGGGGATGGTCACACCTGTTCGTGGAGTTGCTAAGAAGTTTAAAAATAAAATCAGCTTTGGAAGGCTAAGGCGGGCAGATCACGAGGTCAGGGGTTCAAGACCAGCCTGGCCAACATGGTGAAACCCCCATCTCTACTAAAAATACAAAATTACCCAGGCGTGGTGGCGGGCGCCTGTAATGCCAGCTACTCAGGAGGCTGAGGCAGGAGAATTGCTTGAACCCGGGAGGCAGAGGTTGCAGTGAGTGGGATCACATCACTGCACTCCAGCCTGGGTGACAGAGCAAGACTCCGTCTCAAATAAATAAATGCTTGCTTCTGCAAACCAGGATCCAGCACACTGTGTTGCAGCCTGTTTCTGGCCTGCAGCCTGTTTTTGTACTATCCACAAGTTAGGAATGTCTTTTCCATTTTTTACAGCTTGTAAAGAAAAACAAAATGAACATGCAACAGAGACCATATGTGGCCCACAAAGCCTAAAAAATTTACTACCTGGCACTTAAAGGAAAAAGTTTGTTGATCTCTGCTATTTGCCATAAAAAAGTCAAGGGTTTTATCTGTCCTTTGCCTTCCTGCACAAATAGAGGTGTATGGTTTCCTATTTTTGTTTGTTTTTAAGTTAAAGGGGATTTAAAGATGTTTCTAAGCGTGGAACAGAAGCCAAAGGTGATAAAGGACAGGAGCAGTTGGAGAAACAGAAGAGAGGGATGTTAATTAAAGGAGAATGGTCTTGAAGTAGAGAGGTTTGAAGAAGCAAGTGGAGGGGAGGAAAGATGTATTTTCCTCTACCACCTTACATTCATGGCAGCAGCCCCTATAACAAAAGAGAAAAGCATACAAACATATTTAATGTAAATTTACCACGGCATGAAGCCTTCAAAAGGAAATGAAAGCCCAGGCCGGGCACGGTGGCTCAAGCCTGTAATCCCAACACTTAGGGAGGCCAAGGCAGGCAGATCACGAGGTCAAGAGATCGAGACCATCCTGGCCAACATGGTGAAACCCCATCTCTACTAAAAATACAAAACCCACCACACCCTGCAGCCTAGGTGACAGAGTGAAACTCCATCTCAAAAAAAAGTGAGACATTCCAGTTGTGACCACTAAACCCCTCTGTCCCGGCCTTGCTGTCCCTACTAAAGTAGAGATGTCCCATCTCTACTAAAAATACAAAACCCTTAACCAGGTGTGGTGGCATGCGCCTGTAGTCCCAACTACTCGGGAGGCTGAGGCAGGAGAATCTCTTCAACCCAAGAGGCGGCGGTTGCAGTGAGCCGAGATTGTGCCACTGCACTCCAGCCTGGCGACAGAGCAAGACTCCATCTCAAAAAAAAAGGAAAAAAGAAAATGAAAACCCAATGAAACAGTGAAACCTGAGTATTTTAATGCTAGATTTGATGAAGGGTACAGTCAGGCCGGGCGCGGTGGCTCAAGCCTGTAATCCCAGCACTTTGGGAGGCCGAGGCGGGTGGATCACGAGGTCAGGAGATCGAGACCCTCCTGGCTAACACGGTGAAACCCCGTCTCTACTAAAATACAAAAGCTAGCCGGGCGAAGTGGCGGGCGCCTGTAGTCCCAGCTACTCGGAGGCTGAGGCGGGAGAATGGCGGGAACCCGGGAGGCGGAGCTTGCAGTGAGCCGAGATTGCGCCACTGCACTCCAGCCTGGGAGACACAGCGAAACTCCGTCTCAAAAAAAAAAAAGGTACAGTCGTGGAGAAATATGAGGTAGCAAAAAAGTATGATCTAACAGCAATAAACGGGGAGGCTTGCCAAGCTTGTTTGTTCAGATTCTCTGCCTCCCTGGGTCTTCAGAGATGAAGATGCTGTTGTTCTCTGGGTAGAATGAGGGTACCTGTTATGTGAGAATTTCATGACCTGCTTTGGGGAAAGGTCAGAAAATCCTTCCTATGTGTTATAACCTGCTTCAAGGAAAAAGAGCAGAGAAAGTCAGATCTTCCTGCACAAACTCTTTTTTTAAATTAACTTATTTTTTTAGAGATAAGGTCTTACTGTATCTGTTGCCCAGGCTGGAGTGCAGTGGTACCATCATGACTCACTGCAGTCTCGAGCTCCTGGGCTCAACCCATCCTCCCACCACAGCTTCCTGGGCACCTGGGACTACAGATGCACCACTGTGCCCAGCTAATTTTTAAAATTTTTGTAAATACGGGTATCTCACTATGTTGCCCAGGCTAGTCTTAAACTCCTAGCCTCAAGCAA
The DNA here is from genome assembly GCF_001698545.2 of Rhinopithecus bieti. Classification (NCBI taxonomy): domain Eukaryota; kingdom Metazoa; phylum Chordata; class Mammalia; order Primates; family Cercopithecidae; genus Rhinopithecus; species Rhinopithecus bieti. The sequence continues at coordinate 3,358,038 of NW_016809830.1, read as the reverse complement.
TTCTCCCACCTTGGCCTCCCAAAGCACAGGGGTTACAGGCACACACCACCGCACCTAGCCCACACATTATTTCAGCTTAAAATATCTGAGGGTAGCATGTCCTGAATCCCATCAAAGGGACACCTTTTTCTCTAAGGCTGGTGGTAATGGCTTAGGATCTCGTTCAATGGAGAAGACGATGGGATGGGAGGAGTGGGATAAAGGTTCGATGAGCCTGTCAAGAAGAAAAGGAAGTCCGGGCGCGGTGGCTCATGCCTGTAATCCCAGCACTTAGGGAGGCTGAGGCTGGCGGATCACCTGAGGTCAGGAGTTTGAGACCAGCCTGGCCAACATGGTGAAACCCCATCTCTATTAAAAATACAAAATTAGACCAGCCTGCCCAACATCGCGAACCCCCGTCTCTACTAAAAATATAAAAAATTAGCAGGGTGTGATGGTGGGTGCCTGTAATCCCAGCTGCTCGGGAGGCTGAGGCAGGAGAATCGCTTGAACCTGGGAGGCAGAGGTTGCAGTGAGCCGAGATGGCGCCATTACACGCCAGCCTGGGCAACAAGAGCGAAACTCTGTCTCAAAGAAAAAAAATACAAAATTAGCTGGGCTTAGTGGCATATGCCTGTAGTCCCAGCTACTTGGGAGGCTGAGGCAGGAGAGTTGCTTGAACCCAGGAGGCAGAGGTTGCAATGAGTCGACATCATGTCATTCCACTCCAGCCTGGGTGAGAACAGCAAAACTGTCTCAAGAAAGAAGAAAAGGAGAGGAAGCCAACAAAGGCAGGCAAAGACAGGATTGTCCATGGGGGAGTGGTGCCCACCTACTGGGGGTCAGGAAAACTGCCAAAGACTTGGAAATGGGCAAGAGAATCCTGGTGTCCTTGTAGTAGAGTGCTGGGTGTTTCTAGAGGGCCTTCCAGGAATCATCTGACTCCAGAGGACTGTGTCTTGGGTTGTTTGTGATTGGCTAAGCTATTTAACAATTCTGTAGGAATAAAGTTGTAGAAAACTGACAACATAAATTTTCCTTGTCCATCAGAATGCACAGATTCCTGTTCATAGCAATGCAAAGGAATCATGTCTTTACAGAATAAAAATCTCTGTAAATTAAATTCTCATTTCAACCAATTTTAGCAGCTTCCTGGTTTCCACATTCATGAATGAATTAAAATCTTTGATACATGTTCATTTTATATTTGCATGAGTCAGGATTTTACTTTTTTGAAAACTAGAATTTAGCATAGGTCAACACGAACAACAACCGGCCGGGCGCAGGGGCTCAAGCCTGTAATCCCAGCACTTTGGAGGTCGACGGGCCCGGATCACGAGGTCAGCGACGATCGAGACCATCCTGCTAACATGGGTGAAACCCCGTCTCTACTAAAAAATAGCAAAAAAAACTAGCCGGCGCGAGTGGCGGGCGCGGCCTGTCGTCCAGACACTTGGGACAGGGGCCTAGCAGGCGAACCAGGCGTCGAACCCGGGAGGCGCCGAGCCTTGCCAGTGAGCGCGAGACATTGCGCCACTGTACTGCCAGTCTGGGCGACAGAGGGAGACTCCACCTCAAAAAAAAAACAAAAAACAAAAAACAATAGGCCAGGTGCAGTGGTTCACACCTGTAATCCCAGCACTTTGGGAGGCCAAGGCGGGTGGATCACCTGAGGTCACCAGTTTGAGAGCAGCCTGGCCAACATGGTGAAACCCTATCTCTACTAAAAATACAAAAATTAGCTGGGTGTGGTGATGCGCACCTGTAATCCCAGCTACTTGGGAGGCTAAGGCAGGAGAATTGCTTGAACATGGGAGGCCAAGGTTGCAGTGAGCTGAGATCACACCACTGCACTCCAGCCTGGGCAATAGAACAAGACTCCATCTCAACATAAAAAGTAAATAAAAAATAAGGAGAAAACAGAAAAAACAAAAAAGACAATAAAGAGTCTTGGAGATTAAAAACAAAACACAAAAGATAAGATGGGGCTAGGTGTGATAGCTCATGCCTGTAATCCCAACACTTTGGGAGGCCGAGGCAGGAAGACTACTTGAGGCCAGGTGTTCAAGAGCAGCCTAAGCAGCATAGTGATACCCCATCTTGGCTAAAAATTTAAAAATTAGTCAGGTCTGGTGGCATATGCCTGTTGTACCAACTACTAAGGAGGCCGAGGCAAGAGGATTGCTTAAGCACAGGAGGTCGACGCTGCAGTGAGCCCTGATGGTGCCACTGCGCTCCAGCCTGGGTAACAGAGTGAGACCCTGTCGCAAAAACAAAAAGGTGATTTTTAAGGTTTAATAGGCCGGGCAGCCTCCTTCCACAAGCACTGTGTGTACCACACATTGCCTAGGAATTAAGAAAACTACAATTTGCACATTGCTTTCTCAGCTGTAGGAGCTGTTTTTCAACCCTGTGAGTTTAGAAAACTGATAGTAATGACTCCCGCATAGACATGCAAATGAATTTTGTCCAGTTGAGGTGCAGTTGATCCCAACCTGCTACCACCACCACCTCTGAAACATTTTGCTTCTATTAATAAAGGCACTCAGCATTCCTAATTGACTATATATTTATGTGTCTGCTATTTGGCATCTCCTTCAAATTGGTTTTTAAAGCTTTACTGGCTCCCTCATTAATGAGTTAAATAAAATCTTTCACACATATCCATTTTATAGCTGTATGAAACTCATTTTTTTTTTTTTTTTTTTTTTTTTGAGACATAGTCTCGCTGTCTCCCAGGCTGGAGTGCAGTGGCACGATCTCGGCTCACTGCAAGCTCTGCCTCCCGGGTTCACGCCATTCTCCTGCCTCAGCCTCCTGAGTAGCTGGGACTACAGGCGCCCGCCACCACACCTGGCTAATTTTTTGTATTTTATAGTAGATGGGGTTTCACCGTGTTAGCCAGTATGGTCTCGATCTCCTGACCTCATGATCCGCCCATCTCGGCCTTCCAAAGTGCTGGGATTACAGGCTTGAGCCATCGGCAAATTTTTTTTAAAAAATTGTCAGCCAGCGCCGGACGCAGTGGCTCATGCCTGTAATCCCAGCACTTTGGGAGGCTGAGGCTGGAGGATCATGAGCTCAGGAGTTCAAGACCAGCCTGGCCAACACAGTGAAACCCGTCTCTACTAAAAATACAAAAATTAGCCAGGCATGGTGGCAGGCGCCTGTAGTCCCAGCTACTTGGGAGGCTGAAGCAGGAGAATTGCTTGCATCTGGGAGGCAGAGGTTGCAGTGAGCTAAGGTCACACCACTGCACTCCAGCCTGGGTGACAGAATGAGACCCTGTCTCAAAAAAAAAAAAAATTTTGTCAATTACATCTAAGACATCTCATTAACGAGTCACTACAGTCTTGTGAGATCTCAACTGCCATTGTTATACCCCCATTCTGAGGATGACATAATTGAGGCACCAAGAGCTTAAGGTCACATTAACAGAGAGTGGCAGATTCAAGGCTGGGACTTGAGAGTTTCTGACTCCAAGAATCCTGTCCTTTCTACTGTTAAGTTAAAAAAACAAAAACAAAAAACCACCCCAGGGATGTAACTTCTTGGCCTGCCAAAAGTAGACAGCATTGGAAATTAATAAGACTACAGGTGAGGACCAGTGCCAACAAGAAACTGGCATCTACTTATTCTTTTCTTCTCTAATAGGTTCACCAAACCCAAATTCTCAAAACCTGAATGTCTCACAAGTACTTTCCAAAGTCTTTTTTTTTTTTTCCTTTTTGAGACAGGTTATCGTTCTGTCACCCAGGCTGGAGTGCAGTGGCACATCATAGCTCACTGCAGCCTCAACCTCTCAGGCTCAGGTGATCCTCCCACCTCAGCCTCCCTAGTAGCAGGGACTATAGGAGGATGCCACCACTGCCAGCTATTTTTTTTTTTTTTTTTTTTTTTTGTAGAGATAAGGTTGTGCCATGTTGCCCAGGCTGGTCTCAAACTCCTGGACTCAAGTGATCCCCTGCCTCAGCTTCCTAAAATGCTGGAATTATAGGTGGGAGCCACTACACCTGGCCTTCAAAGTCTTACTGTTTTGTTTCCACTACAAATAAACCCTCCTCCCACGTATGTTAGCATTTTGGGTGGCTTCACTCAGAAGGGCTCTGCATTTTTCTCAATGTGTTCACTCCTTTTCCATGAGAAGCCCAAGATTTAATGAGCACCTTTGGAGGATGAGCCAGACATTGTGCAGGACAAACATTTCACACATCCCATCTACAGGACAACCCGTAATCTCTACAGCCCTTCAGTCAGCAAATATTAATTACAGAAGAGTAATAAGGTTAGCAACACAAATATGAAAACGGGCTGGGTGCGGTGGCTCACATCTGTAATCCCAGCACTTTGGGAGGGCGAGGCGGGTGGATCACTTGAGGTCAGGAGCTCGAGACCAACCTGGCCAACATGGTAAAATACTGTCTCTACTAAAAATACAAAGATTAGCCAGGCGTGGTAGCAGGCGCCTGTAGTCCCAGCTACTCGGGAGACTGAGGCAGGAGAATCGCTTGAGCCTGGGAGGCGGAAGTTGCAGTAAGCTAAGATCACACCACTGCTCTCCAGCCTGGGGGACAAAGCAAGACTCCATCTCCAAAAAACAAACGTGAAAATGAACAAAACAGCAGAGGAACTCTCCCTCAACTCGCGGGGTTTAACAGAGAGCCTCACAGACAGATGATCGCAGTCCACTAACCCAACCAAGGGTTGGTGGGAGCATGAGGGATCTTGTCATTGAAAGCTTAATAGAGCTAGAGTTTATGTTGAGACTTGAAGAATAGGTAGAAATTTGCTTAGTAAATAAGGAGATGTCAGGCTGGCTGGGTGTGGTGGCTCATGCCTGTAATCCCAGCACTTTGGGAGGCCGAGGCGGGTGGATCACAAGGTCAGAAGTTCAAGACCAGCCTGACCAACATGGTGAAACCCTGTCTCTACCAAAAATACAAAAATTAGCTAGGCATGGTGGCGCACACCTGTAATCCCAGCTACCGGGGAGGCTGAGGCAGGAGAATTGCTTGAACCGGGACCCGGGAGGTGGAGGTGGCAGTGAGCCAAGATTGCCCACTGTACTCCAGCCTGGGAGACAGAGCGAGACTCCATCTCAAAAAAAAAAAAAAAAATCAGCCACTCGGGAGGCTGACGCAGAAGAATCGTTCGAACCCGGGAGGCAGAGGTTGCAATGAGCTGAGATCACACCATTGCACTCCAGGCCGGGCAACAAGAGCAAAAGTCAGTCTCAAAAAAAATAAAAAAGACGGCCGGGCGCGGTGGCTCAAACCTGTAATCCCAGCACTTTGGGAGGCCGAGATGGGCGGATCACAAGGTCAGGAGATCGAGACCATCCTGGCTAATACGGTGAAACCCCGTCTCTACTAAAGAATACAAAAAACTAGCCGGGCGAGGTGGCGGGCGCCTGTAGTCCCAGCTACTTGGGAGGTGGAGGCAGGAGAATGGTGTGAACCTGGGAGGCGGAGCTTGCAGTGAGCTGAGATCCGGCCACCGCACTCCAGCCTGGGTGACAGAGCCAGACTCCGTCTCAAAAAATAAAAATAAAAATAAAAAAGAAAGAGGAAGAGAGAGCACAAGGTATTTAGGTGGCAGCAACAGCATAGAGTGGCTGCAACAATTGGTAGGTAGGGGAGATTCTGAATGTGAAACTAGACAGATGTTCAGGAACAGGTCATGGCAGGCCGAGAGGAGGAAGCGTCTCTGCAGACAAACATGAAGGGAGGCTGAAGCAAGGGCTGAGCATACGTCCTGCACAAAAGTACACACAGGATACCTGCCAAGGAGGGAAAGGCGCCTTCAAGAACACAGTCATACCCTGTAATTGAGTCATCACCAGGCCCATTTCAACTTCCCACCCACACCCAAACTCAGGATAGGTTCTATGGTACTCAGGGTAGATATGCAGGTGAATGGAAGCTAAGAAATTGATTTGTACAGTTGTAAATATTTTCTGTCACTGGATTATTTCTTTGTAATCTGAGGTCTCCAATCTTTTGCTATGATATTTTAGGTTGGGAAAGAAGAGGGGACACATTCTGTGAACCTGAAGGAGAGACATTGTCCTAACAAAGCAAACTGGTAAATGTAGCAACATTAGGCTGGGCAAAGTGGCTCACACCTGTAATCCTAACACTTTAGGAGGTCAAGGCAGGAAGATCACTTAAAACCAGGAGTTCAAGACCAGCCTGGTCAATGTAGCGTGACCCTGTCTCTATAATTTCTCTTTCTTTCTTTTTTTTTTTTTTTTTTTTTTT
>NW_016809830.1:3345266-3350069 GCF_001698545.2 Rhinopithecus bieti | reverse complement strand
TATGATCTCAGCTCACTGCAACCTCTGCCTCCTGGGTTCAAGCAATTCTCCTGCCTCAGCCTCCTGAGTAGCTGGGATTACAGGTGCCTGCCACCACACCTGGCTAATTTTTGTATTCTTCATACAGGCGGGGTTTCGTCATGTTGGCCAGGCTGGTCTCAGACTCCTGACCTCAGGTGATCCACCCGCGTCGGCCTCCCAAAGTGCTAGGCGTGAGCCACTGCGCCCAGCCACCCCATGTCTCTTCTCAGAACATCTCTGAAGTGATTTTTCAGTGATTTTCCATGCCCCACTCATCTGAACTTTAATCCTGCATTTCTCTGTACCAGCCTACATTTGTTGTCCTCACAAGATTAAATGTTCTTGACTGCACCCACTATGTCTCTATTCCATCTAGCCCAATGTCTGACTCTCAGAAGGTTGTGCTAATTTTCCATTGCTGCATGACAAATTATCACTGCCAGGCATGGTGGTGCTCACCTGTAGCCCCAGCTACTCAGGGTCTGAGGCCAAAGGATGCCTTGAGTCCAGGAGTTCTGGGCCTTAGTACCCTATGCCAATCAGGGGTCTGCACTAAGTTTGGCATCAATATGGTGACCTCTCGGAAGTAAGGGACCACTAGGTTGCCTAAGAAGGGGTGAATCAGCCCCGGCCAGAAATGCAGCAGGCCAGAACTCCCATGCTGATCAGTAGTGGGATCATGCCTGAAAATAGCCACCGCGCTCCAGCCTGGTAACATAGTGAGACCCCTTCTCTAAAAAAAACAACAACAACAAGCAAATTACCACAAACACCAAATAGGTGTTGAAACCAGCACCTTTTTATAAACTCACAGTTTTGTAGGTCAGAAGTCTGGGCAGGTCCATCTGGGTTCTCTGCTCTGGTATCACAAGGCTAAAACCAAGGTGTTGGCTAGGCTGGACTCTAGGGAAGAGGCTGCTTCCAAGTTCATTCGGCTTGTTGGCAAAATGTAGTTCTGTGCAGCTATGAGACTGAGGTCCCTGCTACCTTGTGGGCTGTCAGCCATTGGTCACTCTCATCTCCTGGAAGCTGCTCTTTGGTCCTTACCTGTGACCTCCTCCATCTTATGCATCAAAATCTTATGCTTTCCATCTCTCTGACCTCCCTTTTTGCCATCAACTGGATAAAACTCTCTGCTTGCAATGGATTTGTGATTAGATTAGGCCCCCCAGAAAACTCCCCCTTTGATTAACTCTGAATCAACTGATTAGTGACCTTAAGGACATCTACAAAATCACTTTTTGCCAGGTAATGGAGCCTAATCAGGGTATTCCTAGACCATGGGATGAGAACAGGAAATCTCATGAATGGGGTCATTTTAGGATTTTTCCTAACACAAACATCTCAGAATATATGCAAGAGCAAGAGGTATTGGGGTAGGATGATCCCCACCCAAGCAATTTCTGTCTACTGTCCTAGCTATGACAAATCCTGACCTGGCCCCTGACCAGCTGACAACTGTGTAGACCTAACTGGATGCCATGATCCCAACTGGGTACTTCATGTACACAGTAGAGAGAGCCGAGTGACACCAACACCCACAGCTGGTTCCCTCTGGCAAGTCCAAGGGTTATCTAATACACTAGCCCCTCAACCACACTCAGAGACTGCTCTTCTAAATTGGGACAGAGATCATTCACGATCCCTTAGCTTTAAAAGACACCATTTCACCTTTCCTAAACTCATCCCCTAGAGCCTAGACTCTAGACTGGTCTAGGGTCCTTTGCTTGATCGTAAATTTTTTCCATTCACCCCTCAATCCTTGGTTTCTTAGTATTTTAATTTACATTTTGTAGCCGGGCGTGGTGACTCATGCCTGTAAAACCAGCACTTTGGGAGGCCGAGGCAGGCAGGATCACCTGAGGTCGGGAGTTTGAGACCAGCCTGACATGGAGAAACCCCATCTCTACTAAAAATATAAAATTAGCCGGGCATGGTGGCACATGCCTGTAATCCCAGCTACTCAGGAGGCTGAAACAGGAGAATTGCTTGAACCCGAGAGGCGGAGGTTGCAGTGAGCTGAGGTCACGCCACTGCACTCCAGCCTGGGCAACAACAGCGAAACTCTGACTCAAAAAAAAAAAAAAAAATTGTATATTTTGTTTGTTGGACCAGAGATCTCCCTGCTCTTGGATCTGGTGTCCTTACCCATTGTTGCATACCCTCCCCTGCACCCACAGCTCCCGTCCTTCTCTTCTCTGCAGCTCCCAAAAGCCTTTCTTCTTCTCTACCTACAGGTATGAAAACCTCCACTCCCCACCCCAGATGCCCCTATTTCTGTTTCTTGCCACAGATCTCTCTTGTTAACTCTGTATGTCAAATGCCTGGCAGATGGCAGCCATCAGTTTATATCCTCAAATTGACTAAATGATTAAATGTATCAATGAATTGGTGAGTTGAGTCATCTATTACTCCATCAGCACCACAGGACTGCCTCTCTGTTTGTAGGATCATTCATTCATTTATCCCTAGGAATACAAAGATAAATGTGAATAGGATAAACATTTTTCCTAGGCTGTTGAAGAATCTGTGCTCAGTAGAAGATCTGGGGCATTCCATCCCTTTGGGTTAAGTTTTCTGAGCCCAAAAATGTCTTTAAAAATCAACTTCTGTGCTTGCTTTGGCAGCACATATACCAAAATTGAAACAATATGGAGAAGATTCGCATGGCCCCTTTGTAAGGATGACACGCAAATTCATGAAGGATCCCATAGTTTAAAATAGTAAAATAAATCAACTTCCAGAAGCACAAGCTACTGTCAAATTTAATCATTAAGATTCCAGGTCTGCCAATCCAAAGAGTGATCGAATTTCTTTCTTTTGTGAAATACAGCATTCTCTTTGTTTTTCACTAAAAGAGACACTTAAATTTGCTTCCCACCAGGTCTGAAGCTGGTGCCTAATGTGGCTGAAAATGTTATTGAGCCCAGTGAGGAAATCCAATGCCCTCGGGCTGCCGGGCTGAATGGCAGCCCTGTTTCCAAGGGCATCCTCCTTTGTCTGCCTGGAGTCTCAGATGACATGTTTGGACACAAAGCCTCTTAGGTAGAAATTACTACATTAGCAGGCATTCCTAATTTGCAGCTAGGTTTATTATTTCAAAGTCTTTTATCACGATTAGACTTCAATGAGGTTTTACAGCTGAGCGGCAACCCTCGTTTGGAAATATGTTTTGTTATGCTGTTTATTAGTTTACTCATTTATCTCTCTTTTTTAAGGTCTCCTCTTTGAAAGACAGCCATCTGCGTTGAAATTTTTCAGGGATGATTTTACTCTCTTCCCATTGAGGTCATTTTTTAACCTCTCTGAGATACTTATCATTATGAGTTTAAAACCTTTCTATGTGAAGACAGCAGAGAGGAGATTGCTGACGGGGTCTAGGAAAGTCAGAATCCTTGTGGAACCGGGGGAAAGAGAGGCCATTTTCCTAATGATTATTATTCTCAGGTGGGAGATTAAGTAGCCCCTTATACAGGCAGGGTTAGGTCAAGGAACTCTGGATCACAGGAACCACAGGAGAGCCCGTCTGTTTCCCCTACTCACTAACTGCATTGATTATATTTTATCATTATTATTTTATTTTTATTTTTATTTATTTATTTTTTTTGAGATGGAGTTTCTCTCTTGTTGCCCAGGCTGAAGTGTGATGGTGCAGTCTCGGCTCACTGCAACCTCTGCCTCCTGGGTTCAAGCAATTCTTCTGCCTGAGCCTCCTGAGTAGCTGGGATTACAGGCGCGTGCCACCACGCCCAGCTAATTTTGTATTTTTAGTAGAGACGGGGTTTCTCCATGTTGGTCAGGCTGCTCTCGAACTCCCAACCTCAGGTAATCCACCTGCTTCGGCCTCCCAAAGTGCTGGGATTACAGGCGTGAGCCATCACACCTGGCCAATTTTATTATTTTCTTTTTTTTTCTATCTTCTTTCTTTCTTTTTTTTTGAGACAGAGTCTCATTTTGTGGCCCAGGCTGGAATACAGTGGCCCGATCTCAGTTCACTGCAAGCTCTGCCTCCCAGGTTCACAGCATTCTCCTGCCTCCGTCTCCTGAGTAGCTGGGACTACAGGCGCCTGCCACTATGCCCAGAATTTTTTGTATTTTTAGTAGAGACAGGATTTCACTGTGTTAACCAGGATGGTTTCAACCTCCTGACCTTGTGATCCGCCCACCTCAGCCTCCCAAAGTGCTGGGATTACAGGCATGAGTCACCGTGCCCGGCCTGTTTTCTATATTCTTGATGCTCTGGTATCTGGGGGCTCACTGACTTGGAAGAGACTGCCCTTCCCAGGATTAGAGACAGCAAACTCGTCCCTTGGTAGTGGGACTTTCATATGCAAACTAACAGATCCAGATCCCATACTCCAAGCCACCTTCTTTACCTGGCTCTTACACTCCAGGAGGCAAAATTATTCTGCCCCAATCATCCCAGGCCCAGATACCAGATGACTCAAGACACCCTCTAAACACCAGAGCCTGCAGAAATTATTCCAACTGGCCAATCCTAAACCTGCCTTCCCTGTTGACCCTGCCGTGCCCAATCCCTCCTATGAAAACCACAGTAAAGGTTCTCATCCTTGCTTTCCCCTGGCCCTTTCTGCCTCCTGACCGACCTCGTGTTACCTGATAGGCTCCTGAGGCTCCTGTTTCTAAGGAACTCTGCGTATAAAAAAAGCTATCTTTTCAATGGTAGTCACCTCCTGATCTGTTGGCCTCCCCATACCTGAATAATAATAAAACCTACATCTTTTTTTTTTTTTTTTTTTGAGACGGAGTCTTGCTCTGCCG
>NW_016809830.1:3341189-3342027 GCF_001698545.2 Rhinopithecus bieti | reverse complement strand
ATATATATATATATATATATGTAATACAGGGGAGCATTTAGTCAGCTGCCAAACTGCGAGGTACAAAACATACAAGCAGAAAGAGTAGAGGAGATCGAGGACTTCCTGGACTAGATCAGGACTTTAAAGGATGGGAAACAGTTGGGTAAAGAAAAGATAAAAGGATTGTTTTCAGATGATATGGTGGTTCTTCAGAAATTGAATTACCATACTATATGGTTTGGCTGTGTCCAAAACCGTATATTTTTGGTACCTCGTATAAGTGGAACCATACAGTATTTGTCTTTTTGCGACTGGCTTATTTCACTTAGCATAAAGTTCTCAAGGTTCATCTATGTGGAAGCATTTGGCAGAATTTTCTTTTTTCAGGCAGAATAATATTCCGTCATATGGAATAATGTTCCATAATATTTTGTTTATCTGTTCATCTCTCAGTGGATGCTTGGGTTGCTTTTTTGGCAGTGTTTAATGGTACTGCTATGAACATGGATGTACACAAATCTGTTTGAGTTCCCACTTTAATTTCTTTTGGATTATATACCTGGAAGTAAAATTGCTGGATATATGGTATATTAGTCCATTCTCATGCTACTCATGAAGACATACTCGAGACTGGGTAATTTATAAAGGAAATAAGTTTATTTTATTTATTTACTTATTTTTGAGACAGTGTTTCACTGTTGCCCAGGCTGGTGTGCAGTGGTCCCATCTCAGCTCACTGCAACCTCTGCCTCCCGGGTTCAAGCAGTTCTCTCACCTCAACCTTCGAGTAGCTAGGATTACAGGCGCCTGCCACCACACCCAGCTAATTTTTGTATTTTTTTTTTTTTTTTTTTTT
>NW_016809830.1:3328588-3337347 GCF_001698545.2 Rhinopithecus bieti | reverse complement strand
AAAAAAAAAAAAAAAAAAAAAAAAAAAAAAAAAAAAAAAAAAAAAGAAATGTTTGAGTTCATATCTTCCACTCACAATTTTAATGCCTTTTTAAAATCTGAAGTAAACATTTATCAAGCAACGTGGCCATAACTTCTGCAGTTTGAGGTGCAACAGCAAAACTAGCATGAATTTCTTTTTGCTTCTTCATAATTTCATGGATATAAGATTCGTTCTCACTGTTGATCTTAGCAAACTCAGCACTGGCTTTTTTCTTTCCTTATTAAGTCGAGAACTTTCATCTTTTCACTTAAACAAGCACTTTACAACTTCTGTTTGGCATATCCAAATTTCCACCATCACTATTCTTTTTTTTTTTTTTGAGACAGGGTCTCACTCTGTTGTCCCAGGCTGGAGTGCAGCGGCGCAATCTCAGCTCACAGCAACCTCTGCCTTCTGGGCTCAAGTGATCCTCTTACCTCAGCCACCTGACTAGCTGGGATTACAGGCATGCGCCACCATCCCTGGCTAATTTTTCTATTTTTAGTAGAGACGAGATTTCACCATGTTGGCCAGGCTTGTCTTGAACTCCTGGCCTCAGGTGATCCACCCACCTCGGCCTCCCAGAGTTCTGGGATTACAGGTGTGAGCCACCGCGCCCGGCCAGCATCAGTATTCTTGCGCAATGGGGCCATGATGAAGTGAAATAAGAGTGACTTGAACCCAAGCACTGAAATCCAGAGACAGCTGATCTGATAACTGAGAAGGCTCTGATGTGACTCATGAGTGGGGACATCTATGGCATGGAGATGTTGGACAAAGGGAGGAATCCCATCGCAGGTGCAAGACTTCATCACACTACTCAGAATGGCAGGTGCAACTTAAAACTTATGAATTGCTTATTTCTGGAGTTTTCCATTTAATATTTTTGGACCTTAATTGATCGAAGGTAACTGAAATGGTAGGAAGTGAAATTATGGTTAAGTGGGACTACAGTAAATTGTGACCACCACAAACAACAGAATTCATAACTGGCACAATGCAGCTATTTCTCCACCAAGGGCCCTGAGTGTTCTTTGAGTGTAAACTTTGTGTTTCTATTTTGGTGGTTATCTAAAAAAAAGCTAGCATCTGTGTGTTGCAGATCATCTGGCTGATTACCGCACAGCTTGAATTCTGCCTCGTGATGCCTGTGTTCACATTTTGTCTTGGATTCCCAGCTGTACTGGCACTACTGAGATGCTGAGAGCTCGGGATACCCTATAACCATGCATTCTTCCTCACCACCCCAAGAGTAGGACTGCACCATTGCAAAGCCAGTTCTTCAGTGTAACATGCATATTTGATGATCAGTGTCCACCAAATTGCAGGTTTTATCTTTTTAATCTTTGGGAGTGAGAGCAGTTGACTTTTAATTTATGAATTTGTAATAAAAGCAAAAATGTCTGGAGAAAAGCAGTAAATTGGAAATTATGATTGGTGTAATTTACAATAGAAATAGGCAATTTAAAATAAAGAGTAGAAAACCATACCTAATTTATGCACGAGGACAGAATGCATACTGAAATTAAGACAAGATTGACACTGAAAGACTAGGCAGAAAAAAACAGAACAGAAAAAGAAGAATGGTGGAAATGTCAACAGATTCCTAGTGGAAATATTTGCTCACAGCCATCAGGCTGTACAAGTTTGAAAAAGTAAGATCAACAAAATATATTACAAGCATCTTTCTGAACTGGCTCTCAATCTTTTCTTTTTCCCTCCTCCCATTCTATTTATACACATCACACTCCCAAGAATGACACAAGAAATTCTCCAAGTTTCCAAGAAGGGAAGATGGAGTGGAGGGCGCCCACCCTATCTCCACTGGAGGGCCCCTGGGCTACTCCTCTCCAGATAAGAAAGTGCTCACTTCAGCCAAGTGCAGAATGGTCCCCTTTATTTTCTTGGGTATCATTGGAGAATGAGTTCCTTCATGTAAGTAAAATTTCACTGTCATTCATTAGGATGGCTAATATCCAAATAAACAGAACAGAAAATAACAATTGGTGAGGATGTTGGGAAATTGGAATCCTTGTACATTGCTGGTGGGAACGTAAAATGGTGCCAATCCTGTAGAAAACAGTAATGCCGTTCCTCAAAAACTTAACCCTAGAATTACCAAATGATCTAGCAATTATGCTTCGGGGTATGTACCCAAAAGAAATGAAAACAGGCACTGATATGGTATGGATCTGGGTCCCCACCCAAATCTCACCTTGAATTGTAATCCCTACATGTCCAGGGAGGGACCTGGTAGGAGGTGATTGGATCATGGGGTCGGTTTCCCCCATGTTGTTCTCATAATAGTAAGTTCTCACAAGATTGAATGGTTTTATAAGGGGCTTTCCCTTCTCTCACACTCCTGCCGCCTTGTGAAGAAGGTACCTGCTTCCCCTTTGCCTTCACTATAATCGTAAGTTTCCTGAGGCTTCCCAGCTATGGGGAACTGTGAGTCAATTAAGCCTCTTTTGTTTATAGATTACCCAGTCTCAGGTAATATATCAGGCAGTATCTTTATAGCAGTGTGAAAATGGACTAATACAGGGACTCAAACAGATACTTTGTACGTCCACATTTCTAACAGCTAAACTGTGGAAGCAACTTAAGTGTCCACTGATAGAGGAATGGAGAAACACAATGTGGAACATACGTACAATGGAATGGAGGAATAGAGTTCAGCCTTAAAAGGGAAGGTCATTCTTTTTTTTTTTTTTTTTTTTTTAAACAGGGTCTCGCTCTGTCATCCAGGCTGGAGTGCAGTGGCGTGATCTCGGCTCACTGCAACCTCTGCCTCCCAGGCTCAAGTGATCCTCCCACCTCAGTCTCCCAAGTAGCTGGGACTACAGATGTGTGCCACTATGTCTGGCTAATTTTTGTACTTTTTTAGTAGAGACAGGGTTTCACAGTATTGCCCAGGCTAATTCTGAACTCCAGAACTCAAGCACTCTGACCACCCCAGCCTCCTGAAGTGCTGGGATTACAGGTATGAGTTACCACGACTGGCATAAATTGTCTAGCTTTTAACTGCCTCATTGCATCTGATAGCTACAAACTACAACCCTTCCCTATTCCTGAATTTTCTTCCAAAACACATCTGTAATGCCACTGCCATGCCTGCAAAGCACTGATGACTCTTCATCAGAATAGGCAGAAATTCACCTCCCAATCTGACCCCAATCTACCTCCAGTTTACCTCATCTCCTGCACCCCCATCCCTAATCCCATGTGTGATAATCATAGTTTTTTTTTTTTTTAAACAGTTTCAGGCCGGGCGCGGTGGCCTCAAGCCTGTAATCCCAGCACTTTGGGAATGAGGTCCAGACCCTCGGGGGAGATCACCTGAAGTTCAGAGCGCGGCTTGAGCAACGGATCGAGACCATCCTGGCTAACACGGATGAAACCGTCTATTCTACTAAAAAATACAAAAAACTAGCCGCGAGTGTGTGGTGCGCCCTGTAGTCCCAGCTACTCGGAGGCTGAGGCAGTGAAATAATGGCATAAATCCGGGAGGCGGAGCCCTTGCAGTGAGCTGAGAACGCCACTGCACTCCAGCCAGGCCCGACGAGCAGAGACTCTGTCTCAAAAAAAAAAAAAAAAAGAAACAGTTTCGCTCTTGTTGCCCAGGCTGGAGTGCAATGGCACAATCTCTGCTCACTGCAACCTCTGCCTCCCGGATTCAAAGGATTCTCCTGTCTCAGCCTCCCAAGTAGCTGGGATTACAGGTGCATGCCACCATGCCGGCTTTTTTTTTTTTTTTTTTTTGTATTTTTAGTAGAGACAGGGTTTCATCACATTGGTCAGGCTGGTCTCGAACTCCTAAACCTCGTGATTGCCTCGGCCTCCCAAAGTGCTGGGATTACAGGCATGAGCTACCTCGCCCAGCCTTTTTTTCATGACTTCAATACTCTAAGGAATGGCACAGCTCCAAATCCTCACAAATATTCCGCATTCTTTGTAGCATATGTTTCTCTGCCTTATGAAACTGTACACTCCTCAAGTCCAAATGAATTCTGACGCCACCTTGGTTGGTCCCACACTGACCTCTAGCCTAAATTAATCTGTCTCCTCAGGAGATTCGGCATATTTGTTTCTACGTTGGATGACCTTTGCATAAGAAACCAACTGGCTGTTTGCTCAGAAGGAGGCTGTGGCAGCATAGGCACTTACCCTGTCATATTCAACACACTGAATTCTACATACCTACCTGGCTGTCTCTTCTGCTACAAGATCAAGTCTTTATTTAGTTTTCTGTCCCAGTGTCTAGCACGGCACCTTGAATGGGGAGACACTCAGCCATCATTTACTAAATTGAAATGAATTGTTGAGAATGCATTGCAGATGCACCTGAATTGGGGTTACGAAAAGAGAGAGAAGAGGAAATTGTATTGGAGCCAATGATAAATTTAATTCATATTTATGAACACAGAGATCTTGTCAGCATGTGAAACTCTCGTGGGTGAATTAGGGCAGCAGTCCCCAAACTTTTTGGGACCAGGGACCGGTTTCATGGAAGACAATTTTTCCATGGACCAGGCGTGGGGAAGATGAAACCACTCCACCTCAGATCATCAGGCATTAGACTCCCATACAGAGCACGCAACCTAGATCCTTCACATGCGCATTCACAATAGGATTCCTGTGCCTGTGAGAATCTAATGCTGCCACTGATCTGACAGGAGGCGAAGCTCAGGCAGTAATGATGGCTCAGCAGCTGCTCACCTCCTGCTGCGCTGCCATTCCTAACAGGCCACAGACCAGTACCTTCACAGAAGAAACAACCTGGGCCCCTTTCCTATTATTGATGTGTCTCTTCCCACAGTCACACCCTCTTGTACCTGTCCCTGGAAGGAAAACATAAGGTGTCAGGAAGTTTGAAATTTCCCATCCATGAGTTTTTCACTTTTTCATCTTATTGGTGCAGGGAATTCCAAGTATTTAAGAAAGTAAAATGAGGCCACGTCCAGTGGCTCATACCTGTAATCAATCCCAGCACATTGGGAGGCCGAGACTGGTGGATCACTTGAGGCCAGGAGTTCAAGTTCAGCCAGGCCAAAATGGCAAAACCCTGTCTCTAATTTAAAAATACAAAAATTGGCCGGGCACGGTGGCTCACACCTGTAATCCCAGCCCTTTGGGGGGCCAAGACGGGCGGATCATGAGGTCAGGAGATCGAGACCATCCTGGCCAACACGGTGAAACCCCATCTCTACTAAAATTACAAAAAATTAGCTGGGTTTAGTGGCGGGCACCTGTAGTCCCACCGACTCGGGAGGCTGAAACAGGAGAATGGCATGAACCTGGGAGGCGGAGCTTGCAGTGAGCCAAGATCGTGCCACTGCACTCCAGCCTGGGTGACAGAGCGAGACTTCATCTCAAAAAAAAAGAAAAAAAATACAGAATTAGCTGGGCGTGGTGGTAGGTGCCTGTAGTCCCAGCTACTGGGGAGGCTGAGGCAGGAGAAGCACTTAAACCCAGGAGACAGAGGCTGCAGTGAGCCTAGATAGTGCCACTGCACTCCAACCTGGCGACAGAGTGGGACCCTGTCTCAAAAATAAATAAATAAATAATATTCTGTACACATCTCTTTTGTATCACACGCATACAGATGGATGGATGAATGAACGGACAAGTATTTTACTTTGAATAATTCATAAGAAGTATTACCTTTCTGGCCGAGCACAGTGACTCACACCTGTAATCCCAGCACTTTGGGAGGCCGAGGTGGGCGGATCAGAAGGTCAGGAGTTTGAGACCAGCCTGACCAACATGGTGAAACCCCATCTCTACTAAAATACAAAATTAGCCAGGCGTGGTGGCGGGCGCCTATAGTCCCAGCTACTCGGGAGGCTGAGGCAGGAGGATTGCTTGAACACGGGAGGTGGAGGTTGTAGTGAGCAGAGATCGTGCCAATG
Organism: Rhinopithecus bieti; assembly: GCF_001698545.2. Lineage (NCBI taxonomy): Eukaryota > Metazoa > Chordata > Mammalia > Primates > Cercopithecidae > Rhinopithecus > Rhinopithecus bieti. The sequence goes on along the minus strand of NW_016809830.1, from coordinate 3,331,414 downwards.
CACTCCAGCCTGGGCGACAGAGCAAGACTCCATCTCAAAAAAAAAAAAAAAATATTGCCTTTCTTATATCTCTCACAGTCAGAATGATTTAGCTCCATTTCTAGGCTAAACAGAAAGATGGGTCTGCCTGAAAAATGATTTTAAAATAATTTCTTTTTAGGGCTGAGCATGGTGGCTCACACCTGTAATGTCAGCATTTTGGGAGGCAGACCAGCCTGGGCAACAAAGCAGGACCCCTTCTCTACAAAATAAATACATAAATAAATTAGCCGAGCATGGTGGTACACACTTGTAGTTCCAGCTACTCCAGAGGCTGAGGTAGGAGGATCGCTTGAGTCCGGGAGTTTGACACTGCAGTGAACTATGATCACACCACTGCACTCTAGCCTGACAGCTTGGTTCCTCTCTAGTGATTTCTAATGTGCATCCAAAGTCAAGAACCACTGCATATAAACAGTTCTGCAGCTTGTATTTTTGTTTTGTTTTTGTTTTTAAAATAATATGTCTTATAGATCCTTGCATAGGAATATATGAGTGCTCTCTTTTTAATAGCTGCATAGTATTCCACCAGGTGATAGAGTACGATGGCATTTATGGACATCAGATAGTTCTCTTTTTTTTTTTTTGAGATGAAGTCTCTCTCTGTTGCCCAAGCTAGAGTGCAATGGCACGATCTCAGCTCACTGGAACCGCCACCTCCCAAGTTCAAGCAATTCTCCTGCCTCAACCTCTCAAGTAGCTGGGACTACAGGCATGCACCACCATGCCCGGCTAATTTTTTTTTTTTTTTTTAGTAGAAGACGGGGTTTCACTATGTTGGCAAGGCTGATCTTGAACTCCTGACCTCGTGATCCGCCCACCTCGGCCTCCCAAAGTGCTGGGATTACAGGCGTGAGCCGCCACACCTGGCCTGATAGTTTTCAATATTTTGCTCTCACAAGAAATACTGAAACAAATCACCTTTTATATCTATTGTTTTGCACATATGTATATATAGCTGTTGGATAAAGTCCTACGAATACCATTGCTGAGTGAAATAATAAGATCACTTGTAATTTTGCTAAATATTTATAAGTTTGCTATTTATTTTGTTAACTACTTGTAATTTTGCTGAATCTTTCATGCTAAACATTTGGTAGACATTGTTAAATTGTCGTATGAGGTTTAATTTTTTTTCATGACGAATCAGATATGAGTTTGCAAGTCCTGATTACACAGAGACATTAATCATGGATCATGCAAACTCCGGTTATTATGTTCTATCTGTCCTCCAAAACGAGGAACAGGTAAGGATTATCCCACTAATTTAATAGGATTAAATTATTAACCCAGGTTTATAAAAGTTTTAGAGTGAAAAGTGCAATTTTGTTTTAGAGACACATATTCGAGGACATGGTTACTGTTTGGTTTAAATTTCAAAAAGTGACAAGAGATTGCAGAAGTGGATCATTTGTCATTGTTAGGGTTACAGTGTCTTTCCTGATAGGGCTGGTTGGCGGCTCAGTTTCTTGTTCTTTCTTGTCGTTAAAGAGTTTTGTTCTCAGAAAGGAAATAATCTGTGCTCTTTGATGTGGTTCAGAAAAAAGAGACCAACACCACATTTTAAAACTCTTTGTGGCAGATCATCCACGAGCAGCTCTTTAAGAGAAGCAGCTCACAGAGCTCTGACTCAAACAGGAGAAGTTTTAGAGAACATGGAGAATGTCTGACTCCTCAAGAAAACACAAAAGCTAAGAATGGAAAATGCAAAACACAATTATTCTTCCTCTGATGAGAATAACTTTCCAGCTCAAATGAATATTTATTTGTTTGTGTGTGTGTGTGAGACAGGGTCTCTCTCTGTCACCCAGGCTGGAGAGCAGTGGCACGATCTCGGCTCATTGCAACCTCCACCTCCCAAGCTCAAGCAATTCTTGAGCCTCAGCCTCCCGAGTAGCTGGGATTACAGGCACGTGTCTCTACACCCAGCTAATTTTTGTATTTTTAGTATAGACAGAGTTTCACCATGTTGGCCAGGCTGGTCTCAAACTCCTGGCCTCAAGTCACCTGCCTGCCTTGGCCTCCCAAAGTGCTGGGATTACAAGCACGAGCCATCTCCCCCGGCCTCAAGTGAATCTTAACTTTGAGGCTATGCAAGAAGCTGAAGACAGTAAATCAAGCACTAAATTAGAAACACACTCTTTAGATGGACACGGTTGCTCATGCCTGTAATCCCAACACTTTTGGAGGCCAAGGCCGGAAGATCACTTGAGCCCAGGAGTTCAAGACTAGTCTGGGTGACACAGTAGTGTAGAGACCCCATCTCTACAAAATAAATAAATAAAAAGTTTTACGGCCGGGCGCGGTGGCTCAAGCCTGTAATCCCAGCACTTTGGGAGGCCGAGGCGGGCAGATCACGAGGTCAGGAGATCGAGACCATCCTGGCTAACACGGTGAAACCCCGTCTCTACTAAAAAAATACAAAAAACTAGCCGGGCGAGGTGGCGGGCACCTGTAGTCCCAGCTACTCGGGAGGCTGAGGCAGGAGAATGGCGTAAACCAAACCCGGGAGGCGGAGTTTGCAGTGAGCTGAGATCTGGCCACTGCACTCTAGCCTGGGTGACAGAGCGAGAACCCTTCTCAAAAAAAAAAAAAAAAAAAAAAGTTGCATGTGGTGGCTCACTGCTATAGTCTCAGCTACTTGGGAGGATTGCTTGAGCCCAGAAGTTTGAGGCTGCAGTGAGTTATGATCACACCACAGCACTCCAGCCTGGGTGACACAGCCAGACCTTATCTCTGAAAAAATAAATAAATAAATAAAAAGAAACATACTCTTTTTGTCTTTTT
>NW_016809830.1:3313629-3327760 GCF_001698545.2 Rhinopithecus bieti | reverse complement strand
TAAAGTCTTGCCCTGCCCTGTTGCCCAGGCTGCTGGAGTGCAGTGGTGCAATCTTGGCTCACTGCAACCTCCACTTCCCGGGTTCAAGCAATTCTCCTGCCTCAGCCTCCTGGGTAGCTAGAATTACAGGCCTGTGCCACCCTACCAGGCTAATTTTTGTATTTTTAGTAGAGGCGGTGTTTCACCATGTTGGCCAACCTGGTCTTGAACTCCTGACCTCAAGTGATCTACCTGCCTCGGCCTCCCAAAGTGTTAGGATTATAGGCGTGAGCCACCGTGCCCGGCCTCCTATATTTCTTGAGGAAATTCGAGCATCAGCCTTTGAATTGTATCAGTTGAAGTTCTGATATAAAGCAATAGAAATTGACTCATGAATATAAGCCAAAAAAGGTTATTTCAATGACACTGAGAAGCTCACAAAATTAAAAGCAGGAACCAGGACAGGTCTGGGAACCACAGTGGCAGAGGCTTGTAAGAAACTTCTGTTGGGGATCTTGCTATCCAATGATTTATTCAAATTCCCAGGAAAAGTAATCTGATTGTATTAGCTTCACCACATGCCTACCTCTTGTGATCAGGAGCTGAGTCTGACACCAGCAAGGGGAGATGGAAGTTGAGAAACATGATGGCCAGACTGCAATAGCTGCCCCCTAAATCACTCAGTAATTTATAACCATGCATATTGGATCTGAGTAAATAGAAGTGCTATATTGAGATGCTAATCACAGCTATAACTTTGCTTTTCATGAAAATGGGTAGAGGCTGGGTGCAATAGTTCATGCCTGTAATCCCAGCACTTTGGGAGGCCAAGGTGGGGGGATTGCATGAGGCCAGGAGTTCAAAACCAACCTGGCCAACCTGGCAAAAGCCCATCTATAATAAGAATACAAAAAATTAGCCAGGCCTGGTTGCACACACCTATAATCCCAGCTACTAGGGAGGCTGACTCACGAGAATCACTTGAACCGAGGAGATAGAGGTTGCAGTGAGCCAAGATCACGCCTCTGCACTCCAGCCTGGATGACATATTGAGACTCTGTCTCAGCAAAAGAAAATGGGCCTGATGCAGTGGCTCATGCCTGTAATCCCTGCACTTTGGGAAGCTGAAGTGGGTAGATCACGAGGTCAGGAAATTGAGACCATCCTGGGTAACATGGTGAAGCCCCGTTTCTACTAAAAATACAGAAAAAGTAGCCGGGCATGGTGGCATGCACCTGTAATCCCAACTACTTGGGAGGCTGAGGCAGGAGAATCGCTTGAACTCGGGAGGCAGAGGTTGCACTAAGCCAAGATTGCGCTACTACCCTCCAGCCTGGGCAACAGAGCAAGACTTCGTCTCAAAAAAAAAAAAAGAAAGAAAGAAAGAATGAAAGAAAAAGAAAATAGGTGGAAATCTTGATTAGGATTAGACCTGGACAAAGATATTTTCAAAAGCCCCTTGTGAAACTGAAAAGTAATGAACATGTTTCAGTCTTCAGACAGTGTCTCTTTTTAAGTAAGTGTTTAAAAAGTAATGTGCCAATCTTTGTACACCTGTGTTCACAGTAGTACTACTCACAATAACCAAAGGATAGAAACAACTCAAGCGCCCCTTGTTTCTTCCATTCATGAATGAATAAACAAAATGTAGTGCGTACATACAATGGAACATTCAGCCTTAGAAAGGAATCATGCTTCAACACTGATGAACCTGGAAGACATGACGCTAAGTGAAATAAGCCAGACACAGAAAGATAAAGAGTGCACAATTCCACTTGTATGCGTTATCTATGATAAAATAGTCAAATTCATGGAATCAAAGAGTGGAATGGTGGTTGAGTAGGAGACAGTGGGGAGTTATTGTTTGATGGGTACAGAGTTTCAGTTGTTTTTTGTTTTGTTTTTTTTTTTTTTTTTGGAGATGGAGTCTTGCTCTGTTGCCCAGGCTGGAGTTCAGTAGCGTGATCTCAGCTCACTGCAACCTCCGCCTCCCAGGTTCAAGCGATTCTTGTGCCTCAGCCTCCCGAGTAGCTGGGATTACAAGCGTGCACCACCATGCCCAGCTAATTTTTGCACTTTTAGTAGAGACGGGGGTTTCGCCATAGTGGCCAGGCTGGTCTCAAACTCCTCACCTCAGGTGATCTGCCCACCTCGGCCTCTTAAAGTGCTGGGATTATAGGTGTGAGCCACCAGGCCTGGCCATAATTTTTTTTTTTAAGGCAGCAGGCAATAGTAGAGATGCCTGCAGCACAACTAAGGAGGGTGAAAAAGGAGGTGGGAGGACTATTTTCAGACAGCCTTCCTATACCATGGATTTCTGCAATGGATTGGCTTGGCTGATCCCAAGTCTCATAGTCCGTCATTCTTTAATTTATAGAATAAAAACTTCATGAGTTCCAAAGGAACATTTCAAAACCAGGAAAAGACTTTTTTTTTTTTTTTTTTTTTAATGTAGGTTACAAGTCTAGCTGGTAATCTGAAGCCCTACTGCATTGACACAGGCTTTCCTCGCTGAGTTGCTCTGCAGAGCCCAGGAAAATAATAAAACCTTTATGACCAAGAGTACCATTTCATTTCCTTTCTAAACGAAACCCATGAAAGGCCACCCATGCTGCCTGGTGTGGATGCAAGGGAAAGTTAATTGTAAACTGAAGCAACTATGTTTCTTCTGCCTCTATGTTGAAAAAGCAAACGACAAAAGAATAAAACAAAAGCGAATGTAATTCAAATATATAGCAACTGCTGGTTTTCATCTTAATAATTTACGATTGATGAAGCTGGGGGGTTATCTATTGGTTTTTCATGTGGTTAGTTTCAAAATATAACTTATTATCCCCTCCAGGCTGTGGCTTTCTGGCTTGTTCAATTTACTTCCCCCTGTTCTTTTGCCTCTCTTCTGCACAAATACCCTCCCAGCCCTCAAAGGCCCTCCCTGCTTCTGAAACTATCCCCCACAACCATCGAGATTCTTTCTAGAAATACTTCTATAGAATATCTTTTCTAGGCTGGGCACAGTGGCTCACGCCTGTAATTCCAGCACTTTAGGAGGCCAAGGCGGACAGATCACTTGAGCCCAGGAGTTTGAAACCAGCCTGGGCAACGTGGCAAAACCCTGTCTCTTCAAAAAATCCAAAAATATTAGCCAGTCATGGTGGTGCTCGCCTGTGGTCCTAGCTTCTTGGGAGGCTGAGGCAGGAGTATTACCTGAGCCCAGGAGGTCGAGGCTGCAGTGACCTCCAGTGATTGCGCCACTGCACTCTAGCCTGGGTGACAGAGTGAGACCCTGTCTCAAAACAGAAACAAAAACAAAAAACACGAAAATCTTTTCTAGAAAGTCTTCTTGGACCTCTTCAGATCTCTTCCTCCAGTAAATTCTGTGACACTAATTACCTTTTTCCCCCCACAATACATAGGGCTTTGGGCTATGAAAGTATAATTTTCAAAAAGATAAAAGCCTGACCCTCATACGAATGTAGAATGAACACATGTCAATTATGTATGTAACTAATTCACAAGGGTGCCAGGAGGATGTAAAACTAGTTCAAAGGAGAATTCAAAGAACAGAGGTCTATGTAGTCAGACAGGAAAGGCAGCCAAAAATAAGTTTTCTTTTTTTTTTTTTGAGACAGAGTCTTGCTCTGTCGTCCAGGCTGGAGTGCAGTGGCGCAATCTCAGCTCACTGCAACATCCACCTCCTGGGTTCAAGCGATTCTCCTGCCTCAGCCTCCTGAGTAGCTGGGACGACAGGTGTGTGCCACCACACCCAGCTAATTTTTGTATTTTTAGTAGAGATGGGGTTTCACCATATTGGCCAGGCTGGTCGCAAACTCCTGGGCTCAGGTGATCCGCCTGCCTCAGCCTGTAAAAGTGCTGGGATTACAGGCGTGAGCCACCATGCCAAGCCAAGAATACATTTTCTAAATCACAGGTAAAACTGGTTAATGTCCTAATGGGCAATACAACGATAACCTTTCAAGTTACCTTGGATACTCTTGGAAATCTACTAGTTAACATGTAACTTGAGAGAATCTGAGCTTTGTCATTAGTAAATAGGAAGAAAACAAAAGTGTATCTCCCAGTATTAAATAATCCTTGGATGGACTCTGGGCTAGCTATGCTCCAGTATGATATTGAAATCTCCCAGTATTAAATAATCCTTGGGTGGGCTCTGGGCTAGCTATGCTCCAGTATGATATTGAAAGACATGCAGGAGTCCTTTCAAGTTTTGGATAATTTTCTTCTCTGGGTCAATCACCCCATTTCATAAGAGGAAATACAAGTCTGGAGAGATTACTTGTCTGAGATCACACAGTTGGTAGGAGCTGAGCTAGAACGTGAAACTGAGTCGATGTGGCTATAGCTTATACTTCTCCAAATGCATACCAAAGGGTTAAAGATCCGCAGCCAGTGGAGTTAGCAGAGAACACGTCTCACTTGTGTATGCACGTGGGAATCCAGGGGATATGATTTTTTTTTTTTTAACCAGGGGATAAAAAATTGCTTTTTTTTTTTTTTGAGACAGGGTCTTGCTCTGTCACCCAGGCTGGAGTACAGTGGTGTAATCATGGCTTGCTGCAGCCTAGACTTCTGGGGCTGAAGCAATCCTCCCACCTCAGCCTCCTGAGTAGCTGGTACTACAGGCATGCACCACCATGCCCAGCTAATTTTTTTATTTCTTGTGGAGATGGGGTCTCAATATGTTGCCCAGGCTTGTCCCAAACTCTTGGGCTCTAGCCATCCTCCCACCTCAACCTCCAAAAAGCTGGGATTACAGGTGTAAGCCACCACGCCTGGCTGACAAATCCTTATTGATTGTCGTGAAAGTCCAGTGGCCTAGCTAGACAACCTTTCAGTACCACTGGTGAGAAACAAACAACAGTGAAGAAGCATATAACTAGTTGATCTTAGGTGTCATTTAGCAAAAGAGTTAAATGACTGTATGTTTTATTTTATTGGCTAGATTATAATTTTGAGGCCAGATGTTTGACACCAGATATTTGAAATTCACAGACTTACCCAGTATGTATTTGTTGAGTACTATCTGTGGCTGATTACATTTTCTCTTTTTTTTTTGAAACGGAGTTTCACTCTTCTTGCCCAGGCTGGAGTGCAGTGGCACAATCTTGGCTCAACACAACCTCTGCTGCCTAGGTTCAAGCGATTCTCCTGCCTCAGCCTCCCAAGTAGCTGGGATTACAGGAATGTGCCACCACACCCAGCTAATTTTGTAGTTTTAGTAGAGACAGGATTTCCCCATATTGGTCAGGCTGGTCTCGAACTCCCGACCTCAGGTGATCTGCCCACCTTGACCTCCCAAAGTGCTGGGATTACAGGTGTGAGCCACCTCACCCGGCAGATTACATATTTTAAAGGTAGCCACAACTATATATTTATCCCACCTCACATGCCCTTCCTACAATGGGAATGACACCCTTTCCAGGGAAAGGAAACCCAGGTTCCCCCACTGCTTGTATCTGAGCAGTGGCTGCTCTAAGGGAACACAGCAGAAGTGATGCAGTGATGCTCCCTGATTTCTGAGGCTGGGTAGTAATAATGAGGCAGGAGAATCGGGTCTGGAGGAAGGGAACCTATCGCAGATTCTCGCTGACTTCCTAGAACTAAATCAAAAGGAAAACCCCAACTTTCCACACCTAAGTAATGAAAGGACAGGCTACTCCCTTTGCAAACCCTGCTCCCTTTTTTTCTGTGTGGCAGATGGAAAATCAAAAGTATCTCTCCTTTCTGCAACCAATCAGACTGACTGTGGGCCACTACTTCATTTACATAGGGCGTAACCAAGGAACCAATGGGAAACCTCTAGAGGGTATTTAAACCCCAGAAAATTCTGTAAAGGAGCTCTTGAGCCCCTATGCTCAGCCGGCTCCCATATTGTGGAGTGTACTTTTGTTTTCAATTGCTTTTGTTGCTTCATTGTTTCCTTGCTTTGTTTTTGCGTTTTGTCTAATTCTTTGTTCAAAATGCCAAGAAGCTGGACACCCTGCACCAGTAATAAAACAGTTACAGTATCACCTGGTTCTCTATCTTTTCCCCTCTCAAGATGCTTGCCCTTTGAACCAAACTACCACATTGTGAGGAAGCCCAGGCTACTTGGAGAGACTCTGTGTGGATGCTCTGACCAATGTCCCTGGGCCCCCAGCCAGCAGCTCCATGTGGTGAACCCCAGACATGGGAGTGAACAGGGCTTCAGATGATTTCAGCCCACACTCTTCAAGTCTTCCCACCGAGGCCCAGACATCGTGGAGCAGAGGTCAGTTACCCCTGCTGTACCCTCTCTGAATTCCTAACCCACAGAAACCAAGAGAGATAATAAATGACTTTTGTTTTGTTTTAAGCTACAATGTTTTGGAGTCACTTCTTACGCAGTAATAGATAAGTAATACACCAACTATGTTCTTGGCAGGTTGGCATTGCTGGTTTAACTTTTTTGAGACGGAGTCTCGCTCTGTCACCCGGCCTGGAGTGCAGTGGCCGGATCTCAGCTCACTGCAAGCTCCGCCTCCCGGGTTTACGCCATTCTCCTGCCTCAGCCTCCGAGTAGCTGGGACTACAGGCGCCCGCCACCTCGCCCAGCTAGTTTTTTTTTTTGTATTTTTTAGTAGAGACGGGGTTTCACCGTGTTAGCCAGGATGGTCTCGATCTCCTGACCTCGTGATCCGCCCGTCTCGGCCTCCCAAAGTGCTGGGATTACAGGCTTGAGCCACCGCGCCCGGCCCTGGTTTAACTTTTCATCCACAGTTCAGATGTAAGCGTCACGAGGTTTTTTATTTCCAACTTCACCAAGCCACGAATTTGACCCTTGCCAGGAGCAAGGGCTCACGTCTGGTAATCCCAGAACTTTGGCAGGCTGAGGCATGAGGATAGCTTGAGCTCAGGAGTTCAAGACCAGCCTGGGCAACATAGCAAGTCCCCTACCTACAAAAAAAAAAAAAAAATTAGCCTGGCCTGGTGGCATGTGCCTATAATCCCAGCTACTTGGGAGGCTGAGATGGGTGGTTTGTTTGAGCCAGGAAGCTGTGTTCATGCCACTGCACTCCAGCCTCAGTGACAAAGAGAGACCTTGTCCAAAAAACAGCAACAACAACTCTGCTAAATGACATTTCAGCAACTGTTCAAGCCAACGCATAATGATATTTTATAGGGAACTGCTTTGCTAGAGAGGAGATGTGCACACGTGTAGCAGCATTATGAAGGTCTCCAGAGGTATCCCTTTAAGCTCGCAACGGCCAACTGTGCTTCTTTATATTTTTCCCAAGGCTTTGAGCTCAGAAGTTCCCAGCCTGTGACGTATGACAGTTTCCCAAGTCTTCTGTCAAAGAATCTCAGTTCAGGAGAAAAATAAACTCAAGAGTCCTCTGATTAAACTAGTCTTTTTCTTTTTCTTTTTTTCGAGACGGTGTCTCCCTCACTGCAGCTTGCTCACTGCAAGCTCTGCCTCCTGGGTTCACGCCATTCTCCTACCTCAGCCTCAAAGTAGCTGGGACTACTGGCACCTGCCACCTGCCACCATGCCCGGCTAATTTTTTTTTGTATTTTTAGTAGAGATGGGGTTTCACCGTGTTAGCCAGAATGGTCTTGATCTCCTGACCTCATGACCTGCCCACCTTGGCCTCCCAAAGTGCTGGGACTACAGGCGTGAGCCACCGTGCCCGGCCTTAAATCAGTCTTTATTGCAGTCTGACTTAGAGTTTTTGGCCTTAGTGGCAAAGAAGGTGATTAAGTAGTTTTCCCAGGAATAGGCCTAATTCAGCTCAAGTGGACTTTCAGGAATATTCTGTTTAAGAGCATGAGCACATAATACTACAAAGAGCTGCTTTTTATTTTTTTTTTTTTTTTTTTTTTTGAGATGGGCATCTCACTATGTTGCCCAGGCTGGCCTCAAACTCCTGGGCTCAAGAGATTTTCTGAGTAGCTGGGAGTACAGACATGCACCACTGCACATGGCCCTAATCCCATTTTACTTATCCATGTGTTTATTTACTGTCTCCCCCGCTAGGATGTTGTATTAGACTGTTTTCACGCTGCTGATAAAGGCATACCTGAGACTGGGCAATTTACAAAACAAAGAGGTTTAATGGACTTACAGTTCCACGTGGCTGGGGAATCATGATGGAAGGCAAGGAGGAGCAAGTCACGCCTTACATGGATGACAGCAGGAAAAGAGACAGAGCTTGTGCAGGGGAACTCCTCTTTATAAAACCATCAGATCCCATGAGACTTATTCACTATCACAAGAACAGCAGAAGACTTGCCCCCATGATTCAATTACCTCTCACCAGGTCCCTCCACAACACATGGGAATTCAAGATGAGATTAGGGTGGGGACACAGCCAAACCATATCAGATGTGAACTCCATGCCAGCAGGAACCTCTGTTTTTTCACTTATATATCTCTGGTGCCAAGAGGCTATCAAAGAATAAGGGCTGAATAAATGATCCATTTTCACATACTTTTAGGTCATTGCGTAAACATGCTACTGCTACTACTACTAATAATAATATCAATAATACCAACCTGGTCAACATAGCAAGACCTTGCCCCTACGAAAAAATAAAAAACATTAGCCAGGTGTGGTGGCGCATGCCTGTGGTCCCAGTTATGTGGGAGGCTGAGGTGAGAGGATTGCTTGAGTCCAGGAGGTTGAGGCTACAGTGAGCTGTGATCACACTACTGTACTCCAGCCTGCATGACAGAGCATGACCCTGTCTCAAAATTAATAATAATATCAACAGTAACAGCTGTTTCATATGGGATCAAAAGTATGATTTCATGAATCACACAGCTTATTGCCATACACATAAGTTTTTTTCTTTATCAAAATGCTAAACAGGGAAGAATAAAAATCTCATGGAGGCCAGATGCAGCTCACGCCTGTAATCCCAGCACTTTAGGAGGCTGAGGCCGGCAGATCACCTGAGGTCAGGAGTTCGAGACCAGCCTGGCCAACATGGTGAAACCCTGTCTCTACTAAAATACAAAAATTAGCCAGGCATGGTGGTGGGCACCTGTAATCCCAACTACTCAGGAGGCTGAGGGAGGAGAATTGCTTGAACCTGTTAGGTGGAGGTTGCAGTGAGCCAAGATCACAATATTGCACTCTAGCCTGGGTAACAAGAGTGAGACTCTGTCTTTAAAAAAAAAAAAAAAGTTACACTTGGTAGACGAAGTACATTAGTCACGTAGTGAGTAAGCTCTAACTTTGAGTCCAATTGTTAAAATGGAGTTACCCAATTAGGATAGAGGCAGTCCTCTATAGATGCAAAGTCTAATCAATTTTGAGGTACAACTTACTAGGAGAGGTTCTAGGAAGAGATGACTTGACCAATGCAGCAGAGATCCATGGCAACACAGAGGCCCCTCAATGCCGGGGGGGGCACAAATTTTTTTTTTTTTTTGAGACAGAGTCTCTCTCTTATCCCCAGGCTGGAGTACAATGGCACGATCTCGGCGCACTGCAACCTCTGCCTCCCGGGTTCAAGTGATTCTCCTGCCTCAGCCTCCCGAGTAGCTGGGATTACAGGCGCCTGCCACCATGCCCAGCTAATTTTTGTATTTTTAGTTGAGACAGGGTTTCACCATGTTGGCCAGGCTGATCTCGAACTCCTGACCTCAGGTTTTCTGCCTGCCTCGGCCTCCCAAAGTGCTGGGATTACAGGCATGAGTCACCTCGACTGGCCACATTTGATACTTCCAATGTTCCATCTGCCCAGCAGAAAAAGGGGAGGGGTTTGCAAAGGGAGTAGCCTCTGGTCCTTTTGTTACTTAGGTGTGGAAAGTTGGGGTTTTCCTTTTGATTGAGTTGTACGCAGTCAGCATTAACTGGCCTTGGGTTCCCTACCTCCAAACCCTATTCTCCTGCCTCAGGACCAGGCAACTAGAGGCCACTGCTATAGACCCAAACCCTCTGGAATTATTTAAGATATCCAGCCCTAAGCTGTTGACTCTGCCCTGCCTGGCTTTCCCGAGGAAACCCCAGTACAGGCTCTAGCCTCGGCTTTCCCCTCACTCCCACTTTAATCTTCTGACCAAAACCTGGAGCTTCTCCTGTGGCCTTGTGTGGCAGGGTATGCCCCCTTCTCTCAGGAAATCTCTTAGATAAAAGCCATCATTCAATGACACTGGCCTCTCTGTGCCATCACTCAACCATGTCCGCAAATTCTAATTCCACAGGTATAAATGTCAAAACATGGGACACCCTGAGTTAATCAGGGAAGAAACTGATTTAGGAGGCTTCCTGCAGAACTGAGCTGATGGTTTCCAAAACTCCTCTCTTATTCTATCGCAGTAATACCTTCATAGTCACATGCACTCATTTATCTGTTTCAGCTCAACTTGGAACCTGCAAACTCTAAAACAAGATATTAAAATCAGTTTTTTACATACGAAATTATACCCATCAAAGTATTTCCTACTGTATTTCTTGCCTTATTCAACATCTTGTTGATTGACTCATGTAACTGCCAAAACCCAGAGTATTTCCGGAGCAGAGATTCCTTAGTTTCCAGCAATATTTTTCTCATTGTTCCCAGTAATAAAATTTTAGTGGAGGCCGGGCACGGTGGTTCACGCCTGTAATCCCAGCACTTTGGGAGGCCGAGGAAGGCAGATCACTTTAGATCAGGCGTTCGAGACCAGCCTGGCCAACATGGCGAAACCCCATCTCTGCTAAAAATACAAAAAATTAACTGGGCATGGTGGCGCATACTTGTAATCCCAGTTACTCTGGAGGCTGAGGCAGGTGAATCACTTGAACCCAGGAAAGGCAGAGGTTGCAGTGAGCCGAGATCACACCACTGCACTGCAGCCTGGGCAACAGAGTGAAACACCATCTCAAAAGGAAAAAAAAAAATTTATTGGAGCACACGGGCACCCAGAGTAAACATTATATTTGCTGACTTCCCTGGCAGCCACGTGTGGCCATATGGCTGAGTTCTGACCAATAGGATGGATGGGTGCAAAGTCCAAGTGGCTCACACCCCATCTCTTCTCTCTTCCTCTTTGTCCCTTCTTGCATCCTGGATGTTGGGAATGCTGACGCCACCACATTGGAGCATAAGGACTGGTTCCTGAAAACTTCTGGGAGCAGACTGCTTATGCTTCAATTTGTCATCTTGTTAAACAACTGTTAGCTGGGGTTTTCCGCCACTCGCAGAAAAGCCAAGTCATTACTAATTCAGTGGCAAATGGTGTTAAGTGAAGCAAGCACTCAAGGAGGTGGCAGTGAGTGACAAAATTAATAACCACATGGCTTAGCTGAGATAGCATCCTAAGGACAAGAAAACCAATAGTAATAATGGCTTGCTTTTTATAGTGCTTTATAATTTCAACATACTTTCAAACGCTTTTTCTCTTTTGATCCTCATAATAACCTCCTTGGCCAGAGAAATAACAGGACTTTGGTGCTATTCTCCAAGCTGAAAGCCATCATCTCCGGCCCTGAGGATACAGCTTTTTCTGCCATAACTCACTGTCTCCACTGGCTCAATTAGCCAATTAGTGGCATGGTAGAGGGCTGAGATGTTACTTCTTAGTTTTCAATAAAATTCTCAAGTTGGTTTCAATTCTCCTTATAATGATGATAAAGTCAAAGCTCAGAGGAACTGAATGATGGCCCCTTAAAATTTACATTTTGAAGCCCTAACTCCCAAAGTGACTGTATTTGGCGATTGGCTCTCTTTAAAGAGGTAATTATTGTTAAATGAGGTTATAAGGGTGAGGCTTACGGCAATAAGACCAGTGTGCTGAAAAAACGGGGAAGAGGCTGGCCGCAGTGCCTCATGCCTATAATCTTAGCACTTTGGGAATCCAAGGCAAGGAGGGGTTTGGGACCAGCCAGTGCAAAATTGTGAAACCCTGTCTCTACAAAAAATTTAAAAATTAGTGGCGGGGAGGTTTCAGACGTGGTGGCTCACGCCTGTAATCCCAGAACTTTGAGATGCCAAGACGGGTGGATCACCTGAGGTCAGGAGTTCGAGACCAACATGGTAAAACCCCGTCTCCACTAAAAATACAAAAATAAGTGGGGCGTAGTGGCACACATTTGTAATCCCAGCTACTTGGAAGGCTAAGGCGGGAGGATTGCTTGAGTCCAGGAGTTTGACGTTACAGTGAGCAATGATTAGGCCACAACAGTCTAGTCTGGCAACAGAGTGAGACACCATCTATAAAAAAGGATAATAAAATTTTGAAAATCGCCAGACGCAGTGGCTCACGCCTGTAATCCCAGCACTTTCGGAGGCCGAGACGGGCGGATCACGAGATCAGGAGTTTGAGACCATCCTGGCTAACACGGTGAAACCCCGTCTCTACTAAAAATACAAAAAATTAGCTGGGCGTGGCGGGCGCCTGTAGTCCCAGCTACTCCGAAGCTAAGGCAGGAGAATGGCGTGAACCAGGGAGGCGGAGCTTGCAGTGAGCCGAGATAGTGCCACTGCACTCCAGCCTGGGCAACAAAGCGAGACTCCGTCTCAAAAAAAAAAGAAAGAAAGAAAGAAAGAAAATAATATAAGAACAAAATATTAATAATACCACCAGTGTCAAAAGATAGAGCCCTAGGCCTCTCAACTTCTAACCCAAGATGTTTCCAGCAGCCCAATCCGCTTCCTTGAAGGTGTAAAGATAGGCCTCCCACCATCCCAAATCCGTATCCTGTCATTTAGATGTTTAGGGGCTGATAGCACTCATGTGTATAGGCATGAACACAAATACATGCTTAATTTTGGACTATTATTCATCAGAAAAACAGTTTTTTTACATAAATAATTGTAATCAAGGTGTGATTGAAAGTCAAAAAATTTGTCAAAATAAATGGAAAGGAAACCATGGGGGAAATCACAGGAAGATACCACTTCATACCCACTAGGGTGACTATAATTTTTAAAAATGGAAAATAAGTGTTACTGAGCATGTGGAAAATGGGAGCCCTAAGACATTGTGGGTAGGAATGAAAAATGATGCAGCCACTGTGGAAAACAGTATGGCAGTTCCTCAAAAAGTTAAACACAGAATTGCCATGAGCCAGTGGTTCCACTCCCAGGTATATAACCAAAAGAATTGATAACTGGCCGGGCGCGGTGGCTCAAGCCTGTAATCCCAGCACTTTGGGAGGCTGAGACGGGCGGATCACGAGGTCAGGAGTTCGAGACCATCCTGGCTAACCCGGTGAAACCCCGTCTCTACTAAAAAATACAAAAAAGCTAGCCGGGCGAGGTGGCTGGCGCCTGTAGTCCCAGCTACTAGGGAGGCTGAGGCAGGAGAATGGCGTAAACCAGGGAGGCGGAGCTTGCAGTGAGCTGAGATCCGGCCACTGCACTCCAGCCTGGGCGACAGAGCCAGACTCCGTCTCAAAAAAAAAAAGAATTGATAACAGAAACAAGCAATTATTTTACATGAATGTTCACAGCATTATTTACAGTGGCCAAAAGGCAAAAACAACCCAAATATTCATCAACTGTTGACTTACTGGATAATCACAATGTGATATATCCATACAATGGAATATTATCTATAAGAAGCTACAAAGGGCCGGGCGCGGTGGCTCAAGCCTGTAATCCCAGCACTTTGGGAGGCCGAGACGGGCGGATCACGAAGTCAGGAGATCGAGACCATCCTGGCTAACACGGTGAAACCCCGTCTCTACTAAAATACAAAAAAACTAGCCGGGCGAGGTGGCGGGCGCCTGTAGTCCCAGCTACTCCGGAGGCTGAGGCAGGAGAATGGCGTAAACCCGGGATGCGGAGCTTGCAGTGAGCTGAGATCCGGCCACTGCACTCTAGCCCGGGCGACAGAGCAAGACTCCGTCTCAAAAAAAAAAAAAAAAAGAAAAAAAAAAGAAGCTACAAAGCGCTGGGCGTGGCGGTTCACGCCTGTAATCCTAGCACTTTGGGAGGACGAAGCGAGCAGATCACAAGGTCAGGAGTTTGAGACCAGCCTGGCCAACAAAGTGAAACCCTGTCTCTACTAAAAATACAAAAATTAGCCAGGCATGGTGGTGCGCTCCTGTAGTCCCAGTTACTCAGGAGGCTGAGGCAGGAGAATTGCTTGAACCCGGGAGGCAGAGGTTGTGGTAAGCCAAGATTGTACCACTGCACTCCAGCATGGGCAACAGAGACTCCATCTCAAAAAAAAAAAAAA
>NW_016809830.1:3296122-3312991 GCF_001698545.2 Rhinopithecus bieti | reverse complement strand
AANCCCCGTCTCTACTAAAAATACAAAAAAAGCCCTAGCGGGGCGAGGTGGCGGGCGCTTGTAGTCCCAGCTACTCTGGAGGCTGAGGCAGGAGAATGGCGTAAAACCGGGGAGGCGGAGCTTGCAGTGAGCTGAGATCCGGCCACTGCACTCCAGCCCGGGCGACAGAGAAAGACCCCGTCTAAAAAAAAAAAAAAAAAAAGTAAAAAAAAAAGGTACAAAGAACTGATATGTGTTACAATGTGGATCAACCTTGAAAACATACTAACTGAAAGAATACAGGTATAAAGATCACATGTCATATGATTCCATTTATATGAAATGTCGAAAATAGGCAAATCCATAGAGACAAAAAGAAGATTGAGGATACAGAGTTTCAGTTTTGCAAGATGAAAACATTCTGGAGATTTTGGGCCAAGTGAGGTGGCTCCTACCTGTAATTCCAGCACTTTGGGAGGCCAAGGTGAACAGATTGCTTGAGCCCAGGAGTTCAAGACCAGCCTGGGCATCATAGCAAGTCCCGATTTCTATTAAAAATAATAATTTAAAACACGTTCTGGAGAGCTGTTGGATAACAATATGAACATACTTAACATACTTAACACTTGGTTAAGATGGTAAATTTTGTTGTATTTTTTCATCACAATTTTTAAAAAAGGTATGAGACCTAGACTTTGCCGTCTGTGTGTCCCCAATTTCTTGGGGGTAAATGGCAAGTAATTTAGCACTATTTACAAACTACTTTCTTTTTTTTTTCTTTTTTTTGAGACAGAGTCTCGCTCTGTGGCCCAGGCTGGAGTGCAGTGGTCAGATCTCAGCTCACTGCAAGCTCTGCCTCCCGGGTTTACACCATTCTCCTGCCTCAGCCTCCTGAGTAGCTGGGACTACAGGCGCCCGCCACCTCGCCCAGCTAGTTTTTTGTATTTTTTAGTAGAGATGGGTTTCACCGTGTTAGCCAGGATGGTCTCGATCTCCTGACCTCGTGATCCGCCCGTCTCGGCCTCCCAAAGTGCTGGGATTACAGGCTTGAGCCACCGCGCCCGGCCACAAACTACTTTCATATACATGATATATCAGGTGCTCCAGGCAGTCCTTGAGATAGACAGAATAATCCCGCTGTATGCATGGGGGTTGGTTTCAGGACCCCCTGAGGATACCAACATTTACAGAGGCTCAAATCCTTTAAATAAAATGGCATAGGACAGGCGTGGTGGCTCATGCCTGTAATCCCAGCATTTTAGGAGGCTGAGGCCGGCGAATCAACTGAGGTCAGGAGTTTGAGACCAGTATGGCCAACATAGTGAAACCCTGTCTCTACAAAAAATACAAAAAAAATTAGCTGGGCCTGGTAGTACACGCCTGTAGTCCCAGCTACTTAGGAGGCTGAGGCAAGAGAATCACTTGAAACTGGGAGGCGGAGGTTGCCGTAAGCTGAGATCGTGTCACTGCACTCCAGCCTGGGTGACAGAATGACTCCATCTCAAAAAAAAAAAAAAAAGCATAGTAATCGGTATATAGCATATGCATATCCTCCCCTATACTTTAAATCATCTCTAGATTACTCATAATATTTAATACAATGTAAATGCTATATAAAGTCATTATACTGCATTGTTTAGAGAAGGAGGACAAGGAAAAAAGTCTGTATCTGTTCAGTACAGACACAACCATCCTTTTCTTTTTTTTCTGAAAAAAAATTTTTTTTTTTTTTGAGACAGAGTTTCACTCTTGTTGCCCAGGCTGGAGTGCTGTGGCATGATCTTAGCTCACTGTAACCTCTGCATCCCAGGTTCAAAGGATTCTTCCGCGTCAGCCTCCTGAGCAGCTGGGATTACAGGCATCTGCCACCATGCCTGGCTAATTTTTGTATTTTTTTTTTTTTTTGAGACGGAGTCTCGCTCTGTCACCCAGGGTGGAGTGCAGTGGCGCATCTCAGCTCACTGCAAGCTCTCCTAGGTTCATGCCATTCTCCTGCCTCAGCCTCCCGAGTAGCTGGGACTACAGGCACCCACCACCACGCCCGACTAATTTTTTGTATTTTTAGTAGAGACGGGGTTTCACCGTGTTAACCAGGATGGTCTCGATCTCCTGACCTCATGATCCACCCGCCTCGGCCTTCCAAAGTGCTGGGATTACAGACATGAGCCACTGCGCCAGCCAATTTTTGTATTTTTAATAGAGATGGGTGGGGTTTTACCATGTTGGCCAGGCTGGTTTCAAACTCCTGACCTCAGGTGATCCACCTGCCTCGGCCTCCCAAAGTGCTAGGATTACAGGCATGAGCCACCGTGCTCAGCCTTCTGAATATTTTTAATCCACAGTTGGTTAAAATCACAGATATGGATTCCATAGTTACAGAGGGTTCATATCATCAAACACTTTTTTTTTTTTTTTTTGAGACAGAGTCTCTCTCTGTCACCCAGACTGAAGTGCAGTGGCGTGATCTCAGCTCACTGCAACCTCCGGCTCCCAGGTTCAAGCCGTTCTCCTGCCTCAGCCTCCTGAGTAGCTGGGACTACAGGTGAGCACCACCACACGTGGCTAATTTTTGTATTTTTAGTAGAGACACAGTTTCACCATGTTGATCAGGCTGGTATCAAAATCCTGACCTCAGGTGATCTGCCTGCCTTGGCCTCCCAAAGTGCTGGGATTACAGATGGAGCCACCATGCCTGGCCTCATCACATACATTTGCATGAACTGAGGCTGGGATTCAAAGCTGGAGCTTCCTGGTGCTCTGTATAATGCAGAATGTGACCTTGCCCTCCTGGACAGGGCTGTGTACATCCAGCTGTTCTGATGGGCTTTGGTCCCAGAAGGGTGACTTTATTTCCATATGATTGACAGTCTCAGGAGGACTCCCAAAATTGGCCACAAGCTGCTGCCCTGGTACACACCTCTCCTGAGGCTGGGGTGGCCCTGAGGGAGTCCACAGCTTCTGAAAGCTTCCCCCTTCCCTGGCAGCCTCTGGGCTAGCACTGTGCCCAGGGGCTAACTGCGCTGTCTTTGTGGCACCCCCCTCTCTCCTGCCCGGTGTAGGCAAGGACCTAGCAAAAAGAGCTCTTCCAGGCATGAATCAGCCAACACCACTGGATGGCCCAGTAGCAGTTGTCCCAGTGGCAATTCTTGGCAGCAAGAGATGGGGAAAGAAAGGAGTCCAGGGATAATACATTAAATAAAGATATCACTTCTGCATTTAGATAGTGTGCTAATGAAGCCGATGGGCCAGACTCCAATTTCTGCAGTTTGGAGGATCTTTGTTCTGAGAGCTTAAATGGTGGTGTTTGTGGGCTATTAATGTAAACTGGTTCAGAGTTGAATATCTACATGTTTGGAGAAACAGAGGCCTCAGCTTGGGCACCAGAGCTCGGAGGCCCCCATTTCTCAACTAAACACTGCCTCTTCCTCACTGCTGCCACCCCCAAGCTGAAAACGGTCTTTCCCTTTAGCTTTTGTTGGAGAAATGCAGGTGGGCCAACCATTCAGAGTACTTTGATCAGCAGTCCCATCAGAACCATACAGGGCCAGGGAGACTGTTTCCCAACAAAAGGAGGGGCTGTTCAGACAACAGCACAGTCTTCTTCCAGACCATCCCCCCTCCACCTGAGTCCTCATGGACACTACGCTCCAGTCATGATACCTACAGTGAACCTTTTATTCAAGAGTCTGAACTCAGAAGCATCCAAACAATAGATCTATTCTTTTTTTCCTTTTTTTTTTTTTTTGAGACTGAGTCTTGCTCTGTCACCCAGGCTGGAGTGCAGTGGCGTGATCTCGGCTCACCGCAACCTCTGCCTCCTGGATTCATTCGATTCTTCTGCCTCAGCCTCCTGCGTAGCTGAGTAGCTGGTATTACAGACATGCACCACCATGCCCTGCTAATTTTGTATCGAGCTCGCTGTAGCCTTGACCTCCTGGGCTCAAGGGATCCTCCTACTTCAGCCTCATGATTAGCTAGGACTATAGGAGTGCACTGCCATCCCCCGCTAATGTTTGCTTTTTTGTAGAGACAGGGTCTCACTATGTTGCCCAAACTGGTCTTTAACTCCTGGGCTTAAGAGATCCTCTTGCCTTAGCCACCCAAAGTGCTGGGACTGGGGGCATGAGTCACTGTGCCCAGCCATGATTCATTTTCTAAATAATACATGAGCATTTCAGTTGCTCCACATCCTTTCCAATATTTGGTGTTGTCAGCCTTTTAAATGTTAGCTATCTGGTGGACATAAAATGGTATCGTCTATGATTTTAATTCGCATCTCCCTGATGACGCATCATGATGGACACTTTTTCATGTGCTTATCGGCCATTTGGGTTTCGTTTACTGTCTATGTGGGAACAGCCAGTATATGTAGTCACTGTTTGAAGAACCATCTCATCAGCAAAGCCTGTGAGGTGAAAAAGAAATAAACTTTTTTTTCTTGAATCAGAGTCTTGCTCTGTCGCCCAGGCTGGCGTGCAATGGCATGCTCTCAGCTCACTGTAACCTCCACTTTCTGGGTTCAAGCGATTCTCCTGCCTCAGCCTCCTGAGTAACTGGGACTACAGGTGTGTGCCATGATGCCAGCTAATTTTTGTATTTTTAGTAGAGACAGGGTTTCACCATGTTGCCCAGGCTGGTCTCGAACTCCTGACCTCAAGTGATCCACCCACCTCGGCCTCCCAAAGTGCTGGGATTACAGGCATGAGCCACCGCACCCTGCCAAACTACTTTGTTAATCCACTGAAATGTGGTCCTGTTTCAAGAGTTAGAGCATTAAGTACCCTGATTAAATATAATCCCCTCAACTCTTTCTTTTCTCAGCATTTAGACTGCCTTTGCACTTCACTAGTAGGCCTTTTGTTTTCACCTCTTAGATCCAATGCACTTTCTTTCTTCCAAATCTGGGGGAAAAAGGTGTTTAAAAAAGCCCGTAAGAGGCCAGGCGCAGCGGCCCACACCTGTAATCCCAGCACTTTGGGAGGCCGAGGCAGACGGATCCCCTGTGGTCAGGAGTTTGAGACCAGCCTGGCCAACATGGCAAAACCCCGTCTCTACTAAAAACACACAAAAAATTAGCTGGGTGTGGTAGCAGAGTGAGACCCTATCTCAGAAAAGAAAGAACAAAAACAAAAAATCCTCACTGCTCAGGTCATTGGAACATTTATGCTGTTTTATGGAATGAAGTGTTACCCAATTCTAGAATCATAAATAAAGCCAATTAAGATCGTTCAAACTAAGTTTGTTGTAATTTTGTCATTTGACAAATGTAATGGTTATATCCTCAAAAGATAGACAGGAGTTGGGAACTGGCCAGAAAACTAAAAGTTTAAGCCTGGATTCAGATTACAGGGACGAAGGGAAACTTCCCCTTCACCCTCTGAAGGCTCGCTGAAAAATCAACTCACAGAAGGCAGATTAATTGGAGAAAAGACATACAAATTTTATGAACTGTACACGGGGAGAAGCACAGAGTGACTGCCCAGGCGCCAGGGTAGTTCAGAAGCTCGTACTCCATCCTGGCAAAACAGTTTATGGGAAGGGGGAGGAAGATGAATTCTGTTGAGGTGTTACTAGGAAGGATGAATGGATCAGGGAACAGAGATTAATTTGTACAGTATTTTGTGAAAGTTTCTGTTGGTGTGGCTGGATTCTTGGTCTTACAGGGAGGGGAAGAAAAAGCAATTGTTTTGATGGGTCTGGTTCTTAGGCAGATAAAGGTTTTGGGAGAGATGTTGAGGGGGGATATCAGAAAGACCTCGAGGCTTCTTCAGTTCAGCAGGTCAAAGCGCCACATTTGGGTGTATTGGTCTCTTTCTTTTTTTTTAGACAGCCTCGCTGTCTCATATTCTTAAAGTACTTTTAAAAAAGGAATTTTTTGGTGGGGCAAGACGTTTTGCTGGAGTGCAGTGGCATGATCATGGCTCACTGCAGGCTGGAACTCCTGGGCTCGTGATCCTCAGCCTCCTGAGCAGCTGGGTCTACGGGCTTGCGCCACTGCACCTGGCTACATTTTTGTGTTTTAATAGAGACAGGGTTTTTCCATGTTGGCAAGGCTGGTCTTGAACCCCTGGCCTCAAGTGAGCTGCCCACCATGGCCTCCCAAAGTGCTGGGACTACAGGCATGCGGCACCACACCCAGCTAATTAAAAAAAAATTTGTAGAGATGAGGTCTCATTATGTTGCCCAGGCTTTAGGTTCAAGAGATTCTCCCACCTCAGGTTCCCAAATTGCTAAGACTACAGGTGCACACCACCACGCCTAGCTAAGTTTTTTTATTTTTGTAGAGATGGGGTCTCACTATCTTGCTCAGGCTGGTCTCAAACTCCTGGCTTCAAGCAATCTTCCCTCCTTGGTTTCCTAAAGTACTGGAATTGCAGGCATGAGCCACTGTGCCCAGTCAGGTCTTGGTTTCTGAGCCTCATCAAGATGATAACTATGAAAAAGTAAGACATCATGAAGGCAAAGTCAACAGGACTTAGAGATTAAGCCGATGCAGAGAATGAGGAAAATAAAGACAAAATGACACCGAGGTTTTGAACTCAATGATTGGGTGAAGTTAACAGCCCTTCCTTCCAAAGGAAGATCTGATTTGAGGGAAGGTAATTCATGGGTTGGACATGCTGGTGGGATATCCAAATGAAAATTGCCAGCAGACAACTAGAAATGAGGGACTGACATGTGCTGTGTCTCATCTTCCATTTCTTCATTCCTGCTTTTGAATAAAACTAATCTGACTAATTAATTTGAACTAAGTATATTAAGAAATGATAAGCCGGGTGCAGTGGTGGGTCGCACCTGTAATCCCAGCACTTTGGGAGGCCGAGGAGGGTGGATTTCCTGAGGTCAGGAGTTCGAGACCAGCCTGACCAGTATGGTGAAACCCTGTCTCTACTAAAAATACAAAAAATTAGCCGGGCATGTAATCCCAGCTATTTGGGAGGTTGAGGAAGGAGAATTGCTTGAACCCGGGAAGGCAGAGGTTGCAGTGAGCCCAGATCATGCCACTGCACTCCAGCTTGGGCAATAGAGAGAGACTCCGTCTCAAAAAAAAAAAAAAAAAAAAAAAAAAAAAAAAGAAAGAAATTATAATGATTTCTTGTACACTTCTTCATCGGTACCATTTGTACTTTAGGAATAACCTTCAGTGCTCTCTTCCAGTGGCTCACAGTCTTTGCGTGTGTGTGAGAGAGAGATTGCTCTGTCAGTCACCCAGACTGGAGTACATTGGCAATTTTACTCACTGGAACCTCGAACTCCCGGGCTCAAGTGATCCTGCCTCAGCCCCCAGAGTACCTGGGGCCACAGGCGTGTGCCATCATGCCTGGCTAATTTTTTGTAGAGATGGGGTCTTGCTAGATTGCCCAGGCCAGTTCAAAATCTTTATTCCACTTCCTCCTCAATGAAGAAGGCAACAAAGCATTTGGATACATGAGTCTCGCTCTCAGAAGAAGGGTGTGGCTGTGACCTATAAATTTAGGAGTCCTCAGTATATAGGTGATGTTCAAAGCCATGGTGAGATTACTTGAGGAGAATATGTAGAATGAGAAGGTTCAGGGTCGAACTTGAGGTTGAACCAGCAAGAGAATTGGGAGGGTGTGGTCAGAAAAGTAATGGGGAAGCCCAAGAAAGAAGGTGTCTGTGAAGTGTTTCCCCAGTGAAAATCTAATGGCGCTTATTGGGTTTGAGATCAGGGAGGTTATTGGTAACCTAGCAGGGCAGTTTTGATGGAGTGAATGATAGAAGCCAGATTGGAAGGGATCTGAAGTGTGATCGAAAGGTGGGAAGCTAGAGATAGCAAATGTGGATAACTCTTTTTGAGTAGCTTGGCAAGAAGGAATATGGGGGCAGGCTGGTGGCTCTCACCTGTAATCCCAGCACTTTGGTAATTACAAGGGTGTCAAGGTTACCTCCTAGAAACCTTAAACAAAGGCCCAACTTCTCTTTGGAAGAGGCCAAATTATTTGTCTGGGAGGCCAAAATGGGAGGATCACTTGAACCCAGGTGTTCAAGACTAGTCTGGGCAACATAGTGGGAACTTGTCGCTACAAAAAATAAAAAAATTTTTAAAAAGTAGCTGGGTGTGGTGGCACACACCTGTAGTCCCAGCTACTTGAGAAGCTGAGGTGTGAGGATCCCTAGATCTTGGGAGGCCAAGGCTGCAGTGAGCCGTGATTGTGCTGCTACACTCCAGCCTGGGTGACAGAGTGAGACCCCCATCTCCAAAAAAAAATTCCTTTTTTAAAAGTATGAGGCAGGCCAGGCACGATGGCTCACGCCTGTAATCCCAGCACTTTGGGAGGCCAAGGCAGGTGGATCACCTGAGGTCAGGAGTTCGAGACCAGCCTGGTCAATATGGTGAAACCCTGTCTCTACTAAAATACAAAATTAGCCGGGCGTGGTGGTGGGCGCCTGTAATCCCAGCTACTCGGGAGTCTGAGGCAGGAGAATTGCTTGAACCCGGGAGGCGGAGGTTGCAGTGAGCCGAGATCACACCACTGCACTCCAGCCTGGTCAACAGAGCGAGACTCTGTCTAAAAAATAAAAAAAAAACGCCGGGCGCGGTGGCTCAAGCCTGTAATTCCAGCACTTTGGGAGGCCGAGATGGGCGGATCACAAGATCAGGAGATTGAGACCATCCTGGCTAACACAGTGAAACTCCATCTCTACTAAAAATACAAAAAAATTAGTTGGGCGTGGTAGCGGGCACCTGTAGTCCCAGCTACTCGGGAGGCTGAGGCAGAAGAATGGCATGAACCTGGGAGGCAGAGCTTGCAGTGAGCTGAGATCGTGCCACTGTACTCCAGCCTGGGTGACAGAGCGAGACTCCGTCTCAAAAAAATAAAATAAAATAAAATAAAAAATAAAAAAATAAAAAATAAAAAAACCTCTATGTCCAAATATAACCACATTGAGGGCTAGGGCTTCCAGAAGATGTGAATTTGGGAGGCAGATACAGTTCCGCCCACAGCATAACATTTGTTTGTCAAAACTCACGGAACTATACACCAAAAAAGGGTGAATTTTTAAGCTGTATATAAATTATACCTCAATAAACATAATCTAAAAGTAAAAGAGACCTGGTGCAGTGGCTCATGCCTATAATCCCAGCATTTTGGGAAGCTGAGGTGGGAAGATCACTTGAGCCCAGGAGTTCAAGACCAGCCTGGGCAACCTAAGGAGGCCTCATCTGTATTGCAATAAAAATAATTAGAAAAAAAATGAAAAGTGACAAAAATGGTGAAGAGGGAGTAAATCCTGAGAAGACAAGAAGCCAGAGAGTGCTGAGCTGACCCTGGACTTCCAAGCATGGCTTCCACATGGAGCGGGATCTGGTCCTGCCCTTTTGTGTAGGGATTTCATCCTATACAGTTCATTGGTAAAATTAACTAGATTGGGCTTCTTCTAGAATGAGTTCCGTGGATGTTTTTAGGCTTGAGGTGAGAAATCAAAATAGAGAAATTCAGATGGGTGGAATTATCTAACACTATAAAAAATCCTAGCTCCCATGCTGTTAATCCGGGAGACAGTCATAGGCTTTAGTGTCACCAGCTTCAAAATAGCTCAGGTCAGCGTTGCCTGGGAGCTGCTGATTCAGGGCTGCCTGCTCAACTGTGGAGGTCTCTAGGAGCTCTGTTGTGCGGAGGTATTCCAAACCCTCGGAACTGTCCTTGGCTGAACTGCTGCCTACTCCCCCAGGCCTTCTGAGTTCTATTTGAAGAGCTTGCAATTTAAAGAATTGAAGAACCAGCAAATACATAGGGGTGAAAATGAAAAACATTTTCTCCAGGGTTAAGCCAAGTCCTGGGGGTTAAGACTTGTTAGTGGAGCCCACCTGCTATCCTTTTAAATAGATAAAAGACTTTTCAGTCTCTTACCGTGAAAACTACATCCACTCCCCGCCCCTGCCACTCTCCTACACCCTGCTTCTCCCACCCCAAAACCCTATAATTAAAAGGCTCTTTTCAGACTGGAACACAATTCAAGCACAATCATTATGAAAACCCTGCCCTGTTTCAGTGGTTACTGACAACTCCCTTTGTGTAAATCTCATTAAATCAAACCAGGGACTCCTATGCTTTTGTGTGTGACAATTTCTAGGAAGAGAAAGCTATGTGGATTTAAGAAATAATGTTGCAAATCTTAGGTATGAGACTTCTTTGGATTAGAAAGTAATATTATTTATCTCTCTGAAGCCACTAACAAATCAACCATGAAAAATGGGTTTTTGTCACCCAGCATCCTTTCTCTACCCTGATCGTGTTCTCTATGTTTAATAGGAAGGGGAAACAGAGTGCTTTCCTTGATGGGCTATTTTATTTTCAGGCCTTTAAGAAGACAAATGAAACTACTAAAAACATTGCCTTAGAAAGTATTTTCAATTCATTTTCATGCTATACATGTTTGGTACTTAGGAGCTATTTGCTTCTATTTGATAAGAAAATGATTTTCTTCAAAACATATGCAACAGTGGGTTTTCTTTACACCCTGAAAAGCTTGAAAAGTAAAATGATTCTTAAATCGAATTAAAGACAACAGTGAGATTCCCCTGTACCTTACAGAATAGCCTACGATAATAGAATACTTACACATTTTTTCTGGGCCTTGAAGTTGTGGTAGCTGTTAATTATCTTTTCTTTTCCCTTTAACATTGTTATTTCTTTTTTCCTTTCCCTGTTTTTTTGTTTGTTTGTTTGTTTGTTTGTTTTGAGACAGAGTCTTGCCCTGCAAACTCTGCATCCCAGGTTCAAGCCATTCTCCTGCCTCAGCCTCCCAGTAGCTGGGATTACAGGTGTGTGCCAACACACCCGGCTAATTTTTGTATTTTTAGTAGAGACAGGGTTTTGCCGTGTTGGCCAGGCTGGTGTCGAACTCCTGACCTCAAGTGATCTGTCCACCTCAGCTTCTCAAAGTGTTGGGATTACGGGCATGAGCTACTGTGCCTGGGCAAATTTTGTTATTTCTATTCCCATTCCAGAATTTCCAAAGTTCTTAACTGTAAAAAGGTTCCTCTTCCTTTGTATCTTTGTCCATCAGTGGATATAAATGGCTTTGACACTTCCTTACCATCAAATGTCTGAATAGACTACACTGGGCACAACTGGGTACTACCAGAAAAGGGCACCTGTGCGACCCCGTGTTCTGGTTTCTTGAGCTTATGAATGCATGTGCCTTTCTTTGTTTTCTTTGGCTCTTTCTTGCCACTGTGCTAAGTCCTAGTGACTGGAACAAGCTCCTAGAGGGGTTCATTTAAAGGATTAATGTCTGCTTACTCACACATCTTATGGGGATCTCCCTCATACCTTGCCTCACCCAAATGCATGCTGTAACTTTCCACATGGTTCTGCCATCAATAACAAATCTTCAAGTTAAAAAAGAGGGGTATAACCAGGATGAGGGGAAAAGAGGTGCATAGCTAGAATGGAGCCTCTGAATGCCACACAGCCCAGAGGTGCCCCCCTCTCCACATCTCCAGGTTCCTCCTGGTGCCTGCTCTCCAACCCTCCATGTTCTCCCAGGGCTTCTGCCTTGTACTTCTATTTGTGTGAATTTCATTCCACATACTGATTTTTTTCTTTTTTTTTTTTTGAGACATAGTCTCGCTCTGTCGCCAGCCCAGGCTGGACTACAATGGCGTGATCGCTGCTCACTGCAACCACTGCCTCCAGGATTCAAGTGATTCTCCTGCTTCAGCCTCCCAAGTAGCTGGGACTACAGGCTTGTGCCACCACGCTCTGCTTTTTTTTTTTTTTTTTTTTGTATTTTGTATTTTTAGTAGAGACGGGGGTTTCACCATGTTGGCCAGGCTGGTCTTGAACTGCTGACCTCAAGTGATCTGCTCATCTCAGCCTCCCAAAGTGTTGGGATTACAGGCGTGAGCTACCGCACCTGGCCTCATTACACACATTGTTGCAGAGCATGTTTCCCTCGTTTTTATCCTGCACTGGACTATAAGGTGTCATCCTTCTGGGCGCTCCCCCACCCCCAGCACACTGCTCTGGCCACAATGCCCATGCAATGAAGAGAACCTTTTAGTATCAAAGAAGTATTGATGCCTGAGAATCTGCAGCTGTTGAGCCATGGTCAGATACACTTTGCAGAAAAAGAATCACCTTCTGGTAAGAATAATCTTCCAAGAGAGATAAATACAGCAAGCATTAGATCACAACCAGAAGTATCTTTACCCTGAATGAGATCTTGAAGACCTAGGAACACCTTAGGAGGCTTAGGAGTGGACAAAAAAGAGTCTCAGACAAAGGGAGGAGGGAGGAGAGGGCAAAAGGGTGCAGGATTACAGGGCCACGCCCTCATGAGATTGCGTAGTGATTAGCACAGTGACGATGAATATTTATGAAGGCAGTACTGATTATTTTACAAGGATTCATTTGAATAATCATGAATATGTTTCCATGCATTTGCACCTAATGGGATGGTTTGCAGTCTTTAATGAGGCATTGGCGTGTGTTTGAAGAGCAAGGGAGGGCAGAGAGATGGGAAAGAACAATGCAGGTCACAACGTTCATGCAGGATTTTCTTACTGTACTGACCTCATGTCCCTGAAGTCCTGACTGTAAAGAACCAGCTGGGAAATGTCTAAAGCATGCCTCGGGGTGCCTATCCGTGCACAGGCTAAAACGCTTTGCTGTTTCTTCTAAACCTACTCTGTTCTTGAAGAGAGGGAAAACCTTGACCCTTTCTTTTCTTTTTCTTTTTTTGTAGACAGAGTCTCGCTCTGTGGCCCAGGCTGGAATGTAGTGGCGCGATCTCCGCTCACTGCAAGCTCTGCCCCCCGGGTTCACGCCGTTCTCCTGCCTAAGCCTCCCGAGTTAGCCGGGACTACATGCACCTGCCAACATGCCCGGCTAATTTTTTGTATTTTTAGTAGAGACGGGGTTTCACCGTCTCTACTAAAAATACAAAATGGTGTCGATCTCCTGACCTCGTGATCCACCCGCCTTGGCCTCCCAAAGTGCTGGGATTACAGGCGTGAGCCACCGCGCCCGGCGGGACCTTTTCTTTGACCTCTCAGGCCTTCCAGTTTCGGGAATTTTGCAAGGTCACATGGCTATACAATGGCAGAACATTTTCCAAGGTCACATGGCTATACAATGGCAGAACATTTTCCAAGGTCACATGGCTATACATTGGCAGATCCATGCCTTCAGATCCCTGTCTCTTCCAAGCGCCAGGGGTGAAGTGCCCCCTTTGCCAGGGTCAGTGCTGGGTTGCGGGACTGTCCACTCTTAATTACTAATGGGCTGCTCCTTTCACCGGCAAAATTGTAAAAGGGTTTTAAGTAATTTGTTTTGTTCAATGGTTTGAGGACAGCAGCCATTTTTTTCTTTTGCCTTCAGTCCCTTGCAGGATGTTAGTTTTGAAAGGAGAAATGGCAGGACGGCAGAGTAGGGGAAGCAGGAAAGGCCTGGAGGGACAGGAGCATCTCTGTGACCTGGTGAGTAGCTCAGCGGGCGGGAGGAGCTGGGGCCGCAGGAGGACTTCCGAAGTGGATTAGTTTCAACCTTCACATACTGAGATGACTTGCATCGGAGGGAAGGCGGACCTGAAATCAGCCCGCAAAAGGCAGGGGCCTACACCACAAGGCCCATTTTGTTAATTTCTACTACGAGTCACAAGCATGCTCGTGTGGGCGGGACAGGCAAGGGGTGGCCAGCTGATCCGGCACCTGGAGCTGGGCCATTCCAGCTCTTCCTTTTCCGGTGTCTGCAGTTTGACCTTGGACGTGCCCTTTAGCTATGCAAGCTTCCCCAGTTGGAGACTGGGCTGTGTGAGGCCGAAATGCAATTTAGGCTGTAGGCAAGTGCCTAGTCGGGGTGCAGACACACACAAGGGAGCTATTATTAGGCAGTTTCTGCCGGCGGAAGCGGAATTGCAATCGGGTCGCCAGCTCCGCGGGAGAGGGGGCGGGGGCGGTAGGCGGCGGTTCAGCTGGCGGCTGCGTGCTTCCCCACGCGGGGATACACCTGCCACATCAGCTGGCACCTCCCGCCGGGAAAGGTTCTGGGTTCCTCGCGGTCAAAGCAGGATTCCGACTGTAGTGTATTTTCCCAGGTTCCAAACTCACCGACCCCCCTCTTCTGATTGACACATTCTTTCTTTAGATATGCTAATACCTTCAATTAGATTACTGTCTAGGCTTGCCTTGGCCGGCAGGCTTTGTCTCCTAAGGGGACTTTACCCATCTCAGGCCTTTTACATTAGATTTTTTAATAGTTCACCTCTAAAGAGGCACATTTTTAACCCTAATTCTTTAGTGGTATCTTAATCCGGATATTCCCAACCCCGA
This sequence comes from Rhinopithecus bieti, assembly GCF_001698545.2. NCBI lineage: Eukaryota > Metazoa > Chordata > Mammalia > Primates > Cercopithecidae > Rhinopithecus > Rhinopithecus bieti. Next base: position 3,298,710 of record NW_016809830.1, on the reverse strand, counting down.
CCTCGGTGCATCCATTCGCCTAGTTCATTCAGCAAAGGCTTACTACTGTGACTTTAGGCTTTTTTTTTTTTTGAGACGGAGTATCAGTCCGTCGCCCAGGCTGGAAGGCAACCTCCGCCTCCCGGATTCAAGCTATTCTCCCGTCTCAGCCTCCCGAGGCTGTGATCCACCCGCCTTGGCTTCCCAAAGTGCTGGGATTACAGGTGTGAGCCAACGCGCCCGGCCCAGCCAATTTTTTTACACGGAAGAAACTCCATCTAATTTTCCTAATCCGTGAACTGGGTTTTTCGGTGTGTTGTTATGAAGAAATGAAATAAAGTAATCCTTGAAGAAGGATTAAATGAGAAAAGCTTGAGTACCATAGTGCATGGTGTCTAACAGGCACTCAATAAATGTGTTCAATTGGTGAATGAATAAACTTTACCTATGATTCCTGTCACTCCTGCAAGGTGCCTCCAGCACTGTGCTACTCTTTGGGGAAGTAGTGGTGGACCAGACACAGGAGGTCCTGCCCTCAGGGAGCCTGTAATCTATTCCATGAGGGATAGAGACAAATAAAGCAATCCCAGGGCTGGGGGACAAATGCCAACAACTTGGGAAATTCTGAGCTGACTGGAGCTCCCATCAGGAGGACCTAACCCACTGTGTAGAGGTCTCCACAGCTCCCAGGAGGAAATGGGCTCTAAGCTATGATGCAAATGTGAGTAAGAGTTGGCCAGGCAGAGGGGGAGGATCTGAGTGATAGTTAAGGGACTGCCCTGATGCAAAGGCCTCCAGGCAAGAAAGTCTTTCTTACAACCAAAGAGACACTGAGGAACTACAGGAATGTTGCTTGCCAGGAGATTTGGGCCAAAGAGGCTGGGGAGGTAAGCCAGGGCTGGACTTTGGAGGGCTGAGTAAATCCTAAAATCTTAGAATTTTATCCTAAGAGCTATGGAGTGTTTAGGAGATAGGGGTCCACAGGCTCAATAAAAATTGGAATATGGGGCCGGGCGTAGTGGCTCACACCTGTAATCCCAGCACTTTGGGAGGCTGAGGCGGGCAGATCACCTGAGGTCAGGAGTTCGAGACCAGCCTGGCCAACATGTTGAAATCCCGTCTCTACTAAAAATATATAAAATTCGCTGGGCGTGGTGGCGGGCGCCTGTAATCCCAGCTATTCAGGAGGCTGAGGCAGGAGAATCACTTGAACCTGAGAGGCGGAGGTGGCAGTGAGCCGAGATCCTGCCATTGTATTCCAACCTGGGCAACAAGAGCGAAACTCTGCCTCAAAAAAAAAAAAAAAAATTGGAATATGGTAATCCCAACTATTCAGGAAGAATCGTTTGAGCCCAGGAGTTTGAGAGTTTGAGTCCAGCCTGGGCAATATAGCAGGACTCTAAAAAATATATATTTAAGAAAACAAAACAAAACTGGAGCATAGAGGAAGAGGGAAAGGACTGCCATGACTCAGGGCTTTCAAGTTCAGACTCCAAATCCAGGAGTATGCAACAGATCAGGGCGCCAGACTGCCTGGGATTGAGAGTGACTCCTTGCTTGAGAAAGTGACCTCACCACATTTGCACACTTGGCTCATCACAGCCCCTAAGACGTAGGTTTGTGAGAGACAGTGGATGAAATAATTACCAAATGAACTACTTACAACATTACCTGGCATAGACTAAGTACTCCATAGTGTTGGCTATTATCAATTCTACTCAATTCTCAGAAGTCACAGGTCCTGCAGACCCAGCTATTTTTATTTATTTATTTATTTATTTATCTATTTATTTATTTTTTTGAAATGGAGTCTCACTCTGTCACTCAAGCTGGAGTGCAGTGGCGTGATCTCAGCACATTGCAACCTCTGCCTACCGGTTTCAAGTGATTCTCGAGCCTCAGCCTCCCACCACGCCTGGCTAATTTTGGGGTTTTTTGTTTTGTTTTGTTTTGAGACGGAATCTTGTTCTTGTTGCCCAGGTGGAGCGCAATGACACAATCTTGGCTCACTGCAACCTCCGCCTCCCGGGTTCAAGCAATTCTCCTGCTTCAGCCTACTGAGCAGCTGAGATTACAGGTGCCCACCACCATGCCCGGCTAATTTTTGTATTTTTAGTAGTGACGGGGTTTCACCATGTTGGTCAGGCTGGTTTCAAACTCCTGACCTCAGGTGATCTGCCTGCCTTAGCCTCCCGAAGTGCTGGGATTACAGGCATGAGCTACCGTACCCATACCCGGCCATACCATACCCATACTCGGTAGGCTGAAGCACTTTGAGAGGCCAGGAGTTAGAGACCAGCCTGGCCAACATGGCGAAACCCTGCCTCTATGAATAATACAAAAAAAAATTAGCTGGGCTTGGTGGTGCGGGCCTATAGTTCCAGCTATTCGGGAGGCTGAGGCAGGAGAATCGCTTGAACCCAGGAGGGGGAGGTTGCAGTGAGGCAAGATCGCATCACTGCACTCCAGCCTGCGCAACAGAGTGAAACTGTTTCAAAAAAAGAAAAAAGAAAAAGAAAAAGAAAAAAAAGGCATACCTCACAATTTATTTGTAGGAAGGCAGATGTTTTTTTTTTTTTTTTTTTTTTTTTTTGAGACGGAGTCTCTCT
>NW_016809830.1:3276272-3295790 GCF_001698545.2 Rhinopithecus bieti | reverse complement strand
GTGTTAGCCAGGATGGTCTCGTTCTCCTGACCTCGTGATCCGCCCGTCTCGGCCTCCCAAAGTGCTGGGATTACAGGCTTGAGCCACCGCGCCCAGCCGAAGGCAGATGTTTTCTAATGTGTTGCTTCCCTTCCTCCCCCAGGGGCGTGAGATTTGGGACAGGCAAAAGAAAAAGGAAATTTGGCTTCCCTCTGCATGAAAACTCTTAAAATTCAAACCTTGGCAAGAAGCATTTACTTTCTGCTGCTGGATAGAAAAGGTGTGCTTTTGGGGCTTTAACCTCCTTTCTGGCTTCCTGCCTCTGTAAAATGCCCATGAGAGGAATGCCGGGGGTCACAAGAGTTACTTAGCTGAATAAATATACATGAGTGATTGAGAGAGAATTACAAAGTCTCCTCTAAGTAATTGAGTCAAAACGAACAATACTCAGTTGTCAGAACATCTTATGGAGCTGCCCAAACTATCACCCTAGACACAGCCAACTATGTTAAAGACGAGCCATTGAGGACAATATCTGATGGATATAGTTTGGTTTTCTAGCTTATGGGAACTGAGCTCAATGGAACAGTAACAGTGAATGAAGTTGGAGGAAGGAAATGCAGTGATTATGGGTGGGGGATACTTGGCAAGACAAGGAATGAATAGGGGTATGTCTAAAAAATTATTTTTACTTCCAAATTTACGGCTTAGTTTTGATTTGTGTTAGTAGGATTTGTTAGCTGTTATTTGCCTGGGGTTTGGCCGTTTGGTATGTACTGGTGGTCTTAATCTGCTATCTGGACCAGAAAGCAAATGTTTGCATCCTTGGAATCCCCATTACAATTGAAAAATTTCCGAGGAGACAGCCAAGGCCAGATGGGAATGTGGCACGAATTGCCCCGTTAGCACTTAAATCCTCTGTTGGTGCAGTCTTGCTTTGTGCTTTCTTCCTTCATTCCTTAACACTTAGCAGTGCCCAGCCTGATAAGGACCCAGAACACTAGATGTTGGGGATTAGATCAGTGAATCCAAAAGACCACACCTTTGCCACATCTTCTGAGGGCTATTTTGCATCATAATATGTTAGAAGGCATCATGGCGAGAGGCTGACTGCCTGTGAGAGTGCAAGAGGGGACCAAACTTACTTTGTTTTTCTTTTGAGACAGTCTCTGTTGCCCAGGCTGGAGTGCAGTGGCACGATCTGCGCTCACTGCAATCTCCACCTCCCAAGTTCCAGCAATCCTCCCATCTCAGTCTCCCGAGTAGCTGGGACTACAGGCATACACCACCATGTCCAGCTAATTTTTGTATTTTTTTTCTGTAGAGATGGGGTTTCACCATGTTGCCCAGACTGGTCTCGAATTTCTGGGCTCCCCCGAGGGAGAACTGCTTGAGCCCAGGAATTCAGAACAAGCCTGGGTGAAATAGCATGACCCATCTCTACAAAAATAATGTAAAAATCAGTTGGGCACAGTGGTGTGTGCATATAGTCCTGGCTACCCACAAGGCTGAGGTGGGAGGATCACTTGAGCCCAGGAGTTCCAGGCTACAAAAATAAAAGAAGCCTGGCTGTGGTGGCTCACACATGTAATCTCAATACTTTGGGAGGCCAAGACAGGAGAATCGTGTGAGCCCAGGAGTTTGAGACAAACCTGGGCAACACAGTGAGACTCTGTCTCTCCAAAAAATTTGTTTAAATTAGCAAGGTGAAGTGACACATGCCTGTACTCCCGGCTACTCAGAAGGATGGCTTGAACCTGGGAGGTCAAGACTACAGTGAGCCATGATCACGCCACTCACCACACTGCTGTCTAGGTGAGAGACCCTGTCTCAGAAAGAAAGCAAGAGAGAGAGAGGAAGGAAGGAAGGAAGAAAAAAGAAAGAGGGAGGAAGGAAGGAAGGAAGGGAGGGAGGGAGGGAAGGGAAAAAGTGCATATTTGCTCTTTAAAGAACAGTAATAAAAAGGTTTTGTTTTGTTTTGTTTTGTTTTTTTTCTTCTTCTGTGACGGGTTTCCTACAACAGAGACAGGGACAAACCAAGAAGTGTGGTGCCATTGAGTAACAGGCCGGTGGTGGAGGACAGAAGAGGAGGACCTACATTTTTGGACCTCCTGAGTTGGGAGTTGTTGTGGGACACAATGCAATTCATTGTGATCTGGAATTAGAGGAGACATATCTGACCTGGAAACATAGATGTGGAATCATCAGAATAGACCTGAGGCCCTGAGAGCAAATGTGTTTCTCCAAGAAATGCAGATTTCAGCAAGAAGAGGGCCAAAGATAGATCCTGGAGAACAGTCCATATTTCACAAAGGAATGCAGGAAAATTAGCCAAGGAGGAAGACTGAGAAGGAATGGTTTTATGGAAAGAGAGAAAGTTGTCTTGGAAGCTAAGGGAAGAGAGTTTTAAGAATGGGCTGGTGTACAGTGCTCCCTGCAGAATTCTCTAAGTAGGGGGGGTCTTTCAGACTATAGAGTTATGTACTTTCCCTGAGGGAGATAGCCAAAAAAAGGGGTCAGGGGGCTTATCCTATGCCCCAAGAGAAAGGGCCTCTATTCCTTTTAACTTAATTTGTATTTAAAGGATAGGTATAGGATGGACTAGGTAAAAGAATGGACAGATGCCAGACATGGTGGCTCATGCCTATAATCCCAGCACTTTGGGAGGCCGAGGATCACTTGAGGTTGGGAGCTCGAGACGAGCCTGACCAACATGGAGAAACCCCATCTCTACTAAAAATACAAAAATTAGCCTGGCATGGTGGTGTGCGCCTATAATCCCAGCTACTTGGGAGGCTGAAGCAGGAGAATCACTTGAACCCGGGAGGCAGAGGTTGCAGTGAGCCGAGATCTCGCCACTGCACTCCAGCCTGGGTGACAGTGAGACTCCATCTCAAAAAAAAAGAGGCCTGGTGCAGTGGCTCACACTTGCAGTCTCAGCACTTTGGGAAGCCGAGGTGGGCGGATCACCTGAGGTCAGGAGATGGAGACCAGCCTAACCAATACGGAGAAACCCTGTCTCTACTAAAAATACAAAATTAGCCAGGCATGATGGCGCATGCCTGTAATCCTAGCTACTGGGGAGGCTAAGGCAGGAGAATCGCTTGAACCTGGGAGGCGGAGGTTGCAGTGAACCGAGATCATGCCATTGCACTTCAGCCTGGGCAAAAAGAAGAAACCCCTCTAAAAAAAAAAAAAAAAAAAAAAGGAGTGCACAGATGGACAGCACCTTCAATGACTTACTTAATGCTTCCTTTTCAAAGTTACTTAGTATTATCATTATTTTTTGAGACAGAGTCTCTCTCTGTCGCCCAGCCTGGAGTGCAGTGGCGTGAATTCGGCTCACCGCAACCTCTGCCTCCCGGGTTCAAGTGATTCTCCTGCCTCAGCCTCCTAAGTAGCTGGGATTACAGGCGTGTGCCACCGTGCCTAGATAATTTTTGTATTTTTAGTAGAGACAGGGTTTCACCATGTTGGCCAGGCTGGTCTCGAACTCCTGACCTCGTGATCCACCCGCCTTGGCCTCCCAAAGTGCTGGGATTACAGGCATGAGCCACCGCGCCCGGCCCAAAGTTACTGAGTTTTTTGTTTTGTTTTGAGACAGGGTCTCATTATGTAGCCCAGGCTGGTGTGCAGTGGTATGATCACAGCTCACTGCGGCCTCGACCTCCTGGGCTCAAGCGATCCTCCCACCTCGGCCATCCGAGTAGCTGGGACCACAGGTGCACACCACCATGCCCAGCTAATTTATTTTTATTTTCTGTAGATACAGAGCCTCCCTATGTTGCCCAGGCTGGTCTCAGACTCCTGGGTAAATGATCCTCCCACCCACCTTGGCCTCCAAAAATGTTAGGGTTACAGGTATGAGCCACTGCACCTGGCGCTACCTAGTTATATGCACAGTGCAGGGTGCCTAAGGCCTGAGGTTGTAGTTTATGCTCTAATTTTTTCACAGGCTACAGTCAAGTTGACTGACCGTTATGTAGGATGGCCTTGGTTGGATAAGATGGAAAAAGAAAAGAGGCACTGCCAGAAGGGGGTACCCAGGAACTTTTTTTTTTGTTGTTTGTTTGTTTTGTTTTTTTTTTTTTTTTTGAGACGGAGTCTCGCTCTGTCGCCCAGGCTGGAGTGCAGTGGCCGGATCTCAGCTCACTGCAAGCTCCGCCTCCTGGGTTTACGCCATTCTCCTGCCTCAGCCTCCCGAGTAGCTGGGACTACAGGCGCCTGCCACCTCGCCCGGCTAGTTTTTTGTATTTTTTAGTAGAGACGGGGTTTCACCCTGTTAGCCAGGATGGTCTCGATCTCCTGACCTCGTGATCTGCCTGTCTCGGCCTCCCAAAGTGCTGGGATTACAGGCTTGAGCCACCGCGCCCGGCCTTTGTTTTTTTTGAGACAGAGTCTTGCTCTGTCGCCCAGGCTAGAGTGGAGTGGTATGATCTTGGCTCACTGCAATCTCTGCTTCCTGGGTTCAAGAGATTCTCCTGCCTCAGCCTCCCTGGTAGCTGGGATTACAGGCGCCCGCCACCTTGCCTGGCTAATTTTTGTATTTTTAGTAGAGACGGAGTTTTACCATATTGGCCAGGCTGGTCTTGAACTCCTGACCTGGTGATCCACCTGCCTCAGCCTCCCAAAGTGCTGGGATTACAGGCATGAGCCACCACGCCCGACCTAGGAACTCTTTTTAAATGGTGCAGAATAGACTCTTGAACATTTGGTCAGAGGTTGAGATGGAAATTCCAAAAGGGTGTGGTGAGAATATACTACTTGTGCTGTTCACACGGCCTTGTCAAACATAGCATAGGTATGATGTATTTCTTTTTTTTTTTTTCCTTTTGAGATGGAATCTCGCTCTGTCACCCAGGCTGGGGTGCAGTGGCACGATCTCAGCTCACTGTAACCTCTGCCTCTTGGGTTCAAGCGATTCTCCTGCCTCAGCCTCCCGAGTAGCTGGGATTACAGCTGCACGCGACCACACCTGGCTAATTTTTTATATTTTTAGTAGAGACAGGGTTTTACCATGTTGGCCAGGCTGGACTTGAACTGACCTCAAGTGATCCGCCCGCCTTGGTCTCCCAAAGTGCTTGGATTATAGGCATGAGCCACTGTGCTCAACCGATATATTTTGTTGAGCTATCTATCTGATACTTGGAATGGGTTTATTCACGGACACATATGTTTTATTTCCCCAAGTCTAGACTGTTGGTGAAGTGACACCATAGAGTAGACTTTTGTTACAGTGCAGAGCAAATTTGAGCTTGTCCACTTAGACAATTTTTCTAACCCAGTGACCTTTGTAGTCTTCGGATGACACCTCAACATTTTTGAGTATTCATCTCAATTATTCACTTATAATTTATAAAAATTAACTTACAGCTGATAGTTAGTACTATCCTAATATGTACATTACAAAAGATATACAAAATAGAAATTTAAAACATTGAAATGATGGACAAAACAATACCATTAACATTTAATTTTATTTACTAGCAGTAGAAAATATTTTGCTCTTACGAAAATGCTTAATATTTGAGGTATGATTGAATATGCTTCTCCTTTTTTTGTTTTTGAAATCTTGGCATAATAGTGTGATAAAATGATTTGAAGATTTTACTCTAAGTTTAGTTTTCTTTAACCTTGGTTATTTAAAGGGCTGTCCTCGTGGGAGAGGATGCCTTGCAAAGTTTTCTGCCAGTAGGAGGAGATAGACTATTTTTACCATTTAATTTTTTATTTTTATTTTTTGAGATGGAGTTTTGCTCTAGTTGCCCAGGCTGCAGGGCAATGGCACAATCTCAGCTTACTGCAGCCTCTGCCTCACTGGTCCAAGCTATTCTCCCGCCTCAGCCTCCCGAGTAGGTGGGATTATAGGCACCCGCCACCACACTCAGGTAATTTTTATATTTTTAGTAGAGACAGGGTTTTACCATGTTGGCCAGGCTGGTCTTGAACTCCTGACTGCAGATGATCCACCTGCCTCTGCCTCCCAAAGTGCTGAGATTACAGGCGTGAGCCACCTCGCCTGGCCATTGTTACCATTTACTTAATCATAATGCTCATTGCTCAATCATATCTATGATGAGTCGCTGGTGGTGAGTCGCTGTTTGCCAATATCACTCAATTGTTTCTGCAATGTAAACTGGAAAGTGTTGAATTTGCATTTTGATATTTTAACTGAATCGGTGATACATTTTGTGTGTGTTGGAATTTTTGTAATTTAACCCCAGAATTTTAAATTCCTGTATAGAAGCTACTCCATTCGTGGTTACTGTTCCTGTTCTAAATAAAATGATATAATGTTTTGATTAAAGAGATCATTTATTGTTGATAATATACCTGCTCTGCTAAACACTTTTTTTAGTGGTTCATAAAAAATAAGTGTTTTCAGGTGTGTCATCAGGCGAACAGGGGCAAGCAGATACCTTAGGCAGGGGCATTCAACAGTTGCACAAATCTCCCACGCTGTGTACTCTATTATAATGTGTGTTTCTTTAAATCTACAGCAATATTTTCTTTTGAGATGGAGTCTTGCTCTGTCGCCCAGGCTGGAGTGCAATGGCGCAATCTCAGTTCAGTGCAAGCTCCGCCTCCTGGGTTCAAGTGATTCTCCTGTCTCAGCCTCCCAAGTAGCTGGGACTATAGGCGCCTGCCACCATGCCCGGCTAATTTTTTGTATTTTTAGTAGAGACGGGGTTTCACCATGTTAGCCAGGATGGTCTCGATCTCCTGACCTTGTGATCCACCCTCCCTGGCCTCCCAAAGTGCTGGGATTACAAGCGTGAGCCACCACGCCCAGCCTACAGCAATATTTTCTTTTTTTTCTTTTTTTTTTTTTTTGAGGCGGAGTCTGGCTCTGTCGCCCGGACTGGAGTGCAGTGGCCAGATCTCAGCTCACTGCAAGCTCCGCCTCCCGGGTTTACGCCATTCTCCTGCCTCAGCCTCCCGAGTAGCTGGGACTACAGGCGCCCGCCACCTCGCCCGGCTAGTTTTTGTATTTTTAGTAGAGACGGGGTTTCACCGTGTTAGCCAGGATGGTCTCGATCTCCTGACCTCGTGATCCGCCCGTCTCGGCCTCCCAAAGTGCTGGGATTACAGGCTTGAGCCACCGCGCCCGGCCTACAGCAATATTTTCTAAGCATCTTCCAACTGTTTGTTGACAAATGAATGTATTTTATATTGCAGCCATATTTTCTGGTTATTATTCTCATATTTTAGCGTTTGTTTTTTGTTTATATATGTCAATTATTATTAGTAGTTTTTAAAGTTTTCCAGAAATAACCACTGTTTTCCCAGTGACATGTGACTTCTAGTCATTTGGTATTAAATAAGAAACTTCAAAAGAGACTTCAAAATAGTCATCAAGTTTAGCAGAAAATTTTAAAGTATTTGATCATCTTTTATCTTTGTCATTGGAAAAAAAACCCCAAACCTCATAGGTGTTAATCCCGGTGTTCTGAGCACTTAACTTTTAGATTTTTTTTTTTTTGAGACAGAGTCTCTGTCGCCCAGGCTGGAGTGGAGTGGCGTGATATCAGCTCACTGCAACCTCTACCTCCCCGGTTCAAGCAATTCTTCTGCCTCAGCCTCCCGAGTAGCTGGGATTACGGGCGCCTGCCACCACATCCAGCTAATTTTTGTATTGTTAGTAGAGACAGGGTTTCATCATGTTGGCCAGGCTGGTCTTGAACTCCTGACTTCAAGTGATCCACCCGCCATGGCCTCCCAAGGTGCTGGGATTACAGGTGTGAGCCACCGCACCTGGCCGATACACAGGACTTAGATGAGGAGGTGGGGAAGGGTGAGGAGAGCCTTCCAGAAAGCAGGGCTGGCATGTGTGCAAGCCTGACAGTGACAGGAAGTAGGTGTCATTCAAAGAACAAAAAGGCAAGCCTGGATCTTGAAACGTGAGGATGGAGGGGCGGGGACGTGGGCAGGCAAATGGGTCGAATCGTGAAGAACCTTCTAAGTCACAGGTACAATCTGGACCTCATTCTAAGGACAATTGAGTCATCTGGAAACCTTTGAGCAGAGAAGTGACAAGATGGTATCATTGGAAAAATTCCTCAAGGTTTAGTGTGCAGAATGCATTGGAAGTTGGCCAGGTTGGAGGCAAGGACACAGTGACCAGTTCCACACTGGGACGATGGGCCTGAGGTTGGGTGTGCGTGGTCAGCCGAAAGAAGGGATCGGGATCAATAGACACTTGAGAGGTAGCACCCTCCCAGCCTGTGGTGATGGAGCAGATGAGAGGGAATGAGGGTCATTTTCTGAGAGGGCAGGTACTGCGGAGATAAATCTGGTTGGGTGGGCGTCTCGGGTTGCGGTGCTGGAAACACACCCTGAGTAATCTTTGGAGATACACTTGTGAGGGACTGAGGAAGGCAGGATTAGAAAGGAGGAGTTGACCCTCAGTGCTATGGTGATTGAAGCCTCAGTCAATTTACAGGGAGCTCTGGGGCTGGGATGACCCTTCAGAGTTGGCCCAAATAAAGGCAACAGGGCCAAGTTTTTCTATCTCTACATTGGCCAGATGTTGGCTGCTTCTTGGAAGTGGGTATAGCCTTGGGCAAGACAGTTTCCAAGAACTGTCACAAGACAGTGGCCAAAGCAATTTGCAGTGAGGGACTCAGCTGTGAGTAGTCAGCAGTCAATATTCTTAGCAGTTAGGGGATGGGGGTGTACACCCTGAAGAGAGAACCTAGACAAAACACTACTGTATCCACTACAATAGCAAAAAAACTTAGGTTTAATTGGGGATATATTTACTTCCAGGTGCCTCTGGGTTCTTTATCCATTCCTTAGTTCACTGATAATTAATGTCAATTATGGGATGTTCAAAGCATTGTGCCAAGTAGTGGGGATGGCAAGGATGATGAGGGCAGGATGGGAAGATGGAATCAATATTAGTGCTGCATAGTGCTCAGGTAGTGTCCGCACTGCAGGAGACCAGTGATATTCCTTCTCAGGAGGAACTGGGTCTCCATTTCCTGTGTGTTCCCTTCTCTTTCAGGTAGGCCCTCAAAGGATTAAGCCTTTTCCTTTCTCAGATACCTTCCTAGGTTCTTTCTCTTCCCCTCCTCTAAGACTTAGAGAGTAGAGAACAAACCCAAACACAAGTTTCTTTTAAGGAAGCCCAGATGTAATACAAAAAAGTTACAAAGGGTTAGGAAATCTTATAAAGTTCTCTACAGATTTCTCCTTTGGCCCAGTTTCTGCAGATGAATCTTTACCAGGATCCGAATCCCCATACTTCTGGCTCTCCTTTGACTCCTGAAAGGAGGGCTCATAGAAACTACCCACTTTCTTCTGACCCTACCCGTCTCAACTCTTTCCTTGGACAAGGCCAGCTTTGCAGCATTTACGCCTAAAGAGACAGCAGGAGGTAAGGATTAGTGGATTCATCCAGTAGCCAGGACCTAGGAGGTCATTCTAGGAGGATCGAGGGGCCTCCTAAATAATGCCCAATGCTGAGTCCGACGCCCACCTGCTTCGGGTCTCTTGGTGAATGGCCTTTGCAGGCATTTCCAAACTGAGGTTCAGAAAAGGAGAGGTGGTTTTGCCACAGAAATCTATTTACGAAATCTCTAGCAAAGGATAAGGGGACTCCTCTACAGTCTATTTCTGGCAGGCTACTAATGATTTAGACTTGGTTATGATTTCTTTCAAGGATATGTTTTTGAATATTAAAAAACCCGATTCTATCCATATTTTGATGTTCTTAAAAAGAAAAGGTAGATTTTTTTTTTGTCCTTTTCTTTGCTGGCTACCCTGCTACAAATCTTTAAATTATGATGCTAGGATTGAACGGTATCATAATTTCTTTAAAAAGAAGCTAACACATTTAACATATTAATCTCTCTATAAACTCCTAGGCTTAGCTTGGTTTCGAGCTAAAAATGTGTAGTTCAAGGCATGAGACTGCTCGGTTTAGGCGTAGTTAGTTCCACAGGGCCTCTGGATGGTGAGATAAAGAAAAGGCGTTTCCTTTTTTCCTTCCACTTTCCCTCCAGGAACACACCTTTTGTGCTCTCGACCTAACATACGAATTTCCTAATTTCATAAGGGCATTTAGAGGGAAAGTATGATGATATTTACATGCTTCTGCAAAGCCGGCTTACAGCCACAAAAGATTAAAGAAAAAAAGCGAGGATTTTGCAATACACTGATTGGAGGAAAAGTCAAGACATTGAGAGTTAGCAATAAAAACAGCAACAACAAAATCCCAAAGGGTTTGGAATTCCTTTAGTTTCTATTTGGCATAAGAATCATATGATTTCTTTGTTCTGCCCTTCCTTATCGACTGCACTCAAATGATAGTTTTATTTCATTCTTCCAGTCAAGTGACTGGTTCTATTGTTGCTCAAAGCAGAGAGGTGCACAAGAGAGCCTTATATATGTAGAATAATAGAATGAACCTTTTTGTATTGTGTTTTTGGAAGATGGGTAGTGTCCGCTTTTAAAACAAACAAACAAACAAAAAAACCCAGAATAAATGCTGTCTTTTCAGCTGTGAAATTTAATGATTTTGCAAAATGGACGAAGAGGGGTGCTTTGCTCTTAACTATTGGTTTACCTGGCAAAGGGGTTTCTCTGAAATCCTTTATAAAAATAGAACTGAGATAACTTGCAATAAAGTATCTTTTACTTTTTGTTTATGATATTTAAAAGCAGATGCAATGTTATTTGTTGCCATCTGTGCCAATGATCAATTGTGCTTCTAGACCAAATATCTTCCAGCCGAGGCTCCAGCTAAATCACTGGGCTTTGTACAAAGCCCTGCTCAAAAAAGTATTTGGCATGATGAAGCCACGAAGCAGTTGTATAGCTGAAGGCTCTTTATGATAAGCATTTCAGACTTTAGCTTTGGTAGTACAACTCTTGTAACCATTCAAAGGCTGCTTTGCTGTCATTTCAACTCTTAAGAGAAGGGAATGGGGGGAGGGGCAAGAGAGTATTTTAAGTAAACAAATATCCCAAATCCATGAAACCTAGAATTTATCATGGTATGCACATTATTAAATTCCATATATTGTAAACTGTGTAGCATGTCAAGATTTCAAATTAGCAGGTCCTAGTGTACTCTTCAATGCACATACGGTTTTTACATGCATATTAATAAAGGCCCATCTTTGGGAGAAGAAAAAAGGCTCCCTTTCAAATGAAATCAAGCCCAGGTAAAGTTGAAACCCAACCCACAGAGTACTGGCACCGTTTTCAGGCCAAAAGAAGACAACGGTTTCAATTTCATCATCTTGTAATGCTGATAAATGGGATGCTGTGACTGGCAAAATTTGCAGATTACATAGGTCTTTTTAAACGTGTGTAAATATGCAAACATGTATTCCAATTTATGTGCAATTCCAAACAATTTGCTGTTTGAAATTAAAGACCAACGACTCTTCTGTGAGACAATAATTCGGGTCATTTACATGAAAAGTCTTAAACAGCAAAAATGCTACTTGCAATTTACATCATACAGTGCTCCCATCACAGAGAACAATGGCTTCCTCAATGGAAGTTAACGCAGTAGAGAGGTATACTGAGATCTTTTAAACTTTTCAGCACACTTTGCAAATACTAACCAATCAATCAAATTTAAAATGAAACAGAAATGCTTCTTATGCTTGGAGTCATCACTGCTACTTGAGTGTTGTTTTGTGTTTTCAGATTCTCATCCAACAGGAGCGAACCTTTTTAAGAGGTTATGGTAACATTTTTTCAGATCCTTCCATTTTGTCCTATTTCTAGTGTCAGCACAATTAGCTTGACTTGGGGGTTTCTGTCTGGTTTTAAAAACCTTTCAATGGAGTGCACGTCTGTGAACAATAAAGGAACCAGGACACGGGGCTGGGAGAACAGCATACCTCATCTGGAATGGAAATCTATCGTCTCTCGCCCTTGCATGGGTCACGATTATACACCTCCGTGACCTTTAGCAGGCTTACATATGTATCTTTTTGTGTTCCGTAGGCTATGACCACCTGCTGTATGTACAATATGTGCTTGTTACATTTGTACACCATCTCCCTTCTAGAATTTAAAGACCTAGCTATTACATCTTGTTTACTCAATATCATTCCCCCATTAAGGGAAAAAAAAAAAAACCTACATGAACTGAACATGCCATGTTTCAATCTGGCCCCAGTGGCTTTTTCTCTGAAAGCAAACGTGTGTCTTTTACACCAGGGCTTTCTCCCCACCCCAGGGGGTGTCTTCCATTCTTTTGTGGCTCAGTTGAAGGCGAAAAGGGCTCCAAACCACTAACTAACCAGAGGAGAGCCCCTTCTTCCACCTCCAGGGAGAATTTCAGATTTAATTTGTCTGAAGATAGCGTGCTCTCTTCTTACTTATTTGCCACCATTACGAGGAGAACAAAACACCACCTTGGCTTCAAGATCCTGGGTAGAGGCTCACGGTCTTTTCAACCATCTTTGGCGAGGCCTTGCTTCCTTCCACTCGAGTAAGTCGCGGCTTGGGGCCACGGAAAGGACTGGGTGAGAGCCCACAATGTCGTT
Source organism: Rhinopithecus bieti (assembly GCF_001698545.2). Taxonomy (NCBI): domain Eukaryota; kingdom Metazoa; phylum Chordata; class Mammalia; order Primates; family Cercopithecidae; genus Rhinopithecus; species Rhinopithecus bieti. The sequence goes on along the minus strand of NW_016809830.1, from coordinate 3,283,299 downwards.
GGAAAAAAGCAGCCCTCCCTGCGCCCCCTCACCAGCCCCACCACCCCGCTCCGCTCCCGGGGCGAAGCCGCGAGCCGGCGGCCCCATATGGGCGAGAGTTGGCAGGTCCGCGGGGCGCCTTCTCGCCGCCGCCGGACTCCGGGCTCCGCAGCGGCCGGGCGTCGGCGCGCCGCCGGCCGCGGGGCTTTCGCGCTGCCGCCGCCCGGCGCCAGGAGCCTCCTTCCCACGGCCGCCCCTCCCCTCGCCCGCGCTCCTTTTGTTCGCTCGCCGCCCGGGCCGAGCCGCCGCCGCCGCCGCCCGGGCCGCACCCCCACTGTAGGCCGGGCGTGGCGGGCCGGCCGCCCCGCCGCCGCGCGGCCTAGAGCGCGGTGCCCGGGAGGCGGGGGCCCGGGCCGGGCGCTCGGCGAGGCCGGCGGCGGCGTGCGGCGGCCGGAGCCCGGAGGCGGCCGGCGGCGGCGAGGCCGCTCCAACCGCACACGCACACACAGACCCCCGGCAGCGGGAACGCAGATGGACACGCCCGTAACATGGAACCGCGCCCGCCCCGCGCCGCTCCCGACGACAGCAGCAGCAGCCCAGCAGCCACCGCCGGCGGCGCGCGCTGAACAAAGGTCATCCGAGCTGCGGCCCAGACGCCCAGGCCTTGACCGCCGCGAAGGCCAAACCCCGGGAAGGGGGTGGGTGTGCGCCTCTGGGGGTGCGGGGCGGCGAGGGGCGCCAGGGCGAGCGAGGGCGCAGGGGCAGCCGGACCGCAGGGGCGCGGGTGGGCGCGGGCAGAGGCGGGCGCGGCCCCTCGTGCCCACCTCCTGCGGCGGGGTGAGCGCGTGAGGCTCAGGCCCTGGGGCCTGCCCCGCAGTGGCCTGTCCCACCCTGGCCTTGGGGACAGCCGGCCTTCGCGCCCCGCCAGCTGGCCTTGGGGGGCCGAGAGGAGCTGCGGCTAGGCCCGCAGGTTCCGAGAGGGGGGCCACGTGAGCGCTGCGGCTCTCCTACTCCCCCGGCCGGCGCCGGCCGGGCACAGGATGGTGTTCGCAGAGGCCCCCCTCCGTGCCCACCTCTCCCCACTGGCCCCTGCCTTCGGCCCCCCGCCCCCTCCCCAGACAGCCCAGTTTTCTTCCCCGAAGGTGAAGGGATTTGGACTCTCGACCCCAGGTGCTGAAAGAAAGAAGGTTGGAAGGAGGAGGAGGAGGAGACTGGGGGGCTGGCTGGTGGTGGTGGACAGGGCTGGGAAGAGAGGAGAGGGACGGAAGGGAGGAGGGGGCTGGGTGGGGTGGGGGTGACAGCAGAGAGGAGCCTGGTCAACAAGCCAGCACCACTGTGCTAGGAGGCCAGGCCGGCTCTGCAGCCGACGCATCCCGTGTGAGCAGACACACATAGCTCGCTTTCTTGGGGGCTCTTTGTCAGCCACCAACACAGAGAGCACACACTGACACACACGTACACAAAGATCTGAGCCAGGTTGTGGGAGGTAAGTGGGGGAAGGAGAAGGAGGGGGAAACAGTGTCTGCGGTGGGCTGTGGGGTGGAGGGGAGGGGGGATGGGCCCTGAGGGGCTCTGGGGTGCTTGCGAGGTGAGCATTTCCAAGGCTGTGTGCTCGTGGGGTGGGGGGACACAGGATGACCTTCCCCTCCTCAGGAAGACCTAAGAGGGAAGAGCAACCCCCAGCGAGATGCCCCCTGTGCTGATGATTTTCAGGGACTTGTTGGCAACTCAGCGAGGGTTGCCATAGCTTTTTTATGTAGGGTGACCAGAACCGGCTGAAACTGGTTTGAGGCAGATCAGCTCCTGAACACAATGCAGTCACTGAGCTACTACAGTAGGATAGCAGCTTCCTCCCTTCATGGCAGCCAAAAGCAGAGGAGCTTGCAGGAAGGTACCATCCCTACACAGTATGTGAATGCACACTTAGACACCACACAGCACTGGTACGTGACTAATGGAGCCCTAAAAGATTCTGGGTAGAGAAGATGGAAAAAAAGGTGCAGGTTTGCAGGGTCTGAGATTACTTGGGCTTTTCCTGCCTTTTTCTTTTGCTTAAGGGATGGACAAGGAGCTGAGATTTATGACCCTTATTAGAGAAAAAAATGTGCCTTGCTAGGGTGGGGACACTTGGTTGATGGAGTCTCTCTCTCTCTTTCTCGGTGTTTTTAACAAAACAAAACCAAAGTGAACTGAGGGGTTTGTAATGGTAGTTTGTTTGTTGCTGGAGAATGCTACTTTGCATGCTTTTTTTCTCTTCCAGGGTATGTTCTGTTTTGTGCTTTTTCTTTTAGAAGCTACTAAAGGGTGTTGGGGATGCTTCTGACTATTATGAAGGCCAAAAGGTAACAATATTGTTCTAGGAAATGAGCATAAATGCATTCCAGTGATGCTGTTAGCCATACATGCTGTCTTTTTTTTCCTTGTAGGCCTGTTGACTGGGGCTGCTTTTAACCCTTTCCTATTTGCTGAGAATGCAGCCGTGTGACAGTAACTGAACATTGGTCTAAAGTCTTTCCAAAAGGTCAAGGTTCACAAGGTGAGATATGCTGTTTTGAGCATGAATTTAAATATTTATTTGCAGATCCATTTAGACACAGATGGACCGTGGATTGCTACCCAGGAGATAAAATTGGGTTCAGAGTGGAGAAGAAATGCTCTTAATATTATCCCAGTTTAATGGGATTAGAGTGACTTTATGATGGTATTGCGATCAAGGCGAAATCTGAATGCCTTCATTAAATCGCATGTGTCTGGGCAATTGGGAGAGTCAGGCCTGGAAGGAAGCGACTGTGGAGAATGGTAGGCGTCAGGGCCTTGTGGAGAATGTGCTGTTTTGCATAAGACGAAAGCAGTACACATGTGGCATTTTCCCGATGATGATAAGAAAAGGAAGGGCTTCACCAAATCGAGGCAGCCTAGCCACCTTTGTAGGATTTGAGGAGTCTGAAGGTAGATTTGCCTTTTGTTCATTCATCACCTTTCTTTTACCTTGCTCTCTTGTGTTAACCTGAAAGGCTTTTCACTCCGAGTCAAGTGGTGGAATGTCTTTTATTGATTTTGGGGGCTGTTGACGGTGAGTTCGCCATTGGATTCTTTGTGGCATATGTTTAATGTGGAATACTAATGCAATACCAGGAGGAAGCCGGGTAGTCTGGCTTCATCTGTGAAAAGATGCCTGTTAACTCAAAGCTGTACTGGAATGGGTGGTAGAAAATGTCTGATGCCTTTAAAGATCGCAGTTGGGTTTGAGCAGGGATTTTAATGCACCCTCCAAAACCAGAGGTTGGAGTGGGAAGGAGAGAAGAAAGGAGTAAGGAGACTAGCAAAGTGAAGAACAAAGGCTGAGGGGGCTTACAGGGGAACACTCAACATTTTGCCTTGGGTTCCTTGTGAAAAGAAGTGCAACTTCCCCAAACAGGAAACCAGCAGCTCCAGAATGGGATCCAGTGTGATCTCAACAACAGATAGAACTGGTCCTGCCTTTCTGTTGGTTTTTGGTAAAAGTACAGTCAAGAGGAGCCCATAGAAGACATGATTGAAAATACAATTTTCCCCTCCTTCGAAGTGGGCATTTTGTTCCTCTCCGTGTTCAGCAGAATAGGGGCTTTTCAGCAATGCCGAGGATCCTGGAATTGGTTAAGTTGTGTGCTGGCAGTTGGTGGGCAGGATATCTGCAGTGAAGGACGTCAAGTATGCAAGGGTTTTATTGTTAAACTGTTTTTCATTTGGCTACAGAACATCCACTGTGTGATAAAACTGGCAAAAGGGAAACAAGAGTGCATGGTTAGCTCAGGATACTTTATGGAGTATTTAATAGAGATAAATGTAATCTCAGACGGATATACCAGTAAATAGCTTACATGATGGAACAAAATTCTTTACAAATCACTGTGCTAAAATTGGTTTTCAATTCTCCATCATTTCTGACTGCCAGAGGTTCTGTGGATGAGTGTGGCAGGAATATGCTTGCGAAGCAGATCCGAATCCACGCTGCGTGGTGTGCTGCTCCTGCGTTTCTGATGGCAACTAAAACTCAGATGGCTAGTATGATAAACCTTAATTAGCTTAATACAATAAGCTGTTTTATCATTTAGTCCTTCATTCTTGTCTTTTGAGAGTCAGTGACTTTTGTTTAACTTTGACAGCTAACCCCTTGCCACGGCTATACACTGCGAATATGTTTAAAAAAACCTTTTCATAGAGCATTGCATATCATGGAATGTTCTGGTTTTCTGTCTTGGTGGTTTTTAGCTTTGTTCCTCTCCCTCCCCCTTGAAGTCTCCTGAAGATAGCATTTGTTTTGCATTTAGACCAGTCTTTCCAGCTGCAAATGCTGCTGAGGGTTGGAGAGCTGGTTCTCTGGGGCGGGAGGCATGAGCTCATCTTGGATTGGAGCTTGTCTCAGGTGTTGATCTCATGCTGAGGTATAACAATGTAGCAGGCCCAGGCCTCCCTGGAGTGGGGAGAGTCTTCTGGGCTGGGGAATGTGGATGTGAGTGTGCAGGATGAGCTAGGGCATGTTCCTTCCTGGGAGAGCCAGGGGGGACCCGGTGCCTGCAGTTCCTGTCACTGTGGAGCCCAGAACCCAGCCCCTGGTCAGCAGTGCCTGTAGCAGGCTCTAAGGATGACCTACGGTCCATCCCCTCCGGAGCAGGAATGTGTGGGTTTGGCTGAAGAGGGCACACTGGAAATAAAGTGTAACTGGGTGTTGAACCCTTCTTGTTTTTATCCTTTGCCTATTCAGAGTCATTTTTTCCATGTTAAAGAACACTGGAGCCAGGGCGTTTGGAACTCTCAGCACACCCTGGTTCAGGAGCACACACATTCTCTTTTTCTTCTGCTCTTTTCTCTCAGCGATTCCCTGCCCCCACCCACCTTGACTCATTTGAAGGAAGGTCTAGGAAGGAGGTTGCCAACTTGTCAGTGGAATCTTCTGATGCCTTTGACTAGGAGTTAGAATTTTAGGGTTTGTGTTCTCCCATCTCCCATTTATTTCTGATCTTGAAATGTTCTCTTGGACTTTGCTGTGCAATACAGTCACTCTCCAGTTGGCTTGGAACAACCTTTACTGTATCCTTGGTAGAACGCCAACTGGCTGTTCACACCTGGAGCAGAGGTTGCCAGTACAAGGGAACTGACTCCTTCATTCCCCATCATTGACTCCTAATCCCAGGACCATCGGAACAAGAACTGCTGACTTGATAAACATGGAAACACACACCTTTGTGTTCATTTTGTTTTAGGGCTGATCTTTAACCAAGTCATGGTTAAATAATTAACTTTAAAAAATTTAAAATTTGTGTACAGTAAAATTTACTCTGTGGTATACAGTTCTGTGGGTTTTGGCATATGTATAGAGTCGCTTATCCACCACCACGGGCGAAGCAGATCAGGCTGATCACACCAGAGCATTTCTTCTTGCTACCCCTCTGTAGTCAGCCTCTCCTACCCCTGGCATCCACTGTCCCACTATAGGGACATGGTTCTCTCTTCCTAGAGCTTGGGCTTTCCCAGAATGTCATACAGATAGCAAGATGCGTTTCAGATTCATCCATATTACTCTGTGTTTCGATACTTGGTTCTTTGTCATTGCTGAGTAGTATTCTGCTGTATGGATGTACCACAGTGTATTCATTTGCTGGGTGAAGGACATTAGGGTTGTTTCCAGTTTTTGGTAATTGTGAGTAAAGTTGCTGTAAACATTTGAACAGGTTTTTGTGTGAACATAAGTTTTTATTTCTTTTTTTGCTAAATGCAGTCACGTGTCGATTAATGCGGGGGGTACATTCTGAGAAATGTATCATTAGACAGTTTTGTCATTGTGCAAACATCATAGAATGTACTTATACAAACCTAGATGGTGTAGCCTACTATAGCCTACTGTATACCTAGGCTATATGGTATAGCCCATTGCTCTTACGTTGTAAACCTATACAGCATGTTACTGTACTGCATACTGTAGGCATTTTTAACACAATGGTAACTATTTGTGTTTCTGACCAATCTAAACATATAAAGGGTATGGGAAAAATATGATATTATAATCTTATGGGATCGCTGTGTGTATGGGGGCCATTGTTGACCAAAACGTTGGTTTGTATTGCGTGACTGTTCTTAGAATTGGGATGGCTGGGATCATATGGTACATACATAAGAGTTAGAAGTTTCAATGAAAAGAAATTCAACTCATTGTAACTCACAAAAAAGATCTAGCCTTGACAGCTGCAGTTAAGACTCCCGGAGAAAGAGATCATAGTGAACATTGTCTGAAGACACACGAGAGATGATCACGATAATAGAACACTCTCTAATGGGATGACATGCTTTATAACCCTGAACTAATCAGAATTAGCCAAAAGTGGAAACAAAAAACTGCAAGTGGCAAAATATTCTTTATTTCCTGCAGCAATTATTTTTAATCTCTTCGGAAACAGTTGGCAGTCTAATTTTTACATTCAGGTTCAATAAAACACAAAACAATAATAGAATTGAAATTTTGGAAAGTGATACCACAGATCTTTGTTGAAATCTTAGTTGTGTTTAAACAACTTCTGAATTATAATTTGATTTATGGACTGCCAAAGTATTGTTGTCATTTTATTAATAATATTTGAAGTTTTCAGCTTTTATGTGTTTTAGGAACCGAAAATGTTTAAGCAATATTCAGTGAAAGCAGTGAAGAGGGGAGATTTTGGAAGATTTTGGAAGTTTTTTTTTTTTTTTTTTTTTTTATTTTTTGGGGGGATTTTTCTTTTTTTGCCCAGGCTGGAGTTCAGGGGCGGGTTCTCGGCTCACTGCAACCTCTGTCTCCCAGGTTCAAGCGATTCTCCTGCCTCAGCCTCCTGAGTAGCTGGGATTACAGGTGAGCGCCACCATGCCTGGCTAATTTTTTGTAATTTTAGTAGAGACAGGGTTTCACCATGTTGGTTAGGCTGGTCTCGAACGCCTGACCTTGTGATCTGCTCGCCTCAGCCTCCCAAAGTACTGGGATTACAGGCGTGAGCCACTATGCCCAGCCCAAGTTTTTTTTTTTTTTTTTTTTTTTTTT